>NC_089494.1:18150793-18459472 GCF_036850765.1 Saccopteryx bilineata | reverse complement strand
CCCAGTAGGGGCTTGCTGGGTGGATCCTGGTTGGAGCGCATGCAGGAGTTTATTTCTGCCTCCCCACCTCTCACTTAACTAAAAAAATAAAAAGAGAGAAAAGAAAAAAGAAAAAGAAGGTGGTAGGGAATCAGGGTAGATGTATGAGGAAGAGAGTGACAAGATCAGAGCTGGGTCTCGGCTCTCAGCCAATTAGGGCAGTGGTCCCCAATCCCTGGGCCACAGACCAGTACTGGTTCATGGGCCATTTGATATCGTTCTGCAGAGAAAGAATAAATAACTTACATTATTTCCGTTTTATTTATATTTAAGTCTGATCGATGTTTTATTTTTTAAAAATGACCAGATTCCCTCTGTTACATCCATCTAAGACTCATTCTTGATGCTTGTCTCGGTCACGTGATACATTTATCTGTCCCACCCTAAAGGCCGGTCTGTGAAAATATTTTCTGACATTAAACCGGTCTGTGGCCCAAAAAAGGTTGGGGACCACTGAATTAGGGCCCAGAGAGGAGACAACCTCCCTCTCCTCCCCCAGGTCCCTGAGCCCTGGCTCCTGGCAGAGTTGAGAGATCTAAGGGCTGGGCTGGAAGGGCAGCACCTGAACCCCAGGGCACTCCCAGCCTCTCAGGCCTTCCTCACGGCTCTTTCCCCCTTAGGCTTGCCGCCATGACCAAACTGAGCACTCAAGTCAAAGGCTCCCTCAACACCACCACCCCTGGGATACAAATATGGAGGATCGAGGTAAGGTCTGCCTGGACATGGGGGATGCGAGGGCTGAGGGAAGGAGAGGCCTGGGCTTACTCTGACTGTCCCCCAGTCCTTCCCTGCTGGTGTGGGAACCCCTGGTGCCTGTCCCTCAAGTGCCCCTGCCCCTCTCCTCAAATCAGCTTCTTCCTCCTGCTCCTTTATCTCCTCGCATCTCTCCTCCTCCCAGCTCTCCACCAACTTCTATGCCTGAGGGAGGAGGAGGTGGGGGTGGGGGTCCTGGGAGGTCCAGGCGGCCCCTCTGAGCTCCCCTCTCTCCCCAGGCCATGCAGATGGTGCCCATTCCTCCCAGCACCTTTGGTAGCTTCTTCGATGGTGACTGCTACGTTGTCCTGGCTGTGAGTGCGGGGTAGGCAGGGGTGGGGGCTGAGCAGAGACCAAAGCCCACTGTGCTGTCAGGGAGGAAATGTGAGGCTGGGACAGTGGAAAGAGCTGGCCTGGCTTGACCCCTAAGACAGTCCTCACGGGTTGTACCCAGGTGCCCGCTTAGGGGCCTCTGAGCTCCCAGATGAGGTGACCTTCTGTGTATTTATAGTCTTGGGGACCACTGAGCTGATGGAGTGTCACCTTGCCTTGACTCCACATTTCCAAAATTCATCATCATCTCCATATCACCTTCTTGGTTTTGGCCACATTCTGGTACCACCAGTACTATTATAAATGTGTTTGTATCATTTTTTGTTGTTTTTTTTTTTTGGTTTTTTTTTGTATTTTTCTGAAGTTGGAAACGGGGAGGCAGTCAGACAGACTCCCGCATGTGCCCGACCAGGATCCACCCGGCATGCCCACCAGGGGGCGATGCTCCGCCCATCTGGGGCGCTGCTCTGTTGCAACCAGGGCCATTCTAGCACCTGAGGAAGAGGCCATGGAGCCATCCTCAGTGCCTGGGCCAACTTTGCTCAAATGGAGCCTTGGCTGCGGGAGGGGAAGAGAGAGACAGAGAGGAAGGAGAGGGGGAGGGGTGGAGAAGCCGATGGGCGCCTCTCCTGTGTGCCCTGCTGGGAATTGAACACAGGACTCCTGCACACCAGGCCAATGCTCTACCACTGAGCCAACCGGCCAGGGCCTGTATCATTTTTTATATAACTCACCTTTAACATTTAAATACATTTACTTAAAAATATAACTCTATATTATTACCACAAGTGCAAAACTGTCCCATGTCCCAAACAGAAAGTAGCCATAAAATATTTACATAATAATTTCATATATACATTTGTTGGTATATCACCTAATCACCCCATGGACCTCTGATGCACATCACTTTGGGAAATGCTGTTATAGTCCAGGGGGAAGCCACTTGCCCCTTGCCTCAGAGGGTCTATGGAAGAGCTGGAGCCACAACTCAGGGCTCATCTGTGGCCCAGGCCGCATGTGCGTGAGAGACCATTCAAAGCAGGGAGGCAGGAGAGGGCTGTGGGAGCCCAGGGTCTCAGGTACAGTGGACATCCCCCCTCTCCCTAGATCCACAAGACAGGCAGCAGCCTGTCCTATGACATCCACTACTGGATCGGCCAGGCCTCATCCCAGGACGAGCAAGGGGCGGCTGCCATCTACACCACACAGATGGACGACTTCCTGAAGGGCCGGGCTGTCCAGCATCGTGAGGTCCAGGGCAATGAGAGCGAGGCTTTCCGAGGCTACTTCAAGCGGGGCCTTGTGTACGGAGGGGCACGCTGCAGGCTGGGGAGTGGGACCAGGGCTGGGAGGAACATTGTAGGCTGGGGGACAGAGCTGGAGCGGGGAGGGAGCCTGAGGCTGGGGGGGGCATAAGGGTGATTTGTGCTCACCTTTCCACTCCCCACCCCCATTTCTGCTGCTGCCTTGTCCTTGGTTTTCATCCTTCCAGGTGTTGTCTTTGGCTGCCCAGACAAACACCATCCTGAAATTCTGTAACCGTGTAGCATGAATTTTCATTAATCAACCTTCAAGGCATCACATCAAGTCTCCCCTCTAACCAACCGGCAAATGACTGCTCCTCTCTCTAGAGCAGGCCTTTCACACTAAAACCCACATTACAGATTTCCTTGAACAGTCTGAAGTTCTAGCCTCTGAACTTTTCCTGTGGAAACGTGGTCAGGAGCCAAGTTGCTACTGATCCATAGGATAGGCCAGGAGCTCTCCAGTTAGCCACAGTCCCCACTCCTCCCTTTTGTCTTGCTGCTCCCCCTTTTCCCACACTTACAGCAGAATTCACTCCTTTGGGCATTTGAGCTGGCACCTCTCTTTTCTTAGTCTGCTTGGGCAACCATAGAAAAATACAGAAAATATGAAAAATAAAAATAGACTGGGTGGCTTAAACAACAGAAATGAATTTCCTCACAGTTCTAGAGGTTGGCAAGTCCAAGATCAAAGTACCGGCTTTGATTCAGTTGCTGGTTGGGAGCTCTCCTGCTGGCTTGCACATGGCTACTTTCTCACTGTCTTCGTGTGGTGAAAAGAATGAAACTCTATGATGTCTCTTCTTATAAGGACGCTAATCCCATCATAAGGGCCCCACCCCCATGACCTCATTTAAACCTCTTCTAAATCTATTATCTCTGAAAGGCCCCATCTCCAATTCCATCACATTGAAGGTTAGGCCTTCAACATGTGAATTTGGGAGGGGACACAATTTAGTCCATGGACTCTTACCTTCTTTTCTTTCTCTTCAATCCCTGCCCTCAGAGTCCTGTCCTATCCTTCCACATTACTATGCGTCTGTCTTTGAACACCTCTCAGCAGAAGAGAGACTGAGGTGAAGTGAATGAGGCAGACTAGGGTACAAACGTTAAGGAGGCACTCACTGCCAGTCCTGCAAATATAGGCAACATGCCAACCTTACACTTGCATGACCCTAAGACTGAATGTCTCCTTGAAGATGGCACCTGAGGGGCCTCATGCACCTCACCCTAGTCACAGCCCCAGCCCTCAGATGGCCCCATGGCAGACAGGCAACTTGTCACACTTCCCAGCCTTCTCTGGGGGTCAGCTCACCTCTCTTCTCAGGATTCGGAAGGGGGGCGTGGCTTCCGGCATGAAACACGTGGAGACCAACTCGAGCGATGTCCAGCGCCTGCTGCATGTGAAGGGCAAGAGGAACGTGGTAGCTGGAGAGGTGGGCGTCAGCCAGAGTCCCAGGACATGGCCTCCTGTCCCCTTCCAGTCGCCGAGGAGGGGAGGGGTGGGGACAGGGAGGCGATGGGGAAGAGAAGATGAACGATGGATGGAGGCTAAGTCAGGTCTGCACCTCCCCCGTGGCTCTGCAGGTGGAGATGTCCTGGAAGAGTTTCAATCGTGGGGACGTTTTCCTCCTGGACCTTGGGAAGCTTATCATCCAGTGGAACGGACCGGAGAGTAACCGCATGGAGAGACTCAGGGTAAAGCTTGCCGGTGCAGGACTGCTCCCACCAAGCCCCGCCCTCCCCCCTCCCCAGCTCCTGCACACCGCGCCTGCCTCCCCCACAGACTGGCCGGCCCACCCGCATGTCCCCAGGCCTCTCTGCCCTGACTGCCCGGGCCGGCTGTTTGAAGGTGGACCAAAGTCTCCCTGTGTTTGGGGAGAGGTATGCTTGCTAGAGTCGCAGGGACAGTTGTGGCTAATCCCCTGAGACTTAATGGGTCCCTGCTGTGTGCCACACCCTCTGTCAAGCGCCGGACCCAATGGAGAATGAAGTGGGCAGAGCCCTGCCCTGGCTCTGGCGTCCAGCTAGTCATCCAGTGTATGGGGGAACAAACATGAGCGGAATAGCCGAGGAGGAGTGGGGTATGCAGCTCTGAGGATTCTGGGAAGGCTTCTGGGAGCTGGTGAGGGTGGGGAGGAGGAGGCCCTAAGGTAGGAGAGAAATGGCTTGGGAGAGGTGACTGCCAGAGCAGCCAGGGCCTCAGACGGCGGGTCCAGGGGGCTTGGAAAGGAGGCGAGCAGGTCTCGCAGAGGCATGCTCTGTGGTCAGAAAGAAGGCTGTGGAAGAGGGCTCGGGTCTGTCCTCGGTGACAAGGAGGCTATAGAAGGCCCTCTGTCTTCTGAGGGACAGAAGGAGATGAAGGGGCTGAAGGGACACAGGGAGCCCTCTGTCAGTAAGGTGAGGAGGGGCAGGTGCCCCAGCTCCTTGGCCTGGGAAGGAGGGATCCACTGGATTTGGGTGTCGAATGAGGGTGGAGAGAGTGAGGCGGAGTGCAGGGCGTTGTGCTTGAGCAATTGTAGGGATGGAGAGTTCCCTCTCCCGAGATGGGAAAGATCAGGAAGCAACAGATTTGGGAAGAAAATCTCGAGTTGTTTTATACATCTTACAGTGGGGCTGTCGTGGGAGCTGGATAAATGGGGTGAGAGCAGGAGCTGGGCTGGAGACAGAAATATGGGCCTGGATGAGCGACAGACATCCCTGGGAGGGAGGGGGCCTGGGACTCAGTGCCCATAACTGAACAGTGGACATTGGGCTGAGGCTGAGGAGGGTTAGCCAGGTCGTGTGTGTGTGTGTGTGTGTGTGTGTGAGAGAGAGAGAGAGAGAGAGGGAGAGAGCACATGTGGACTGTTCATCTTGTGGCGGGTGTCTGTGTACTATCTGTGTGTGTGTGTGTGTGCACAAAGCACACTGTATATGTGCACATGCGAAGCTGTGTCTACACGTGTGTGCGTGTGTGTTCGAGTATGCTATGGGCAAAGAGACAGAGTACTGTGATTTTCAGAGCTCAGCTTTGTCCAAAACTGTGAAGTAAAAGTCACAAATTTCAAACAATGCCAAAAATGAAGACCCACAAGGCTACCTGCAACGGATTCCGCCAATAAGGACACCCGCTTTCCCAAAGGGCTTTCACCTGGTTTCCTCACACGCACCTGGTGCTTTTCTCCAAGGAGAAAAGGGAGGTGCCTCACCCCTCGGGGTTGCTGCGGGGGGGGGGGGGGCTGTGGTCCTCTGGCGTGGTGTGGGGCGGTGGGCGCTGCCCTGTCACCTGCCAGCTTCATGGGTCACCTGGGGCCTCCCTGCAGGGCATGACCCTGGCCAAGGAGATCCGAGACCAGGAGCGAGGTGGGCGGACCTACGTGGCAGTGGTGGACGGGGACAAGGAGAAGGAGTCCCCGCAGCTGATGGAGGTCATGAACCACGTGCTGGGCAAGAGGAGGGAGCTGAGGGCAGCCGTGCCGGACACGGTGGTGGAGCCTGCTCTCAAGGCTGCCCTCAAGTTGTACCAGTGCGTGCCCAGCTGGGCCCCTCCTGGGCGCTGGGGGACTTCGGGGTGCCCTGGCTGAGAGGCGTGAGACCCCTCTGACCCATGACGTACCTTTGTCCTGCAGCGTGTCTGACTCAGAGGGAAAGCTGGTGGTCAGAGAAGTGGCCACACGGCCACTCACACAAGACATGCTCAGTCACGAGGTGAGAGGGTCTGGACGGCCCCCAGCCCTGGCTCCCTGCCCTCTGCACTCTGCCCGCGCTCCCTCCTAAACCTCCTGTGCCAGCAGCTGCCCAGCCCAGTGCGCCGCCCCGGGCTCTCATCCTGGGTCTCCTCCCCTCTAGGACTGCTACATCCTGGACCAGGGGGGCCTGAAGATCTACGTGTGGAAGGGGAAGAAGGCCAACGCCCAGGAGAGGAAGGGAGCCATGAGCCAGGCCCTGGTGGGTATGGGGGCGGGGAGGGGTTTGTCAGGAGAGGGGAGAGAAACAGGGTCCAGCGGGGAGAAGGAAGCGGGGTCAGACTGGGGCGATGGCGGCCGTGTCATCATTGGGACCAGGGGAAGCTCTGGGCCTCACCCAGCTGGGGGCCTGAGGGTCTGTTCTGTGGCCATCTGCACACCAGGCAACCCACCAGGCAGCCCCAGGGCTTCCTCAGGGTATGGGTTCCTATCTTGTAATGCTGGTGGCTGAGGCCAGGCGGGTTCATGTTGGATTCAGGCAGACTACAGAAGAACCATGGAGCTGAAAGGCGTTGGGCCGTTCTCGTTTATTGGATTCATAGAGGCGGGCTAGCGAACAGGCACGGGGAAACTGCTTCTTATGGTGGAGGGGGTGGACAGCAAGCAAATGGGAAAGCCACCCCTCTGAGGGACAGTACCTATAGCCTTATGTAGGCTACACACACGTGGCTCTCTGTCACATGCTCACACACTAATCATGCAAAGTGCTTGCAGCCGGAAAACAAGTGAGCAAGCCTAATCACAGCTGTTTTCCCTACAGACCTCAGGCTGGGTTTAGAGAAGGGAGGGAGAAAACTAGAGGCTGTCCTTCCCAGAGAGGATGGGGTCAGCATGGGACAGGGCCAAGTCAGAGTCTGGGGTCACCGTTGGGCTGGAGTCAGTCACTTGAACTGGCTCAGAGTCAGCATCCGATTGAGGGTTGGGTTCATGGTTGAAGATGGGGCTGAGGGCCAGGGTTAAAATTGAGACGGGGTCACGTTTGGGATCAGAGTTGGCCTTGGGGTGGGGGTCAGAGGTAGGTTTGGGTGGTGTCAAGTGTAAGGTCTGGTTTGGGGTTGGGACCAGAGCAGGTTTAGCATTGGGACTAGGGTTGGGTTCCGGTTTGGGCTCAGGACCAGGAGTAGGTGTATGGTAGGTCTGACTGGGGTAAGAGCCAGGCTTGCACTGAGGGATGGAGGTTAGGGGCGGGACACAGCCCCAGTCAACTCTCTCTTCCCAGAACTTCATCAAAGCCAAGAAGTACCCCCCGAGCACGCAGGTGGAGGTGCAGAACGATGGGGCCGAATCTGCCGTCTTCCAGCAGCTCTTCCAGAAGTGGACAGTGCCCAACCGCACCGCAGGCCTGGGCAAAACCCACAGCGTGGGCTCCGTGGGTAAGGGCCAAGCAAGCAGGGCTGGCTGGGAGCCGAGAGTGGGGCCAGGAGGGAGGGCCCAGACCTGCCTCCTCTCCTCCTTCCTGGCCACGCCTCTTCCATGGGCATGTTTACCTTGGTCTGTGCTGCCCAGCTGGTATGGGGACAGAAGGGGACATGGATAAACTCAAGAGGTGTCACAAATGGGAGCTGAGAATGTCCTTTCATTTGGAATGCTATTGGTCTCCCTCAAAACCAAATAGTTCAGTCTCTCACCAGACAATACTGGCTGAGGGCAAGCTCGGTGCCAGGCACCTGGGGAGGATAAAAGGGTTGTCCCTCTCCTGGCCGCCCGGGTGCCCTGGTGGAGCAAGAGTCTTAGTTAGGAACAGGGAGGGATGGTTCTGTTGATAACCCTGCCACAGGTAACCTGGGGTAAGTTATTAAATCTCTTTGGTCTCAGTTTCAGAATCTCTAAAATGGGTCTAAGGATTATAGCTACCACTCAGGGCTGTTGTGAGGATCTGGGGACCTCAACGAGTGACACTCAGTGTCATGATTCCCCTCACTCCAGCCAAGGTGGAGCAGGTGAAGTTTGATGCCACATCCATGCACGTCCAGCCTCAGGTTGCTGCCCAGCAGAAGATGGTAGACGACGGCAGTGGGGAGGTGCAGGTATGGCCAGGGGAAGGAGACCCGCCTCTGGGTGGGAGAGGTTGGTAGAGTTTGTCCTGGACCTCACACTAGCCTGGTACTGGCCCCAGGTGTGGCGCATTGAGAACCTAGAGCCGGTGCCTGTGGAGTCCAAGTGGCTGGGCCACTTCTATGGGGGCGACTGCTACCTGCTGCTCTATACCTACTTCATCGGTGAGAAGGCTCACTACCTGCTCTACATCTGGCAGGTAAGGCCCTGCCCACCCTGTCCAGAACACAGCCAGCTCCGCTTCTACCCACTGTACCCTTGCCTAGTCGCCATCCACTTTGTGTTGAATACTCCTGGTCATAGGGAGTTCACCCTTCTTCTATCTTGGGACTACTTTGGCTGTGAGATCCCGCTGACACTGAGGACCCCCATCCACAACCCTTTTCCCTTTTTGAGTCTCTCTTCCCATTTCTGTGGCTTCCTGCACTTCCCCTTCACCTGCTCTGACTGGGCTTCTGGGCCCAGATGTGGAGCAGGGAGATGCTTGGGTGCTGGGGGCAAGGGGAATGGTAACCATGGTGTTTCCCCAGAAAAGGTACAGTGAGGAGAGGTTTGGAGTCAAGGCTGGGGTTACAGGTGGGCTGGGCTGGGCTGGGGCTGGAAAAGGACTGGGTGTAGGGTTGGGATGAGAACTGAGATCTGGGTCAGTTTGGGGTTTGGGCTGTAACCAAGGTGGGATTTGATAGGGAAGACAGTTGGGTTTGAGGCCAGGTCAGACTTGGGGATAGAGTTGTTGCTGAGGCCAGGGGTGGGGTCAGAATCAGGGCTTGACCTCATCTCACCCTGGTCCATTCTGCCGCCCCCAGGGCAGCCAGGCCAGCCAGGATGAAATCGCGGCCTCGGCCTATCAAGCTGTCATCCTGGATCAGAAGTACAACGATGAGCCGGTCCAAATCCGAGTCCCGATGGGCAAGGAGCCACCTCATCTCATGTCCATCTTCAAGGGACGCATGGTGGTCTACCAGGTGTGGCTGCTGGACTGAGGAGCCTTCAGTACCCATAACTGAGGGCAACTGAGGCGGGGTGGGCATCCAGGAGATGGGGAGGGGTCAGGGGCGGGGCCAGGGCTGTGGGTGGAGCCCATTCTCTGTGGGAGAGGACTGTTGAGTTTCCATCACCCACATGGAACTGGTAACAGCCACTCAGTGCTTTTAAAAAAATCCATGTAAGGAACACCTTAGCATGTACAAATACTGTTCCCCTCTTCACCCCAATTCTTCAGATCCTTTACAAAGGAAGTCATTTTGGCTAGATTTGCCTAAATGATGGACCTGTCCCAATTGCATTAGTGCCTTCCATCGTAGTGAAATGCCTTCTGCATTCATTTAAGCAACAGTCTGTTCATTGACCATCTACTAAGTACACAGCTCTCTCTGCAAAGGGCCAAGGGAGGAGCAGAATGCCACGCTGACACTGTTTACCACCTTGTTGAGAGAGCAGTGAACAGTCTGTGGCACCATGTGGTTAAATGCCAGGAACACAGGTTGATTTAAAAGGAGACTGTGAATACAGCGATCGGGGAACAGGCGTGGGGTTCCTGGGAGAAAAGGGGTTTGGAGGAGGTTTTGACGTTGGGGTCAGTTGAAGAGCTGAGCAGAGGTATGAGGAGGGCATGCGATGCTGAGGAGCACAGCAAGGAAAAAGGCCCAGAGGAAGGGGTCTGTGGGGAACAGTGAGAAGCCTGGCCGAGGTAAGCTGGAAGGTTTGGAGAGAGCAGAGTAAATCTGGAAAGGCCATTTGCGCCTCCAAGGCCCCTCTGAAGAGCTGGGTGTAGTCTATGAGCAGCGGGAGGCTGCAGAAGGTTTTTGAGGAGGGAAGCGCCATGACCAAATGTTTTGGAAAGATTCATTCGCTGGATCAGCGGACCTGGAGGGGCAGGCTGACCCTGCCCCAACCGCTTCTCCCCTCTGGTTCTCTGCACCTCTCTAACCCCCCTCCCCATCTTTATGAAGTTCCTCTTGCTTTCTCCTCACACCCTGCAGGGAGGCACCTCTCGGGCTAACAACCAGGAGCCCGTGCCCTCCACACGGCTGTTCCAGGTCCGCGGAACAAGCACCAATAACACCAAGGCTTTTGAGGTCCCAGCCCGGGCCACCTCCCTCAACTCCAATGATGTCTTCATCCTCAAGACCCAGTCCTGCTGTTACCTGTGGTGTGGGAAGGTGTGTGTAGGTCCCCCTGCCTTGGAGCCGACCGGGTCACGGTGGGCGGCTCTGGCTGAACGGGCCCTGCCCACCTGCTTCTTGGCTGCCTCGAGCCCTGTCCCCTCTGCAGCTGTGAGTCTGGCCACCCTCAGATTCCTACCTCTGTCTGAGTCAGTATCTCATTGTTTGTCTCTGGCCAGCCCTATCTGTCCTCGTATTGTTCTGTCTGTACATCTTAGGCTCTATCTCAGTTTCTCTGTGCCTGTCACTGCCTCTCCATCTGTCTGTAACGAGGACTCTTGGCCTCTTGTAGTCCTTTCCCTGCCCTGTAAGGACAGTGAAGGTGATCTTGCCTCCTCTGCCATTCTTTGGAGTGTCAGGGCAGAGGACAGGATGGGAGGACCATCCCTGCGTCAGCTATGTGCTCAGGCTCCTAATCCGTGGGAGCCCCCACAGACCTGGGGGCTCAGTGCATGTGGCGGAAGGGTGTGGGTCAGCATGGCACTAGAGGTGGTCTCCCCCAGCACCGCCAGCCCCCCTTTTCTTAGGGCTGTAGCGGAGATGAGCGGGAGATGGCCAAGATGGTTGCCGACACCATCTCCCGGACGGAGAAGCAAGTGGTGGTGGAGGGGCAGGAGCCAGCCAACTTCTGGATGGCCCTGGGTGGGAAGGCACCCTATGCCAACACCAAGAGGTAAGTGACTATGGGGTCCCACTGCCCCCAGCTCACCTTCCATGGCTGGAGAGCTTCTCAGCACCTCCACCCTCATGGCCCAGCGCCTGCAGTGGGCATGGATTGAGGACCCTGTGTGCCTGAACCCCTGAGCCACAGGATGAGTCAGGAGAGTCCACGCCCTTGGAACCTCTTAGGCACAGCGCTGTGTCTGTCCTGCTTACTGTGGTCTGCCTGGGGCCTGGTGGGGTTGTTTCCCTGCAAAGAGAGTTCACAGCTATTGGAGGCAGCTCAAAGAAAGGGGCGGGGCTATAGGTTTGCCCTTTGGGGGGAAGCTGTCAGAGCCCACTGAGTCTGCCCTTTGGAGTTGACACAGGACCCGAATGCTGAGGAGCACCAACTGTAAACTCTTTCAAATGGTTTTTCTTAAGCAGACTCATGACCTCTGGTTCAAAAGCCAAAGGGCATGTACTGCAGTAGCAGCAGGAGGAATAGAGGGAAGGTATCAGAAAGAACTTCCTAACAGGATTAGAGAAGAGCCACTGGAATGCATGTCCTGGGAAATCAGTGGGAATTCTTCCGTGGAACACTCTTAGACTCTTGAGAGGGGACACCTTTTGTGTGATCAGAAGCAGCATTTTCCTAAGAAGTGGACTTTCCATGTTGTAGTCCCTCCCTCGGAGTTCTGTGTCCTTGACTTTCCTTTCCCCATACCTCCCTCCTGCCAACATGATCTTCTCTCCATCCTGCAGACTGCAGGAGCAAAACACGGTCGTCACCCCCCGGCTCTTTGAATGTTCCAACCAGACTGGGCGCTTCCTGGCCACAGAAATCCCTGACTTCAATCAGGATGACTTGGAAGAGGATGATGTATTTCTGCTTGACGTCTGGGACCAGGTAGGACCAAGACCTGGCCAAGAAATAGTGGCTTTAGGGATAGAGTAGATTTGATGTTTTCTTGGCTCCCATATACATTCTTCCTGGAAGCAGTATAATGAACACAGGAGCCTATGCTGCATAGGAGGTATCTTTCCCCAAAGTCCAATTTCTTTCACGTGACAGAGGAGTGTTTTTGAGGGCCAAAACACACATTTGGAGAATATGAAAGTAGAGAGCCTCTGTCCAACCTCCTCGTTGCCCATATGCAAAGTCAAGGCCAGAGGGGCCTGTCTAAGGCCAGGCTGCACTGTTGGACACCTGAGCCCGGGTGACCTGAGGCACAGCCCCGTGGGCCAGGGGCACAGGAAGCACTGACGGGGCTCCCCATTCTCCGCAGGTCTTCTTCTGGATCGGGAAGCATGCCAACGAGGAAGAGAAGAAGGCCGCCGCCACCACGGTGCAGGAATACCTCAAGACGCACCCCAGCGGCCGGGACCCGCAGACCCCCATCATTGTGGTGAAGCAGGGACATGAGCCCCCAACCTTCACAGGCTGGTTCCTGGCGTGGGATCCCTTCAAGTGGACTGTGAGTGGCCCCAACCCACCCTGGTCCTTACAACCCAGCACGTCTCTGGGTGGCTTCTTCATGATACCCCTCCCCCCCAGGGCAAGGTGGACGCCCGGGCTTCTCTGTTCTGTTGTGATAGGTGACATGTGATATATTTGTAAAGGGGTTAGAGGGGCCTTCAAATGAAAAGGAGGGCTGCAGTTAGGACCATTGAACCCTTGGGTGAAGGTGACGAAAGAAAGTCTATCAAAACCCAGGCTAGGCCCCGGCCGGTTGGCTCAGCGGTAGAGCGTCGGCCTGGTGTGCGGGGGACCTGGGTTCAATTCCCGGCCAGGGCACACAGGAGAAGCGCCCATCTGCTTCTCCACCCCTCCCCCTCCTTCCTCTCTGTCTCTCTCTTCCCCTCCTGCAGCCGAGGCTCCATTGGAGCAAAGATGGCCCGGATGCTGGGGATGGCTCCTTGGCCTCTGCCCCAGGCGCTAGAGTGGCTCTGGTCGCGGCAGAGCATCGCCCCGTGGTGGGCAGAGCCACGCCCCCTGGTGGGCGTGCCGGGTGGATCCCGTTTGGGCGCATGCGGGAGTCTGTCTGTCTTTCCCTGTTTCCAGCTTCAGAAAAATACAAAAACAAAACAAAACAAAAAAAAACAAACCCAGGCTAATGACAATACCTCGCTTGTACACTAGATTTAGCTCAAAGGTATTGGACCTTAGTCCTAAGAGCCGTACTGGCTACTTAAATTTAAATTAACTTAATGAAGAATTTTTTAAAATTTACTGATTTCAGAGAGAGAGAGAAGGTGGTAGGGGGTGTCAGGGAGTGGGAAGCATCAAGTCGTTTCCCATATGTGGCCAGGCAAATCTGGGTTTTCAAACTGACGACCTCAGCATTCCAGGCTGATGCTTTATCCCCTGCGCTACCACACAGGTGAAATTAATTAAAATGTAAGAAAATTAAAGATTCGATTTCTCACTAGCCACAATTTAAGTGCTCAATAGCCGCATGTGGCTCGTGGCTGCCATTTGGACAGCACAGAAAGAGAACATTTCCACCCTCACTGACACTTCTACGGAACAGCGCTGGTGGGTCCTCAACCTCACAGAAAGAAACGTGTCAGTTCTAAAGGGCAGACCGATGTCTTCGTGGCATTAAATTCTAAGCAAAACGGGTCATGCAGGTGGTCCTCACCTGAGAGACGGTGAGTCAGACTTCCTAAACTGGCCCCAGATAGAAGCAGAAAGCAGGCCCTCAAGGTGGAGCCCCACAAAGGTTTCTGCGGGAAGGAGGAAGGCTGAGGTTAGAGCGAGTGCTGGCCTGGTGGCTCTGGGTGTGCTAAACTGGCAGGTCAGGGAAACAGTTTTGATTAATTTCCTCAAATACATTTAAAAGATTCAGTGGATGATGGGCTGAGTTTAGTCTTGAGGATGGATTCAAACAAATCTCACGGCTGCAAATCCAGGTGCCCGAACTTCTTCATTCCACATCAGGGTCCCACGCCGACATCTCAGCAGCCTTCCCTCACCTCGAGTCTGTGCTGGCTTCTCTCTCAGACTTCACTCACTGATTCAGCCTAACAGAAGCTCAGGATGTGCCGTGCTCGGTGCAGGCCCCGGGGACATGGAGTTGGGGCCCCTCATGGTCCCTTCTACTCTCCCTGCTCCGTGGCAGCGTCATCCAGCCTCCTTTTTCAGAGACCTTCCTCCAGCCTCTGCCCAGCTCCCTCTTGCCTTCCTCAGCCCCAGGCCCTAGGTCAGCCTTCTTTCAACTCTAGAAGGAAAAGGGTCTTTTGTGTCTTCTGTTGAAAACCAGGTCTAATGTCTTACTTGCTTTATATGCAGAATGCCAAATCCTATGAGGACCTGAAGATGGAGCTTGACAACTCTGGGGACTGGAGCCAGATCACTTCTGTGAGTGTGGGGCAGGTGGCTGGGTCTAGCAGTGAACATGTGACCATAGTCAGACCTGCCAGGGCTGAGGAAGCTCCAGAGAAGATGCCGGTGTCCTGTGCCTTCCTTCCCACCATTTCCTCCCACTTCTCATGGCAGTTCTTGCTGTTTCACTTCAGTGTCTCCAGCTCTTTTGTCTTTTCCATTCACTAGTGAAATGATTCCCAAATTTTATCATGCATAAGAGTCAGGTAATGGGGTGCTGGGGGTGAGGGAAACATAGGAGACTGGAGATTCCAAGGTCCCACTCCCAAAGATTCTGGTTTACAGAATTGGGTTGAGACCCAGGAATATGTGTGTTTTTCATAAAGGGTCCAGGGAATTTGATGCCATTAGTCCCTAGATGACGCTTTAGTTTGTGGGTCCAATCTACTGTGTTGTGTTATTATGAGTGTGTGTATGTGTATGTCCGTGGGCCACTGGGGGTCATTATAAATAATGATTTCTCTACTATTGTCCCCCTTGAGGTCCCTTCTACAGGCAGAATAACTTCAGTCTTTCAGCTAGTTACAGAAATATATGTAGGCTGGATCCAGGCCTGAGCTATGGAAACATGAAAGCAAAACCTATCCTTTGAGAAGTTGCAGGGGAAGCAAAGCCAAGTTGACTTGGCAGAAATGTGTCCAGGACACGGGAGCGATTTCCGAAGCTCCCCGATGTAATTGGCAGATAACACACATGGCTCCTCTGCCCCACCCACAGGCTGAGAACCCTGAGGCATTCATAAACTTTTTTTTTATTAGACTGATGGTATAGGCAGAAAAGCATAGATAAGTCAAGGCTATGTGACTGTACAGATGACAATTTCAAAACAGATAAGAGAAAGAAAGTCATAAATGTCCTAGGTAGACTTCAAATGTCTGGGGGAAAGTCATCGAGAAGTTAATATGTCATAGAACAAAATAGTCATCTTGAGTCAACTGGCTTTGGTTGGATACGCACCACCAAGCTTTAGCTTATGGGTCCAATCTAATGTGTTGTGTTATTATGAGTGTGTGTATGTGTATGTCGGTGGGCCGCTGGGGGTCATTGAAGGCGTCTAGAAGGAGGTGTCCGAGGGTCCATGTTGACTGCAGAGAGGACACAGCCTGGGAGGTAGCCACAAACCAGCTGAAGTAACAGTGGTTTCCTTTCCTTCCCTAGGAGATCACAAGCCCTAAACCGGACGTGTTCAATGCTAACAGCAACCTCAATTCTGGGCCTCTACCCATCTTTCCCCTGGAGCAGTTGGTGAACAAGCCCATGGAGGACCTCCCTAAGGGTGTGGACCCCAGCAGGAAGGAGGTGGGTCAGGCTTAAGGGGACAGAAGGGTGAATGCTTGTCCATTCGTCGGACAACACTAATTGACCCCCGATGGTGCCCTGCTGAGGACTAGGTGCTGGGGGTGTTCTGGTGAAGAAAACATACCTGGCCTCTGCCTTCATGTGAAGTTACTGTCGGTACGGGGAGATGAAAGGGGGCCTGATTACACTATTTAATTGTAGTGAAGATAAGTGCCGTGTATTATTACAAAAAGCAACCTGATTTAGCAACTTCCTTCTGAAAGGCGAAGAGGAATTTTTCAGGCAGAGTGGGTTATTTCTGGAGAAGGGAACCACACAGACGAAGCCCAGAGGCAGGAGAAAGCGCAGGGCGGACTGCAGCGTGGGAATGCTGGCAGCATGCGGGTTGCTGGGGTTGGGCGACCCAGCTGGCGGGGTGGGCTGAACTGAGCAGTGCTCTCTATGCTACCCGTGTTAGGGACAGTGGTGTCATCCTGAAAGTGGAAGGAGCTATTATGGTGAAGCAGGAGGGGGGCAGTCAGTCAGGTTTACGTCTGCAGCTCAGTGAAGAACGCATTGGAAGGTGGCAAGAACCGCAGCCCTAAGTTAGGCTGAGAGGTAGATGGGAGCTTAGAATAGAGGTGCTGGTGCGGAAGGTGAAGGGAAGGAGATGGTTTAGAGAAATATTAGGAGGTAAAATTAATGACACTTGGTGTCAGATAAAGGGTGAGAAAGAGGGGGGAAAATTGTGTGATTCTCTGAGTTTAGTGGGAGACACGTGGTTTGAGGCACCCTGGAGACATCCGGGTTGAAATATATGCTTGGTGGGCAGGCGATTCAGGGCAGCGCTGGGGCTGGCTGGTAGCTGCCGCTGCAGCTGGCATGGACCACCTGGGCGGAGAGTTTGGCAAGAACTTATTAAAAACACATTTCTAATATTCATTCCCACTTCATGAAGATCTAAAATAGACTTCAAGTCTAGCTTGATGGGATACTGAGAGAAAAGAAAGTTTACTCTGTGTATAATAAGCCATAAAGAAGTCTTACAAATGAATGAATGAATGTACAGAAGAGAGATGCCCGATTTCTCCAAGAAGACCCAAGTCAACCGTTAGGGGTTTGGGATCTATATATGTGGAAGTGTATTGTTCCCAGAGCATTGCATCCTGCCTTTCACCTTGGAGACCACGTTCATGCTTTCCCTCCCTGATATGCCCACCTGTGTCCTCACCATACTGGAAAGATCCCAATATATTATTCACAATAATATTACAAACATGATTTGCCCAGGCCCATGGCATTTAAAGTGCTCTATAAATGTCGGCTGTATCTGCTTTTGCTACTCCTGAGAAAACAGGTCCAGAGAAGGGAAGTGACTTGCCTAATGTGACATATCTAGTTAGTAGCAAAGACAGACCAAGAACCAGATCTAAGCTTGCAATCCAGCTGCAGGCGGTTACCAAACTGTTCTGAGTCCCAGTGTTACCATCACATCATGCGGCACAAAGAAAGGATTTCTACAGGGAAGGGTAGCCAAAGTTATTGAACCAGTTGATTGACTGGAGGCTAAATGGATTGCTAATTTTGAATGAAGCAAATAGAACCAACACAACCCCAACATAATAGAAGCAGTCTAAGAAGTCTTAGAGCCTTTTAAAAAAATCAGTTGTCGATTTTTTTTTTTAAATCATGGGAATAGCATACTCTTGTGGGTTCAATGCCAAGAGGGGAGGGCAGGAGAGGTCTTCAGACCTCTGGCTACTTTTCAGTGACAATGAAAAGTGGTGGGTCTGGCTGCAGGCAGTAGCAAGAGGGTAATCTGTGTTTGAGTACCAATGAGTAAGCCAGAGAGAGGCGGATGTGGGCATGGGTGAGGTCATTAATGAGCTGGCAGGACTGCAGGGTTCAAGAACAGGGCCAGAAGAAAGATATAAGTCCACTGGGATAGGCAGTCCCTGCTATCTAGCTTAGGGGTCAAAGTCCAGAAGTCTCCACCAAGCTTGCAGAGCCAGCCTGGGGGGGGCCAGAGATGGCACCTGAACCCACTCATGGACCAGACACTGCAGACAGTTGTGAGGAACCTGGCAAGGTAGGGGAATGCTAGACTTGGCATAAGCAGCTCTTCCCTATCTACTGATGCCCAAACCATTCACGAATATGTACTCTTCTTTCAAAACAAGGCACTCCACTACCCTGCCTGGGGGAGTGGGTAGGGCTCCCAAGAACCTTGAGGAGGAGAATGCTGAGGGGCTAGAGGCAAATCTAATGACAGGTTCAAGAACTGGGGCATCACAACCACGTAAGCTTGCAATCCAGCTGCAGGTTTACCAAGCTGTTCAGTTCAGGGCTGTCTGCGGGAGTCAGCCAAGTGTTCCCCAGAGCAACTCCCTGTACTGGAAAAGAAACCCAATGCATTCGCCCCATCCGGTTCCCTCCTGGTGCCTGGGGGAGCCGAGATAACCGCTGGAGTGCTGTTTTATATCAGCTTTAATTTGGGGTTCTTACTTGAATGTACCTGATGGCATTTAGCTTGCCTGAAATAGTATCACTCTCATATTAGCTGGCTGCAAAGGGCATGTCAAGCAATCCCCTCATTTTATAGCTGAAGACTCCTAGGCCTAGGAAGGCGACTCCTAGCTGTAGGTTGTTTGGTAAGTATAGATAGATATGTGAACATGAGACCTTGTTTCCAATATCCTTTCATATGTAACATTTTCATTCCCCATAAAAACATTGCAAAGAAGCAAAAATTGGCCTTTAAGAAATCTCTCCCATTTTATGGTGGAAAACTAAGACCCGGAAAGAGAAGCAACTCTGACCAAACGAAGTCACGTCCTAACTTTTACTTCAGGGCTAGTAGTGTGAGCTTGACCATGGTCAAAGGAAAAGCTCAATATACCTCACGTTTATTACCACCCTTTTTATGACATTCCCAATACAGAGGTCAAATTTCTTGGACTTCAGTACCCCCCCATCCCTGTCCTGGCTCTAACAGTGCCTGTTTTTGCTCTTCATATGATTGCTATACCACACCTATTATGACTCATCAAAGCAAAAGCAAACCTTGGGGAAGAATGTGATCTTGACTCTGGGTCCCTCTCTTGTAGGAGCACCTGTCCCTTGAGGATTTCAGCAAGGCCTTTGGGATGACTCCAGGTGCCTTCTCTGCCTTACCTCGATGGAAGCAACAAAACCTCAAGAAAGAAAAAGGACTATTTTGAGAAGAATGGCTGTGGTTGCAAAGCAGTTTTGTCTGATGGCTGGTATCAATCCTTTACTAATTGAGATTTTGCACTTGTATCTGGGCAGCAGGCTATGGCCACGCTTGTTTACAAAGCTCTTCCTCCAGAAAGATGGTTCCTCCACAGGGCCAGTGCTCCCAATCCCGGCTCTCGAGAAAGCGGTTCCATTTCTACCCCTGGGTGCGGCATCACTTTTAACCATCCAGTTCGAGAGCCTCCCCTTCTTAGAAGAGCAGCCAAACACTCCAGGGACCATCTGTTCCGAGGAGTCTTCCACAGGCTGTAGCAGCAGCAGGGAGGCTGAGGGTTTTTCGGTTTTACCCCTTTCCCAGAGTAATGGTTTTTCTTGTCACATATGCTTTCCTCACTGCCTTCCTCGGGCTGTAAGTTAAAGGGAATCCCCTCTTTGAAAGAGCTGAATGACCTAGGAGATGGCCTTAAGTAGGCTTCACAATACTTGCTTAGGTTGAGGCAGAAAGGCAAGTATGAAATGCAAATGCTATTCCACCTCCTCTTAATAAGCAAAGGAAGAGCACAGCAAAGGCCGTGGCTGGTTTACAAACTGCTCCCCAGACCTCTGCAAAGCCCCAGAGGCTCCTCAGGCGAAACAGCCGGACCCTCCGTCACAGTGGGCTTGCCATCCCATTTCCTTTAGGGCTTAACAGTGCTGCACGGAAGTCCAAGTCCGAAGGCCAGCAGGTGATTTCCACCCCTTCAACAACCATTGTATGTGTCTGCAAGAATATGTTCTTTTCAGAAATAAGTCAAACTTACACAAGGTTAATAAAGGCTTTAATTTCACACGCACAAAGAAAAAAAAACTCTATGCATAATTTAAAAAGGAAATCAAAAGGAAAAACTGTAATGGATACAGAGGAACAGTTCTGCTAAAACACAGATAAAGTGCCGCTCCATACAAAACAAAACATAAAGAATTAGAACCAGAAGTCACTCTGAACAAAAAGAAAATCACCTCACAGATGTGGCCAAAGCTGCCAGCAAACCTGGTAGTGGCTCAATTAGGCAAAGTGTCGGAAGCTTACTTCTAGTTTCCTTTCCATAGCACAAACACTAACAGGCCAGAGCAGTCAGAGGGAGGGGCAGCTGGGGGCCACAGGTGTGGACAACCCCATGTGGTCCCCTTCTTCCCCTGCGAACCCCTATTCTGAATAGGCGAGTTCAGTCGAGTGCTCTTCTGTTTTGGCATCTGACCTAACAAAGCTGGGTCCCAATCCAGACCCTAATCCTCTCTCTTCTTACACCGGCGTAAGTGCCTGTTCTTCAAACCTCTGTACTTTAAGACTTCAAGTCCAATGTTACCAAAATCAGTTGCTTAGTCATACCGGTACACTTTGTATTAAAACTTCAAAACCTCGGACACATAGCACACATGGAGAGGGAAATGTCCTCATTCTTTATAAATATGATACAACTAAAGAGACTGCCTGAAGTCTAGTAATCAAAGCATGCGTAAAGGAGTCAATGATTGTGGTGAGACACAGCAAGAGAATTCTGTCACAAAACTCTCAAGGCCTAACATAAACTACAGTTTCCCAATTAAAAAAAATATTTTTCAGATGTTAATAACTCTTATTAATAGAGACAAAATTAGGATTTTCAAGTAATGCATTAGATGTTATAGGGCAGAAATCTGGTTTTCATACACATTTAAAGAGAGCATTACTTAGTGTAAAGCAAGATGGGAGGTGGAAAAGGACAAATCTGTTTTGTGGGGACATTTTATGTGACGTGCAACTGGTACAGGGTTGGCAATTTTTCTAAAAATCTCCACATATATACAAGATCCATGTGTACTTGGAGATCTAGCTGTTTCCTTCCCTGATTTAAAACACTACCTAAGGGGGTCAATTCAACAGGTCAAAAAAAGGTTGGATGACTAAGAGCATATAATGTGTCACTTAAGAGGGCAGTGAAGAGTGAGCAAGGGCTATGTTCTTATTTACTGTAATCTCTCTTCAGACCACAAATGAGTCTATAAACTACCTTCTTTCTGTATGTGCCCACCTTGTCCCCCAATGCTCTCTCTGCACTCATAATGTTCAACTATATATGAGATACTGCCAAGAATTTCTTTAATTTACTTGTTTTCAAATAACTTTCATTATGCAACTATATCTGTAGCTGTAGCTATGTTTATATAGCTACACAATGGTAAGTGAAGAATAGAAGGATAAGTCAAGTCATGACTTTCTTGCTGAGGTTTTAATTATTAAAGCTTCTCTTTTTATAAGAATTTTACACTAGATCAAAGAAAGACATGTGTAGTCTAATGTTTGCCTCCCAGAGTTAGCTGATATTTAAGTATCACTGCATTCTTCTTAAAATGTAAACACGTTTACATGTTACATTTGCTATTGAGCCATTAAATTGGGCCTGACACGAACATACCATGGCAAGTAAACAAACAGCTTTTAGAATAAAAACATAAATAGAACAAGTCATGAATTTATTTCTTTTCTATGTTGCTGAAACAAATGAGTGTGCACACATATAAATATATTGCCTACAAAACAGTCTATGTTCTCACAGGCTTAAATTATAGTCATGGCTACTAAAGTGACAAGAGATTTATTTGGCCACATGCAACTTCCAATTCTCCGTAACAACATTAGCTGATAAGAATCAACACGTTTGAATTTTAGTTTTCCTTTCCAAAAATATTCCAATTAAGATCAGATGTATGCAGAGCTAAGTGCTGTCGGGTTCCAATTCAATGTCATTTAGAGAAATGAAACCACCGGCGGTATTTTCAATAGGGAAGTTAGTTATTGTGCAGGCTGCCTGGAACTGAAGCACTTTGTCCCCATTTAACATGCTCAATACCCCATCCTCTGATTCTGAGCAAAACTGATCATACTGCACAAAAAAAATATTATTTACTTACCATTTTCAAAGAAACAAAACCAAAAACAAACCCCATCAACATGGTCCAGGTAAAAATAAAATCTCCATCCGTATTCATTAATCACTTCACTAAACCAAAATAAGAAAGTAACTGTAAAAGGGTTAACAGTTAAAGGAGTGAAGGGCGAGAGAGAGACTGACCAGGCCACAACAATGAACAGCTATCAAGGAAAATTCAGCGAGATAACTCATCTACCCCAGCAACCTGTATTCATTCCTCTAATAAGTCCGGCCCAAAACATGAAAATCAAGTCAAATTAGGTTTCTGAGCCGAGAGTGCTTCTAACCCACACACCACACGCAAGCCATGAAGAGCATGTCAACCTGGGCACTCTAGGCTTGTGGCATTATTTCTCATTTTCTTCTTATACCCTAATGTACCTCTCACTTCGAATCATTCCCAATCATTTTTAATGGCACCTCTCAAGCAGACACAGGGAAGGGAAGTAATAAACAGCTAAAAACTCTGACCACCACTTCATTTGTATGAGAAAACCAGTTATTTTCAAGAAAAAAACAAGGGTTCCCCAGTGAAAACAAAACAAAGTCTAGTTTTTAAAACAAATACTTTCCCCTGCTCTATACTACTACTGCATAACCTACCACCATACCACCTGAAACCTTCACTAGAGTAATATCTAAGTAAATGGTAGGAGGCTAAGCTTTTATCAGTAGTTAAGCGAAAGTGCTGGGGCTGTTTATAACGCAAAGATTTAAAATTTTAGAATAGGTTACTATGGCAGAACAAGTTTCAAAAGTGGGGCGGGAGCTCTCTTAAGGCAATTTTCCAGAGAAGATGTTGCATCTTCTGTGATGTACTTAAAAATGTTTTCTCCCCTGGAAAACCTGATATGGTTTTGTCCCGACCTCAGAACAAATGGGTAATCTTGTTAACAATAAAAGAAAGAAAAAAGAAACAAAATATTGAAGGTTTCATTTTGCTATATTTAACTCTGTATGATCCTAATGATCACTGGGCTCACAAAATTATTTTTTGGACAGAATTCTATTCTCAAACTCATTCTTTATATGGTTTTACAAGCTGCTTAACCAAGCTGATGTCAACTGAGTGACTAATATAGCACTTAATGTTGTACCCCCATTTAACCTCAACTCAAAGCACCTAAAAAGATAAATATATTATGCACCTTTGTTATGCGTTAGTTCTTGTGATCGACTAAACCAATCACATTTTAATTCCCACCCTGTTTTAAGGGCAAAGCCAGACAGTGAATGGTTAAATGTTTAAGCTTTATCCTATAGCCCGTGTACTTATTTCACACTTGTAGCAGGGCTCTTAGCTTCAGTGGTCCAGAGTTTTAGCTTTAACACAAGAACACTCCTCTTGACTTCTCTGAGACAGAGATGCTAGCATTCTTCCTTTCCCTAGGTATTCTCGCTCAGGAGTCCCAATTTGGGCAATATTATTTCTCTGCCTCTTCAAGTTTTGGTTGAACCATTAGGATAATGCTTGTTCCATAAAAGAATGATACAGGAAAAAAAAAAAAAGATTCTATCTTCACCACCATAACAATATAGATGAAATACAATGAACATACTATGCGAAGTCTCTTTAAAGAAAATACAAAGTGTACAATGAATACCAAATGTGGGACCTTAACACATTCTGAGCACCAACAATCCATTTCTTGGGACTGCATGTAAACAAGCAAAAGCAGAACAAATTCATGAATTTTTTTTATAAAGCCCCCCAAGTCAGGTGGCAGAAATACCCCTCCTCTGTGAGGAGGACAAACTGTCATTAGTGTAACAGGGAGAGCTGATTTTCCAGTGAACTTTACTAATAAGAAACACACATGAAAGATTACAGACTTGAGTGAAACTACTCAAGGAACATAGAAACTAATGCCAACTGATATGTATATCTCCACACATTTCTCAGATGAATGGACTGACAACTTCATTTCTTCTGCAAACTGCTGTGCTACTAATTCTGAGTAGGCATCCTCTGGTGGCTCACCCTAACTCTTTAAGGCTCCATTCATTCTACACATATGTGTGTATGTACATATATATACATATATATTTACAACATGTATTTCTAAGACAAAAAGAAGTGCTACTCTTATAAGAGGAAAAGAAGATAATCAGCTATAGAGGTGAGACCAAAGTTTCCCTAAAACAATAAGCATGGAGCATTCCGCCTAGTTGCAATTTTCGTCTTTTGGTTTGGCCCTGAGCTGTTTGTTGCTCCCGCATCAAGCAGAGTTCCGAATTCTCCTCAGGCAGAGGAAAGGTGAGTGGGTGACAGTAGGGAGAATATGCAGTGCACACTGCCAACCCGGGAGTTTGTCCCTCACGAGGCCTGACGAGTGGGTTTCCCCACTTCCGTACTAAGAGCCTGAGAGTTCTTTTCTGTTTCCAGCAGCTCATCAAAGATCTCCCTAAAATAAAACAAAAATACACATTCAGTGAGCAAAGCCAAAGAAGAGACAGAAAATAGATACTGATAAGGCCTGCACAATCCCATTTGGTGCCAAAATTTTATTAAATAAACAGCTCATTCCTTTGATCACCATCTTAACCCCCAGGTGCTGATTTTTGAGAACACTAGGACAAAGAAAGCTGGCAAGAGCCAGCCTTCATAAGAATGTTATATAGCTTCCACTGATATAACTCAGACCTTCTAGCTGATACAACCAGAAGAGCAAAAAAGTTTATGGTAAGACAGCTTCTATCATAAAACAGTTTTAAGTTTTATACCTAGATGCTACTGTGTGATGAATTAATGCTGAGTTAAGAGAGAAAATAGTCTGGACTTATATAAGGAAATAAGATAAGAGCCCTAAGCAAAGATAACAAAACCAAAAATTATCAACCAAATAAATGATGGTAACATTTTCTTCTTTTTTATTTTATTTAGTATTAGAGACAGACAGACAGGAAGGGTGAGAAAATGAGAGGCATCAACTCATCTAAAGTGAATTTCATCACCTAGGTTGTTCATTGCTTTCTCATATGTGCCTTGACCAGGAGGCTCCAGCCAAACCAGTGACCCCTTGCTCCAGCCAGCAACCTTGGGCTCAAGCCAGTAACCATGGGATCATGTCAATGATCCCATGCTCAAGCCGGTGATCCTGCGCTCAAGCCTGATGAGCCTATGCTCAAGCTAGAGAGCTCGGAATTTCGAATCCGGGTTCTCAGTATCCTGTGTTCACTGCGTCACCACTGGTCAGGCGGAAACATTTTATTCTTAAGGGAAGAAAGAACTAGGTAATTGTTAGCCCATAGCTTTAAATCTAAAAAAGGTTTCTTACTTGTGCATATAAAAGAAGATGTAACCACTCCGATCCCGATCACTCTGCACGGAAGCCTCTTGGATTTTAGATACCTCTAGGTCATTATAAGTAAACCATGCCTGCTTCTTAATGTCGTATACATCACTAATGTAATGACCTGAAATAAATAAAATGTTAAAATTGAGTTTTTAAAAAAAATTTATTGATAGTAGAGATGAAGGTGGGGGGAGGAGAGGGGGAGAGGGAGAGGGAGAGAGAAACATTGTTGTTCCACATATTAGGACAAAGCTCTAACTGACTGAGCTACCTGGCCAGGGCCTTGAACTGAGGTTTTTAAATTTTTTTGAATGTTTTTCATGTATAGGAAGGTTCAGAAGGAAACACCCACCCCCATGTATCTTGTCCCTACCCCAAAGTTTCTAAAAGTCACTCAAAAAACAAGTATAAACATTTAAAGGAGAAATATACTATACCAGGACAAGTTTATTTGACAAAGCTTTCAGTTTTTCTTAATGCATTAGACTTAACACTTCATAAAGCTAGGCCTACAGCAACCTAATAAGGAGTAAATGCTGGCTCCTTCATTTATAAAATGCTGACATCATTTTGTCCAGTTACCTGAAGAAGATGTGCTACCAATGTGACTGACAACACTGATGAGCCGATAGGAATGAGGAAGATTTCCTGTCTGGAAAACAGAAATGGGCGTGACTTTTAATTCTTCATTTGAATAAAAGAAAAACACTAAAATTTAAATTTATTATCAAAGCGGATACGGCTAAGTTTTAGTGTATGTGTAGTCAGATTCAATAAAATATCCAGTGGTTGGTATTTTTTATCTTTTTTGGCCCATGAATTCTATTCTCTACTAAGAATGTATCCTAAAAAAATAATTCAAAAGAAGAAAAGAGCAAATGCATCAGGTTATTTACTGTAGCATTATCTTTAATAACGAAAAGCTAAAACCAACAATAGACCCAGTAATACTTAAAGTTAGTGGTATAGAACTCAATACAATACTACTTGGTTATTTTTAAAAGTCACCTGGGTTACTAACATATCACCTTGTTTTTCAAACACTCATAAATACACATAAAATAGCCATAGGTCTACAGAAATAGGTATGTTAATGGTTAAGTACTAGAAAACAGAAATAAAAATGAAGACTTGCTATAGGGATTATGGGCATTTACATTTAATTTTTTTTTTCTTTTTTTTGTGGCAGAGACAGAGAAAGAGAGAAAGGGACAGACAGGAAGGGAGAGAGATGAGAAACATCAATTCTTTGTTGCGGTTCCTTAGTTGTTCATTGACTGCTTTCTCATATGTGCCTTGACCGGGCGGCTACAGCAGTCTGAGTGACCCCTTGCTCAAACCAGAGACCTTGGGTCCAAGCTGGTGAGCCTTGCTTAAACCAGATGAGCCCGCGCTCAAGCTGGCGACCTCGGGATCTTGAACCTGGGTCTTCCACATCCCAGTCCAACACTCTATCCACTGCGCCACAGCCTGGTCAGGCTAAAATATTTTTTTTAAATGCTATTAAAATAGTAGAAAAATAAAACAAAACTTAGAGATACACTAGGTACTATTCTGGCAATAAGTATAGCTATATGTAAACCAGAAATGATTAAAATATTCATGAGCTTTGATGCAGTCATTTACTTCTGTGGATTTATTTTTTTAATATTTATTTATTTATTTA
The DNA here is from genome assembly GCF_036850765.1 of Saccopteryx bilineata. Taxonomy (NCBI): domain Eukaryota; kingdom Metazoa; phylum Chordata; class Mammalia; order Chiroptera; family Emballonuridae; genus Saccopteryx; species Saccopteryx bilineata. Next base: position 18,432,661 of record NC_089494.1, on the reverse strand, counting down.
TTTATTTATTTATTTTTTCCATTTTTCCAAAGCTGGAAACGGGGAGGCAATCAGACAGACTCCCGCATGTGCCCGACCGGGATCCACCTGGCATGCCCACCAGGGGGCGATGCTCTGCCCCTCTGGGGCATCACTCTGTTGCATCCAGAGCCATTCTAGCACCTGAGGCAGAGGCCACAGAGCCATCCTCAGTGCCCGGGCCATCTTTGCTCCAATGGAGCCTTGCTGCAGGAGGGGAAGAGAAAGACAGAGAGGAAGGAGAGGGGGAGGGGTGGAGAAGCAGATGGGCGCTTCTCCTGTGTGCCCTGGCCGGGAATCGAACCCAGGACTCCTGCATGCCAGGCCGATGCTCTACCGCTGAGCCAACCGGCCAGGGCCACTTCTGTGGATTTAAAGAAAAAAAATCCTAAATATAGAAAACATACAATCTTTCACAGTTCCTCAATGCATTATTCATTATAGTGAAAAAACAACTTAAATGCTCAATGTTAGTGAAAAGTTAAATAAATAGTATATTCATATGAGGAGATAAAGCAAAGTCATTAAAAATAAAATGCCTATATATACTTAGTCTTTAACAAACAGAATAAAAACTGTACTGATGCTCTATAGCTTATTTATTTATTTTTTGGGGGGGAGAGAGACAGTAAGGGAGAGAGGGAGGATAGAGGTGAGAAGCATTAACTCATGGTTGCATCACTTTAGTTGTTCATTGATTGTTTCTCATTTGTGCCTTGACCAGAGGCTCAAGGTGAGCCAGTGATTCCCCCTGCTCAAGCTAGTGACCTCTGGGCTCAAGCTAGTGACTCCGGGGTTTCAAACCTGGGATCCAGGTCAACTCTCTATACACTGTGCCACCACTGGTCAGTCTTATGGCTTTTTTTCAAAAATAGGAATAACAAAAAAAATATAGTAAAATACTAACAGTCGTTTTGTTAGGAGAGGGGGATCCTGGGTAATTAAAATTACAAAAAATCTGGAAAATGGGTAGAAAGCAATTATTTAAGGGAAAAGAAATAAATTATTCCAAAGTGTTCTAGTTAACATCATCAATTCAACAGTTTTTATGGTTCTGGTGGAACTAAAGGCGATTTAATATACACAGCACTTGGAAAGCCATGTTACTCGTTTATTACCTAACTGCACATAAGGTGGTCTGGATGTATTTGTTTTTGTTTCATTTCGTTTTGAATCTTGTAAGAAATGAGGAGCAAAGGACAAGAGAAAGTAAAGCCCATCTGACGGCTGTGGAAGGGTGAGAAAAGAGGAGGGTAATACGGACTGCTGGACAGCACAACTCGGGAGAAAGACCGCCCACCTCAGCGTTCCTCTTCAGTTCCTCAGCCTCAGCTTCTGTGTACTCCATATCTAAAACATCCTCGTTTCCTGAGTCCTCATCAGAACCCAAGGAATCCAGAAAAGAGCTGTTAAACTCTGAAGAGCACAAAGACAAAATCTTGTAAAATTTCTTAGAATAGACACAAAGAGATGATTAGGAAAATAAAAAACAGCTTGCATGTACATTTAATCATCCAAAGGGAACATGAGACATATTATTATTAGGGCTCCAATTCACCCAGCCCACTCTGAGACCAGTAATTCAGGCACCAAAAATCTGTAAAAGGAATGCTCCTCTTCCTTTTAAATGTATTTAGTATATGAAAGGGGATATAACTCAAGGAATAAAACTGAAGAGGAGAATGCAATTTTAAAAGATAATACAATTTTATTAAATCCCACATTATATATATTTAAACAAATTTGAAGTACATGGTGAACATGTAGGTAATATCAGCAAATAGAAATGATCTCACAAAAGCGTCAATACCCTTTCATTCTCTTTAATTTTATATCATTTTTTAGGCCCTGGCTGGTTGACTTAGCAATAGTGTCGGCCCAGTGTGTAGATGTCCTGAGTTCGATTCTGGTCAGGGCACACAAAAGAAGTGACCATCCCCCTCTTTTCTCTCTCTTCCCCTTCCAGAGCCATGGCTCAAATGGTTCCAGTGAAGTTGGCCCCAGGTGCTTAAGGAAGGCTCCGTGGCCTCACCTCAGGTGCTTTAGAGCAGCAGCCCCAGATGGGCAGAACATCGCCAGGTCGGCAGGGGTGGGGGGTGGGGTTGCTGGGTGGATCCCAGTCGGGGTGCATGCAGGAGTTTGTCTCTGCCTCCCTGCCTCTCACGTAATAAAAAAAAAATAAAATCGTTTTTTGAAATTTAACAAAAATAATGGAAATTCAACCTTTAACTCCTAAATTTTACCTAAATATGTACATTACACAAATAAGTCAAGATCCATTTTTTAATAAAGTGCTTCCAATGGAAGAATTCATCTTAACTAATGGTTTTAAATAATCACAGGAGAATCTGTACATAAATGGCTTTTTGCTTTGAAATATAATTCCACTAACGCATAATACAGAGTTGTTTAAAAGCCATGAACACCTAAGAATGGGAAGAACAGGAAAAAAGACTATGACCTCAAAATACTGGAATCTGAAAAGTAGATGGGTGATAGACTCGGCAGATCTGAGGAAGCCAGAGCCACATCCTAAACCAATAAGGGAAAAACTGAGCACCAATCCAATTTACCTCACAGAATCTTCAAAAGACAACTTGGAAATACCAGATACCTCTGAAACTGGGCTAATTAGGAGATACAAATAAGGATTAGGTGAAAGTTATCTGAGAAACAGACTCCTAGATCCACTTCCCCCACTTTGTGCTGCTAGGCAATGACCTAAGCCTAGAGCTTAATTCTGTAGAAACGGGTAAAACAGTCTCTGGATTGGGGGGTGTCAAGCACAGGGGAGGCCATGAGGACCATACTGAAAGCAGGAGTAGATGACAGCTTGCATACTGAATGTTGACGATGACTGCCCCTCCTCTACCTCAGCCCTATTTTTTTTTCTTTTCTTTTTTTTACAGAGACAGCGAGAGAGTCTATCTCAGAGAGGATAGATAGGGACAGACAGATGGAATGGAGAGAGATGAGAAGCATCAATCATTAGTTTTTTGTTGCGACACCTTAGCTGTTCATTGATTGCTTTCTCATATGTGCCTTGACCGTGGGGCTACAGCAGACCAAGTAACCCCTTGCTCGAGCCAGTGACCTTGGGTCCAAGCTGGTGAGCCTTGCTCAAACCAGATGAGCCTGCGCTCAAGCTGGCGACCTCCAGGGTCTCGAACCTGGGTCCTACGCATCCCAGTCTGACGCTCTAGCCACTGCGCCACCGCCTGGTCAGGCTCAGCCCTATTCTCATACTTGGCTTCCAGAACTCTGGCAGTCACATCTTTCACCTCTAGGCAAAGGCAAGAGATTAGAAAAACCCTTCTTTAGGAATCTGACCAGCCCAAGAGAAAGGATAAAATGTTAATATCCTCCTCCAAACAGTCCTATCCTGTAAAACTTGAAAGTTGACTAGCCCTAGTTATTCATTTGTTCAGTATCCAATCATCTTTTTAGTCCCCTATTCTTAACCATGAGCTGTCAGTCAAGGATTACCAAGTATCTGAGGAAAGCCTCTAACAGAAATATAAAGACCATAATAAACACACAGGACAGAGCAATCTGGGGGAAACAAGCGGTGGCACAGTGGATAGGGTGTTGAACTGGGACGAAGAGGACCTAGGTTCGAAACCCCGAGGTCATCAGCTTGAGTGTGGGGTTGCTGGCTTGAGTGTGGGATCATAGACAAGACCCCATGGTTGCTGGCTTGAGCCCAAAAGTCACCGGCTTGAAGACCAAGGTTGCTGGCTTGAGCAAGGGGTCACTTGCTCTACTGTAGCCCCCGGTCAAGGCACATATGAGAAACAATCAATGAACAACTAAGGTACCACAAAGACTTGATGCTTCTCATTTTTTTCCCTTCCTGTCTGTCCCTATCTGTCCCTCTCTCTGTTGCAAAACAAACAAACAAATGGATTACATATGAATTGTCCATGCTATTTAATTCTTTCAAAGCAAGCTACTAATGAACAGAAACATTAAAACAGCTGTTTCCTTTGGAAGGGATAAGGAAGGAAGGAGTATCTAGTTAACTTCTAAGATTCTATTTATTTACCTGAGAGGTATTCAAATTTGTTATTATTGTTAAAAATAACAAGTACATTTTACATGCTCTTCTGTGTGACACATTTCACCATTTAAAAAATGTAATTAAAGTAATCTCCACACCTTGAAGACTTAACTCTGTAGCTCTTTTGAGGTCATCATCTTCTTTCTGTTCCCAAGCCTCCTAAAAGGACAAGAACACAACTAAGGTACTTAAAGAGGTATCGATTAAACTTATTAAGTGAGGATAAAATCAGCTGCTCTTGAAGTATATACTAATAATGTTTTCCATAATTTTATGGATGTTTGGAACATGACCTATTGAAGAATGTGGAATAGTTCTTTACTTTTTCCAACACTGTCCTAAAACACAACCCTGGGGATTAAAAAGGCTTACATGCTGTCTCTTCTAGTCAGTGACATTTGGTTTGCCAACCAAAAGCCATTCAATATGTTATGATATAATCCCCTTTCTTCTTACATGTATGAGACACCTCTCACAGAGCAGATACTTAGCAAACTGCTCTCTTTTCTTTCCCCTCTTTGTATAGTATTTGCTAATGTCCGTGGTGTAAGTACTCCCATATCATGGCCAATTCTAAGCTACCGATGTGACACTGAATGTGGGATTGGAAGAGATGTGTATAGCCGGCTCTCCTGAGCTGATAGTGAGCTGACTCTAGCACACCACTGACCTGAAGTCTATGACAGCAGGATAAACAATAGTTTCCACAAGACAGTATTTACAGATTTCTATTTCTGTTCTTGCTGAAGAAACCAAGATACAAAATAGATGCTTGATAAACACTAAATGAATGCTTTAACTGTTATCTTTCTAATACTTCTGAAGTTCTCTTAGAAAAATTAATACCTCTGAAAATGTCTCAACTAGATGACTAATTAAATGTTGACTATAAACAATTTCCTTCTCATCTTCAGAGAAAACACAATTTACAGACAACACATGAAGAAAATATATAATTTAAAAAGAACTATTTTATACTTTTCTCAATTCTAGACTTGTTTATGAGAAGCTCAGAATGAGCGATTCTGCATTATAGTACTGGAAGCAATAAATACTATGTTCATAACACAACAGAGACAATAAGATTACTTAAACTTATCCAAGTAAATAAAGTCTATGCTGAAACCAGAAAGAGACTACCTTTAAGTTATAAACAAAATGATGCAGGTATACGAAACTAAAAAAACTTTGTCATATAACCCTACCCTCACATCTAAGCAAAATACAGGGTGGGGCAAAAGTAGTTTACAGTTGTGGTTACATGAAACAGTTTATTCTTGTATTAGTATTTATTAATTATTGTATTATTTCCATACAAACACTATAAACCTCTTTTGCTCTACCATGTTAGTTTTAAGTGGGTCAGCTGACAAGAAATATATACTATAGGTACATAGTATTTGCTAATGTCCGTGGTGTAAGTACTCCCATATCATGGACAATTCTAAGCTACCGATGTGACACTGAATGTGGGATTGGGAGAGATGTGTATTAAGAAATCAGACCTTAGTCTTTTACATTAAAAATAAGTTTTCAATAACAAATGATCACTATATATTATTTGTAAAATAATTAGGGAGGTATTTCTTATAAATAAAAAAATAAAGAACAGTTGGTTCTAAAATGATTTTAAAGTAGCAGTTCTCAACCTGGGCTGTACATTAGAATCAAGTGATAAAATTTAAAAATTCCTTTTTTTTAAAAGAAAACTAAGAAATCTAGCTGCCCAGACCAAAGCCCAGATCAATTAAATCAGAATTTCTGAGAGGCAGAACAAGCCAGGCACCAGTATTTTTTAAAGCTCCCCAGGTAATATTAATGTACAGTTAAACTAGAGATCCATTGTTTTAGTGAAATTAAATTTCTTAATACAATTTTTTATAAACATTAAAACTATACATTTATTCTAGGGAATCTTGGTAAATTTGTATTACTTGGATTGCATAGGATTAGATAAGCATGAAAATACCATCTTATAGTCAGATACCACGAAGACCCCAACAATGCAAATCAGCCAGCTTTGGCAAATATAAACATAAATAATACTAAAAATCAACCCTTTGAGTAGTATGAACGTTCACGTAGGTCCTCGTGGTTCCTGACCATCCAGAGTATGATCAAATGTATGTTCTTCTTGTTTCCATAAATTGGTTATCACACAAACATGATTTTAAGTTATTAAAACTGTAACTGGAATTTCATTTTTTGAAAAGAAACTCACTCCCAGGGGTCAGTGAGTATGAAAAAAACTCACTACTCATTAATGAACAGATTACTACATAAAAGAGCAGATAAATGTTAGTTTATGACTAAAGTCTAGATTTCAGATATTACTAAGAATTTTATGTTCAAAGGAAAAAAACTTATATTATGAGAAAATGACCAAAACAAATACACTGTGTTAAAATATTAATAACTGGCCCTGGCCGGTTGGCTCAGCGGTAGAGCGTCGGCCTGGCGTGCGGGGGATCCGGGTTCAATTCCCGGCCAGGGCACATAGGAGAAGCGCCCATTTGCTTCTCCAACCCCCCCCCCCCTTCCTCTCTGTCTCTCTCTTCCCCTCCCGCAGCCAAGGCTCCATTGGAGCAAAGATGGCCCGGGCGCTGGGGATGGCTCCTTGGCCTCTGCCCCAGGCGCTAGAGTGGCTCTGGTCGTGGCAGAGCGACACCCCGGAGGGGCAGAGCATCGCCCCCTGGTGGGCAGAGCATTGCACCTGGTGGGCATGCCGGGTGGATCCCGGTCGGGCGCATGTGGGAGTCTGTCCCCGTTTCCAGCTTCAGAAAAAAAAAAAAAAAAAAAAAAAAAAAAAAAAAAAAATATATATATATATATATATATATATATTAATGACACAATCATAATATTGTATTATACTGGCTGTTTCTACAGCTTGCAAAATAAGGTTGGACTGAGATAACCTCTAATAACCCATCCTGCTTTAGCATGTGATAAATTATTGTAATGGGAAGTAACCAACAATATATTTTATTGCCTTTGGATTTTCAAAAACAGAAAATCAATGTTTCTGTTTCAAGCCCAACAGCAAGGCCTCAAAGAAGTTTTGTTTTGTTTTGGCAGATTGGTAACATTGTATTCAAATCCCCTGGAACAACACCTGACACATAGGAAATGCTAAACACGTTATCATTATTACTATCCTATTTCCTGGGAAAGATAGACATGAAAAAGTAGCAATATAAATATCTCTTACTTGCTCCTGGAGACTCTGGGCCAAGGCCTGCTGAAGCTCTTGTTCTTCCCTTTCACGGTCCATATCATACTGCTGAAGCCAATCAACTTCTCCTTGTGTTCCTTCTGGGGTTTTGTTTTCTTTATTCTCATCACAATCTTTAGTGATCTCAGTAAAAATGGCTGGATCTGAGGAAGCAGAACAAACATAACTGGGAAATCCTCTTTAATAAACTGAAACCTCTGGATCAGAGTGACATCTACTGTTCAGAGAGTAATTTACCCCAAATTTATACATGGTTTGCTTGGGACATACAATTTTATCTTACTACATCTAGACTAGTGCTTCTCAGTCTCAGAACTATTGACATTCTGGGTGGGGCAATGTTTTGTTGGGGGGGGGTGTCCTATGCACTGTGGAATGTTTAGCAACATCCCTGGCCTCTACCTACTGGATGCCAGTATCATCTCTCTCTCCAGTTGGGACAAACAAAAAATAACAGATAAATCAAAGACATTGTTAAATGTCCCCGGGAAACAAAACTGCCCTTTGTTGAGATCCACTAATCTACAGCAAAATGGTTATGAAACCTGACCAATCACCAGAAGCACCATGGTTAGGATGGAAAAGAAGAAACAACCATATTCACAGGTCATAATGTCACATGACCAAGTACTGTACTAGGAATAATCTCGAGATGATTTTAAAGTATATGGGAGAAAGTGCATACACTATATGTAAACATTATGCCATTTTATATAAGGGATTTGAAGGAACTGTACATTAAACTTGGTACAAATTCAGATATAGAAAAATGAATTATACACACTTCAGAAAGAAAAGTGACCAAAAACCAACACAAACATTAAATGCACATAAAAATACTTTCTTTTTATGTACATAAAGGAATATGGCATATTTTACTGTTAGACTCTGGACAATACATTATTTACTTCTTATTTTTTAAACTGTTAAAAAAAGCATGAAAATATTAACTCTGTTACACATTATACAGATCCATCCCACCTCCCATTACAGTGGTACCTTGAGATACGAGCAAACCAACATTTAAAAAAAAATTTTTTTTTAAAGATACAAGCTGCGACTCGGTCTGTATTTTTGTTTGAGATCTAAGCAAAATTTCAAGATGCGAATCGTTATTTGGGAAGCTGCTGCTAGTTGGCACATTGGCACATGGGTCCAGCATCGGCAGCACAACAAAAGCATCTCGTTCTTTCTCACGTGTTACCCATAGAATCAAGTTGAATCTTGTGCACTATAATCATTCTTGCATCATTTTTGCATTTTTTTACTAGCATTTTTTGGTGTGCTATCATGGGGCCGAAGAAAGTGTGTGTAAAGGTCAGTGGTGAGCAGAAAAGATTGATGTTGATAGAAGTAAAGCAAGAAATAATAGAAAAACATGAGCGCGGTGCATGAGTGATTGAACTGGCAAGGTTGTACGACTGCAACACATCTACAATTTTTACCATCTGCAAACAAAAGGATGGCATCAAAAGCGCAAATCCAGCGAAAGGAACTACAATTCTGTCCCATTAAGGACAAATATCCATGAAGAAATGGAGAAGCTTCTGCTGGTGTGGGTGAAAGAGAAAGAGCTGGCAGGAGATACAGTGACGGAGACTGTAAAATGCGAAAAGGCACGTATTATTTACGGCAACTTGAAGAAGAACCATCAACCTCAAAAGAGGCAGCAGAAGATACATTTAAGGCAAGTCACGGCTGGTTTGAAAATTTCAAGAAGAGATCTGGCATCCACTCGGTGGTGTGGCATGGTGAAGCTGCGAGTGCTGACGTTCAGGCAGCTGAGGAGTACATCACACGTTTTGCTGTGCTTATCGCAAAGGAAGGCTACATCCCCCAACAAGTGTTCAACTGTGACGAAACAGGATTGTTTTGGAAAAAAATGCCCTGGAGGACTTTCAAAACCGCAGAAGAGAAGAAGCTGCCAGGTGATAAACCCATGAAGGACCGTCTGATCCTTGCATTGTGTGCAAATGCTAGCTGTGACTGTAAAGTAAAGCCACTGCTAGCGTATCAATCTGAAAATCCTCGAGCCTTTAAGACTCACAAGATTCTTAAAGAAAAACTGCAGGTTATGTGGCATGCCAATGCTAAGGCATGGGTTACGCGGCAGTTTTTATTGAATGGGTAAATCTCGTCTTTGGTCCTGCAGTGAAGAAATATCTTCAAGAAAGTAAACTCCCGATGAAAGCATTACTAATCCTTGATAATGCTCCAGCCCACCCACTTGGTCTTGAAGATGACATTCTTGATGAGTTCAAATTAGTGAAAGTCCTCTACCTCCCACTCAACACGACTTCAATCTTGCAACCTACGGATCAGCAGGTCATTTCCAACTTTAAAAAGCTTTACACAAAGCACTTATTCTGCCGCTGCTTTGAGGTAACTGAGAATACAATTTTAACCCTTCAAGAGTTTTGGAAAGATCACTACAACACCGTGATATGTTTACACATTATTGACTTGGCATGGCAAGAGGTTACAAGAAGAACCTTGAACTCGGCATGGGAAAAGTTATGGCCTGATGTTGTTGCAGACAGTGACTTTGAAAGATTCGAACCAGAGACCAAGACCGAGGTAGAAGCATTGGAGGAGATTGTGTCTCTTGAAAAGTCGATTGGTCTGGATGTAGATGAGGGCGAGGTAAACGAGCTCGTCGATGAATATGAGGAGGAACTCTCAACTGAGGAGTTGAAGGAGCTACAGATGATGCAACAAACGGAGCTTCTGCAAGAGATTAGTAGTGAGGAGGAGGTAGAGTCGGAGGAAGTGATTTCTGCAAGTGAAATTAAAGATATGCTGGCAATGTGGGAGAAGCTTTCAAGTTTCACTGAAAAGAAACACCAGAGCCTGACCAGGCGGTGGTGCAGTTGATAGAGCATCGGACTGGGATGCAGAGAGCCCAGGTTCGAGACCTCGAGGTCACCAGATTGAGTGCGGGCTCATCTGGTTCGAGCGAAAGCTCACCAGCTTGGACCCAAGGTTGCTGGCTCGAGCAAGTGGTTACTCGGTCTGCTGAAGGCCCAGGGTCGAGACACATATGAGAAAGCAATCAATGAACAACTAAGGTGTTGCAACGCGCAATGAAAAACTAATGATTGATGCTTCTCATCTCTCCGTTCCTGTCTGTCTGTCCCTGTCTATCCCTCTCTCTGACTCTCTGTCTCTGAAAAAAAAATCTTAGGAAAAAAAAAAAAAAGAAACACCAGAAAAAGTTTCAACTGGTCATGCTTCAGCACTTTTTAATAACACTTGTTTGTCACATTTGCGTAACATTTTAAAAGGCAGGCAAAAGCAAACCTCTTTAGATAGATTTTTATTCAAAAGTCCTGCCGAAAGTGCAGCCAAAAAGGCAAAAACAGGAGATGATTAAATAAAAAATATGTCATGTTAAGCTTAGGTTAAGTTTAAAGTTAAGTGCATTTTTTTACAATTAAGTTTTTGTGGTTTCATTTTAAGTAAAGAAAGTACAGTTCAGTGCCTGCATCCCTTCCTCCCTCCGTCTGTCTGCCTCTGCCATTCACCTCCGCTAGCCGCACTCGTCTGTCTCCAAGGTAAGAATACAGTACTAAATAACATGTTTTTCTTTTATTTGATATGTATTGTTATGCATTGGTAAAGTATACATGTGTGTTTCTTAATTAAAAACATGTCTTTTTTCATAATTTAGGATGGTTTGGGGATGTTTCACAGGGCTGGAATGGATTAAATCTATTTGTTATTTTAAATGGGAGAAATTTGTTTGATATACGAATTGACTGACTACGAGCTTGGTTACAGAACGAATTAAACTCGTATCTCAAGGTACCACTGTATTTAGAAGCCATTTGTCACTACAGAGCTTTGGAACACAGCTGTGCCTTAACAGATTATCTTCATTAAACCTACCTGGCTCTGCAATTGTTTTGGGTTTCTCAATTTCCATAGGCTCTGGATTTTCAGGCATTTCTTGAATATCATCCTCGGCGAATCCGGTATCTGGGCTGCTGGTTGGTTTCTCATCATCTTCATGACTCGGAGATGGTGAAGCTTCTCTCTTACTTATCTCCAAAACAGCTGCTAGAAGTTCTTCTTCGCTTATTCCATCAAATCCTGAGTTTTCCGTTTCAGATTTATCAGGCTGTATTCTGCATAACTTTGAATCCTGAAGAAGAGAGTTACTTTTAGAGGAAACCTTAATGCCTGCAAATATAGCAATCTTAGAGTTTAAAATGAGAAGTTTATTTCTAAAAAGTTTCTTTTATTTGATGCTTTTAGGTTGTTTATAATCAATAATATATAAACTCACTGACAAAATATCCTTTTAATAATAACTATGTAAGAATATATGTTTATTTTATTGGTTATAATAAGTATCACATTTCTTTGTAGAAATCTGAAAAAAAATTCAAAATCCATCAGATGTAGTACTGTATTTTTGGTGTATTTTCTTTCAGAGATATGTGACTTACACTGTAAATATTCTGTCACTATATTTAGTATTTCTTTTAAATGCTGGCAGGCCTTATTCCTTATTCTTTTTTAATAAAAGATAATAACAAAAATATATTAACTATATAAATATTCAGAAGTTATCTTCTGAATAACTTTCAGAAGTTTGGGGAGAATTTCTGACTTTTCATGATTTCTCATTCAAGGTGATCTACCATAAACTACCTCTAGCTTTAAAATCAAACAGTTGCACGAGATGACACAAACCCCTAGGAAAGCTTGTATTTTCAAAGTATTTATATTAACTATCAAGATAGATGTAGTTATGCCTGCACACCCATTATTTAAACCTTTAGTTTATGTGGTTAGCCTGTTGATGTAAAATATTTACTGTGGTTCCACCATATTAATAATCAGTACCAAATAATACAAGTAATTATTTGAGGACCAATATGTAAAAGTACCTTTGAACATTTACAAGAGAAAGCAATTTATCTACAACAACTTTCATTTCTTAAAAAGTCTCAGTCCTGGCCCTGGCCGGTTGGCTCAGCGGTAGAGCGTCGGCCTAGCGTGCGGAGGACCCGGGTTCAATTCCCGGCCAGGGCACACAGGAGAAGCGCCCATTTGCTTCTCCACCCCTCCGCCACGCTTTCCTCTCTATCTCTCTCTTCCCCTCCCGCAGCCAAGGCTCCACTGGAGCAAAGATGGCCCGGGCGCTGGGGTTGGCTCCTTGGCCTCTGCCCCAGGCGCTAGAGTGGCTCTGGGCGCAACATGGCGACGCCCAGGATGGGCAGAGCATCGCCCCCTGGTGGGCAGAGCATTGCCCCATGGTGGGCGTGCCGGGTGGATCCCGGTTGGGCACATGCGGGAGTCTGTCTGACTGTCTCTTCCTGTTTCCAGCTTCAGAAAAATGAAAAAAAAAAAAAGTCTCAGTCCTGGAAACAACCTAAGTGTCCATCGATGGATGAATGGATAAAGAAGATACACACACACACACACACACACACACACACATGTATCTCCATAAAAGAAAAGAGAAAATCTTGACATTTTCACAACATAGATAGATTTGAGGGCATTAGGCTAATCGGTGGTCAGCAAGCGCGGCTCGCAAGCCACATGCAGCTCTTTGGCCAGCTTAGGAGTACCCTAATTAAGTTAATAACAAAGTACCTACCTATATAGTTTAAGTTTAAAAAATTTGGCTCTCAAAAGAAATTTTAATTGTACTGTTGATATTTGGCTCTGTTAACTAATGAGTTTGCCGACCACTGTGCTCACTGAAATAAGACAAAGACTAGTATCACATGATCTCACTTATATGTAGAATATAAAAAAACAAACAAAAAACCCCAAGTGCCCACATACAGAGAACAGATTGGTAGTTGCCAGAGGAGGATGGTAGGGGTGTATGTGTGTAGGTGAAATGAGTAAAAACGGTCAAAAGGTACAAACTTCCAGTTATAAAAATATGTAAGCCCTGGGGTGTAATTTATGGCATGGTGACTACAGTTAATATTGTATTGCATATTTCAGAGTTGCTAACAAAGTGAATCTTAAAGGTTCTCATCATAAAAAAAATATTCTTTTGGTAACTGTACAGAAATGAATGATAACTAGACATTGTTGTAATTATTTCACAATACATACTAGTACCAAATCCTTATGTTGTACATGTGAAACTAACACAGTGTTATATGTCAATTATATACCTCAATTAAAAAAAGTCTCGCCTGACCTGTGGTGGTGCAGTGGATAAAGCATTGGCCTGGAATGCTGAGGTTGCCGGTTCAAAACCCTGGGCCTGCCCAGTCAAGGCACATATGGGAGTTGATGCTTCCTGCTCCTCCCCCTTCTCTCTCTCTCTCTTTCTCTCTCTCTCTCTCTCTCTCTCTGTCTCTCCTCTAAAAATGAATAAATAAAAAATATATATAAAACAAAAAAAATAGTTGCTTAAAAAAAAAAAAAAAAAAGTCTCAATCAGCATGACTAGATGGTGGCAAAATAGATAGAGCATTGACCCAGGTTCAAAACTCTGAGGTCACTGGCTTGGGCATGGACTCATCCAGCTTGAGCGTGTGGTTGCCAGCTTGAATGTATAGCCATGATCCCATGGTCACTGGCTTGAGCCCAAGGTTGCTGGATAGAGCAAGGGGTCACTGCCTCATCTGAAGTCTCCTGGTCAATCCTCATATGAGAAAGCAATCAATAAACAACTAATGTGCCGCAACTACAAGCTGATGCTTCTCATCTTTTTCCCTGTCTGTCCCTCTCTCTCTCTCGCTAAAAAAAACCCAAGTCTCAATCCATCCTGAAACAGACTGGTTCTGTAGCTACAGAAGGCACACTCTAAAAACAGTGTTTGAGACGTCAGGTCAAGATGGTGGCACAGTAAACGTGGTACTTGCATTCTCCCAAAACCACATCAAAATTACAACTAAACTACAGAACCGTCATTCAGAACCACCGGAAATTTGGCTGAATGAATGTCCTACAACTAGGGAATAAAAGAGGCCACATAGAGACTGGTAGGAACAGAGACAACAGGCTGCTTCCACACCTGCACAGGGTGGCTAAAAATTGGGCGGGATCTCTCAGCTGCAGAGGTACTCCTGAGGGGTGAGGGATCCCAGCCTCAAGCCAGGCTCTCCCAGCCTAGGGTTCTAATGCCAGGAACGGATGTCTCCATAACTTCTAGCTGTAAAAACTAGTGGGAGCCCAGGCAGTTCCTCTGAAAGGGCCTGTGTATGGACTTACTCGAACTTGCTCCTTCTGAGATCTAGCACTGTGGCAGCAGCTTGAAAGACATCAGAGATTTTGGGGAGGAACTGAATAGTATGGCATCAAGGGAAGAGCTGGGGGGCAGCTTTCTCTCAGACAGAAGTACTAGCAGAGGCCATTGTTCCTTTGATGAACCCCTGAGAGCTGGCAGGCAGGCACCATATCTGAGACTCCATCAACCTGGTTCACACAGTCTACCTCACCCTGGTCATTCCCTGAGGCCCTGCTACACCCAACTTTGCCAACTATTCAAGCTGTTTCCAGTAGCTTTTCTACACAATGGCAATCTTGGCTCATGCTTCAGATTTTCCTAAAACTTCTCAAACAAGCATCTTGCTAAGTGGCCCCAGGCCCAGCACTAATGGCAGCTGGCCTTGGTTCACAGTTTGGCCTTGTCTGGGCACCCCCAAGCCTAGCACAAGTAGCAAACATCTGCAGGTTGCTTTGAAAATCATTAGGTGGCCCCAGGCAGAATACAGCTAGCAGCTGACCTTGGCCTGTACCTGCTGGGAGGCCCCAGACAGAGCCAGTGCACCCAGTGGACAGCTTCATACGCTGAAGCATCACCACCCAACTACCTCCACAAGCAACATGCTTAAGGGGTGGAGTCAGCGAGCACCGGAGCCCTGCTGAAGTAGGTTTGCTCTGTGGGGTGGGCCCTTGCATAGCTGATCCTCCACAGTGGTCAGTGGCAACAGCCAGCCCTGGCAGCTGATCAGCCCTGGAGGGTAAACCTACTGACATTCCAACAGCAATGAAGGCTCAACTACAACAGAAGGGTGCACACAGCCCACACAGGGGACACACCCCAATTGCTCAGTGTAGGTGATCAGGGAGGATGGGCCACTGGACCCTACAGGACACTTAATACATAAGGTCACTCTACAAAGCCCAGGGGATAGCAGAAACAAACACAGGAGGCAGCCAAAATGAGGAGACAAAAAAACATGACCCAAATGAAAGAACAGAAAAAAACTCCAGAAAAATGAAACAAACTGGAGAGAAGCAATCTACCAGATGCAGAGTTCAAAACACTGGTTCTAAGGATGCTCAGTGAATTCAGGGGATGAGTAGATGAACTAAGGAAGAACTTCAATAAAAAGATAAGAAACATAAAAATGGAGACAGAAAAAAAAAAAGAACCAGTGAGAAATGAATACATTAACTGAAACAAAGACTATAGTACAGGGACTCAATAGTAGAGTAGATGAAGCCAAGAATCAAATAAGAGATTTGTAAGATAAGGAGGCAGCAGAAAACACCCAATCAGAACAGGGGGGAAAAAAAAAAGAATCTTCCCCAAATTAAAATAGTGTAAGGAGTCTTTGGGACAACATCAAGCATACCAACAGTCACATCATGGGGGTGCCAGGAGGAGAAGAGAGCAAGAAATTGTAAACCTACTTGAAAAAATAACAAAAAAAACCTTTCCTAATTGGTGAAGGAAATAGATATAAAAGTCTAGGAAGTGCAGAGTCCTAAACAAGATGAACCCAAAGAGGCCCAGAACAAGACACATCATAATTAAAATGCAAAAGGTTAAAGACAAAGAGAGAATCTTGGAAGCAACAAGGGTAAAGCACTTAGTTACCGACAAGGGAGATCCCATAAGACTGTCAGCTGATTTATCAACAGAAACTTTGCAGGCCAGAAGGGACTGGCAAAAAATATTCAAAGTGATGAAAAGCAAGGACCTATAATCAAAATTATTCTCCCCAGGCCCTGGCTGGGTAGCTCAGTTGATAAGAGCATTGTCCCAGGGTTTGATCTCTGGTCAGGGCACATACAAGAATGAACCAATGAATGCATAAAATAAGTGGAACAATAAATCAATGTTTCTCTCTCTCCTCTTTTCCCTCTCTCTCTAAAATCAAATTAAAAACTTTATATTGCCTAACCTGTGGTGGCGCAGTGGGATAAAGTGTTGACCTGGAACACTGAGGTTGCCGGTTCAAAACCTTAGGCTTGCCTGGTCAAGGCACATACGGGAGTTGATGCTTCCTGTTCCTCCCCCTTCTCTCTCTCTAAAAATCAATTAAAAAAAAAAAAAAAAAGCCTGACCAGGTGGTGGCACAGTGGATAGAGCGTCGGACTGGGATGCCGAGGACCCAGGTTCGAGACCCTGAGGTTGCCACCTTGAGTGCGGCTCATCTGGTTAAACAAAGCTCACCAGCTTAGACCCAAGGTCGCTGGTTCGAGCAAGGGGGTCACTTGGTCTGCTGAAGGCCCACGGTCAAGGCACATATGAGAAAGCAATCAATGAACAACTAAGGTGTTGCAATGAAAAACTAATGATTGATGCTTCTCATCTCCCCGTTCCTATCTGTTCCTGTCTATCCTTCTCTTATCTGTCTGTCCCTCTTTCTGACTCTCTCTCTGTCTCTGTAAAAAAAACAAACAACAAAAGTCTTAA
Organism: Saccopteryx bilineata; assembly: GCF_036850765.1. NCBI lineage: Eukaryota > Metazoa > Chordata > Mammalia > Chiroptera > Emballonuridae > Saccopteryx > Saccopteryx bilineata. The sequence continues at coordinate 18,415,720 of NC_089494.1, read as the reverse complement.
AAAAAAAAACCAACTTTATATTAATAAGACAAGATTACCAAGCAAAGCTAGCATTTAGAATCAAAGGACAGATAAAGAGCTTCCCAGACAAGAAAAAGCTGCCTGGCCTGTGGTGGTACAGTGGATAGAGGGTCGACCTGGAATGCTGAGGTTGCCAGTTTGAAACTCTGGGCTTGCCCAGTCAAGGCACATACAACAAGCAATCAATGAACAACTAAGGGGAAGCAACTATGAGTTGATACTTCTCACTCATCCCTGCCCCTCCTCTCTCTGTAAGATCAATAACAAAAAATCTTAAAAAAGAAAAACTAAAGGACACCATCACCGACAAACCAGTATTATATGAAATGTTAAAAGGTCTTCTTGCCTGACCTGTGGTGGCGCAGTGGATAAAGTGTCAACCTGGAATGCTGAGGTTGCCGGTTCAAAACCCTGGGCTTGCCCGGTCAAGGCACATATGGGAATTGAAGCTTCCTGCTCCTCCCCCCTTCTCTCTCTCTCTCTCTCTCCCCTCTAAAATGAATAAATAAACCATTCTTTTAAAGGGTTTTCTAAGAACAAGAAGGAAAAAATAAGAAAATAAGATAACAAATATGAATAAAATAACAATAAACATGTCTCTCAACATTGAATCTAAAACACAAAATAAATGATCAAGCAGAACAGAAACAGACTCAGAGGACATTTTGATGGTCCCCAGATGGTAGGGGAGTTGAGGAGATGGGTGAAAAAGGTGAAGGGATTAAGAAGGGCAAATTAGCCTAACTGGTAGAGGCCCAGTAGACAGAATGTCAACCTGGGATGCTGAAGACCCTGGTTCAAAACTCTGAGGTCACTGGCTTGAGTGCGGGACGATCAACATGGTCCCAAGGTCAGTGGCTCGAGCCCAAAGGTTGCTGGCTTGAAGCCCAAGGTTGTTGGCTTGAGCAAGGAGTTACTGGCTTGGTTTGAGCTCCCTGGTCAAGGTATGTCAATAAACAACTAACGTGAAAAAACTACAAGTTGATACTTCTCATCACTCTCTCTCTCCCTTCCTGTCTTTCTCTTCAATCAATTAAAAAAATTAGTGCAAATTGGCTGTTACAGGATAGTCAAAGGAACATAAAGTATAGCACAGGAAATACAGTCAATAATATAGTAATAACTATGTACGGTGTCAGATGGGTATGAGATTTATCAGGATAATCACCTTAGTAAATTATGTAATGTCTAATAACTGCAGTTAATATAACTGAAACTAATATAATAATGTATTTCAACTATAACTGGAAATTTAAAAATGATAAAAAAAAAACCCCAGAAAATTGGTGTTTGAACAGATCCATTAAGTTTATGATCTATTCTGTGTATTAAGTTTGCTGACGCTGGTTATAAAAAGCATTTGTTGGAACAGTAAGAGCTATACAAATCTTTGTAAGATACTCTGATGAGAAATTCCTTACCTTTTCCAGGTCTTCCTGCTGTTGCTCACAGCCTGACATTTCACAAACTCTCTGGCTATGGGCCACAGAGCGTTTTAGCTCATCCTCACTGTCTGAATCAAGGCACAAAACCAATGAACTCCTGGATTTGAAGGGGAAATTCCTGTAATTCAAGGGGGAAAAAAATCCTATATAAGTCTGATAAACATTGTCCTTGTTATTCTTTTGATACCTAAATACCAAAATAAAACAAAGATCTTTTTCTACATGGAAAATAACAGAAAAAAAGATATAAAAGGTATACTTAAGCATTACCTTTGCCCCCCTCCAAGAGTCATGCTTTGAAAATTAGTTCTTATGCTATTATATATCATCAGTAAATCAATCACTTTGTGCCTTTTTTCTTTTAATGATCAGGCCCCAAAGAAGTTTGTTATTGTCTGTATAAAGCAAGTACTCTATTGAATGCATGCAGACACAGCAATGAATAAATGTTTTTGACAATAGAGTATGAGAAATAATTTTTGATCTTTTAAATTATGATCTATGTACTTTAAAATTAACAGTAACATTCCACTTATCCACTTATATGCAGGCCAGACTTCTGGCAACCTGTACCTTCCAGAACACAGGGATTCAAAAGTAAAAAAAAAAAAGGCTTCTGAAAAAGGCAGCAGTTTCAAAGCCTATGCACTTGACTCTTTTACAGGGACCCTTCTTTCCCAGGAAATGATGTTAAAATAATGTAGCAAGTTCATCAAGAAATGAGAGCTAAGAAATGAGAGAGAATAACCACAAATAGGGCAATAAAGAACTAGGAAGTCATTTAATGTAAACTGTCTTGTAGGGTAATACGGTCTGAAGGCATTATCATGTTAAAAGAGCGCAGCAACCGATACTCACAATGTTGGTTCTAAGTCATTACAATATATTTAAGTTATCTTCAGTATATTTTAAGATCTTAAGGAATTCTGTAAGATCACAGTGTATATAACCACCTAAAATGGTTAAAAAATTTTAAGATTAATCTTAAAAAGGCAAGGTTCAGTTATATAAAAATTCATTTATACAGAATATCAATTATTCTTCAATGATACTAGATAAGTAAGGTGTTACTGTGTTGGCTTCCAAGTGAGCTGAAAATAAATTAAAGGAAAAAGTGGTAAAGGTCAAAGAGCACAAACTTCCTTTGATGGAGGTTAACATAAATTCATATGCTAGACTAAAAAAAGATGTAAAATGGAATTGGAAAAATGCAATTAATCTAAATGTAAAAACTATAAATAAACATATAGAATGATGGCACCAAGAAATAAGAGGCCACAATGGAAACCAGGAGAACTGCACAGCAATGTAGATCAAAGAAAAGAGGCAAGTGGTCAATGATTAGCCCAAACACAGTCTGCAGCTGAGAGCAGCCAGCATATCATTGCGCTCCAGCCTGAACAGCCTCCCATTATGTCTACAAAAGGTTTTTAGTATAACTTAGAAATAGCCAATTAGCCATCTTAATTTTTCTCATTTCTGATTTCATGCTCACCAAGCAAAACTCAACATATTAGTTTGTTTATCTATGTAAATACTTTGCTGAATGAGGGTGACACCTGGCTACCCAAATACCAGGGTCACATGTGAATACAGACACTGTAGAAAAACCAAAGGTATTCTGGTTCATGACTCAGCCTCTTTTAAGTTTGATCGGCATGACAGGTCTTCTAGGGCCTAATCATCCTTTATTGACCAACTCTCAAATTCTAATACTGATAGACCCTGGAGAACAGATGACCATGCCAAATATCATGATGCTCAATGAAATCATCTTTCTTGAAACTACAGTGATCTAGTACATAAAGAGTGCATTCCATTAATAGTTACTATATTCGCAGAAGGCAGCTTGCCTGTGGTAATGAAAAATATTCATCCTGTAAATGCATCACTTGCTCACTTTCTAAGCAGCCAAGTGGTATTGCTCATTTGTATCTTGAGAACGGGCAAGAGTATTCATATCGGTACCATTTCAGATTTCTAGTCATGTTAGTCATCTGGTTTTAATTGCACTGAAAAATAATTAACAGGAGGAAAAGAAAATAGCAATTCCCAAATGTCATTTTATGGTTATATAAGCCCCCCCCCCCCCAGCCGTTAAACAAAGGCGTCTCTTCTCTAAAAGTACTTTGGGACATCAAATTTTTAGAAAAACTATTTTAAAGACCAATGACAAGCAAGTCATTTAAAATTGTCTCATTAGGAACCGTGGTTCTAGTTTATTCATAAAGGAGGTATATTAAAAAAAGTATTTGTTTCCCTTCTTGGACAAACTTTGGTCTTAAGCAATAAATAAATAAAACATCTGTAGAACAGTTCCAATCAATGTGTTTGTTCTTCTGTCTCCTTTTACAATAGCTCCAGTTCAGTGTCTAAGACAAGAAGTCCCAGACGGGCTAGCAACCAAGCACCAAGATATTTTGGGATCTTCATGCGTATCTTTGAGGAATGGTGCTTTACACCAACACAGGTTATTTCAGTCCTTCAACTCTTAAAATTCCTTGTCATCAATCAATTTCTAGAGATGCAGGATGAAAATATTATATATTAACAGATGATTTAAGAAGTTTTAAAACAAAATTTTGAGTGGCTCATATGAAATTGTTTCACTGTTAAAAAGTTGTTATACCCTAGATTATAATTTAAAGCAGATTCAGGAAAATTCCAAAGTATAGTAATACAGAGCAATTATCATGCAAAAAGAGAAACAAGAAAAAGGAAGGGGATAATCTTGGAAATTAGGGTAAGCCAAATCCTTAAAAATACAAGTTTTGGGTATACAAGAAATACAACTCACTTTGAAGGTGTAGAAGGACTGGTGATGCAGGAATTCACCATTTGAGAGGCTTTCAATGGTCTAGAACTATCAGAAAATTAGAAAATATATAATGTATACAATTACATTATTAAAAATATATATTTACCTTATAAAATGAATTATTCTGTACTACAGACCCTTACATATCCTCTTGAAAAGCAAACAATTATACAACTATTACTAACAATGGAGGCCAAAAGAGAAAACAAAATACCATCTTTGCCCTCTCCTTGATCCAAGGACCTAAATAAACAGCACTGGAAACGAAGTCAACTGTAAGGCATTTGAAAAGAACAACTTTGGGAAAAATTATCCTGTGTTAGTTCTTTACTTTGAAACAATAAAGTAATAATAGCTCTCATTTTTTGAGGACTTACAAGATGTCAGACATTGTAGTAAGAATGCATGTATTTCACATCATTTAATACTCACAACCACCCTATTATTTTCTCTCCAGACATGTCAAGGAATTTGTCCCAAGTCAGAAAGCTATTAAATCGCAGAGTCAGATAGCCTGGTTTCAGGCCTGTGACCATTCATTAAGAGCCCTCAGCCATTGTTTGATACAGTGCTGCTGCCAGAAAGAGTAATAACTCTACCAGCAAAGGGTGTTGCATCAAAGAAAAAAACCCAAAACAAAACAAAAACCCAAAACATCTATTTCAACAAAGCCTTAAGTCAAAATCTAGAAACACCAAGTCTCTGGGAACATGTCTTTATTAGTAGGTAGATCCATTAAGGCCTTTAGTATAAACTCATATGGTGTAGTATATACTTCAATTAACACAAGGAGAAATACATTTTTATAAAACTATACCAATTCACGTTAGTTCATTTACTTTTTGAAATGTCTTATTATTCTATTTTAGTAAAAAATTCTGGCCCTGGCCGGTTGGCTCAGCGGTAGAGCGTCAGCCTGGCGTGTGGGGACCCAGGTTCGATTCCTGGCCAGGGCACATAGGAGAAGTGCTATGTGCTTCTCCACCCCCCCCCCCCCTTCCTCTCTGTCTCTCTCTTCCCCTCCCGCAGCCAAGGCTCCATTGGAGCAAAGATGGCCCGGGCGCTGGGGATGGCTCCTTGGCCTCTGCCCCAGGCACTGGAGTGGCTCTGGTCATGGCAGAGCAATGCCCCGGAGGGGCAGAGCATCGCCCCCTGGTGGGCAGAGCGTCGCCCCTGGTAGGCATGCCGGGTGGATCCCGGTCGGGCGCATGTGGGAGTCTGACTGTCTCTCCCCGTTTCCAGCTTCAGAAAAATACAAATAAATAAATTCTGACTTTTCCAGCTGCTAACCATATGAATTTAAGAAAATTACTTAATCTCCTTGGACTGCCTCTGTAAAATTAGGAATTTAGGCAAAATCTCTAAAATCCTTTTACCTATAAAGTGCTATATGCTTTCTGACTCTATCAAACTACAGTTCAAGTATAAAAAAGGACTATAGTGTATGGCTCCAAAGTAATGCAAGTGTGTAGAACAAAGAGCAATATTCAGATAAGTCCTAAGGTTTTTCTATTCCACACAACAAAGCAAACTCAAAATTAAAGGTTACCTCTGCTTGCCTCATGTAAAAATTTCTAGGAGCCACTGAAGTTCTTTACTCCCACTGATAACAATACACTTATGAAGACAATCTATTTTTGGGACCCCAGCATAACATTTAGTATACTGTTTCTAAAATTTGTATATCCCAAAGTGTTAGTAAAGGCATTTGTTAAAAATATTGATCCCCAAGTCCTATCTTAGATCTAATGAAATAAAACCTCTAGGGAGAGAATGCAGGAATCACTATTTTAGTGCTCAGGTAATTCTAAAAGGATGCAAATTAAGTTTATATTCCCAACATGTATCAAAGTGATCTAAAAGTGTAACAGCATTACCTGAAAAGGAGTTTATTATGAAAGACAACTAATGTACTTAGAAGAATTCTGTTTAAGTATTTTATTACTTCAATTTATTACTACAATTATTCTAATGAGACAGCAATTAAACACAAAATCCCCAAATAAAGCAAAATTAAAATATCCTTCTTGGTCTGATTTTACCTGGGAATTGTGTTATTTTGCCCAGTCATTCTTTTGATCAGTTATTAAAGCCTTTCTACTTTAAGAGCAAAGCAAATGAAATGCTCTCTCGAGAACTTACATTGTCATATGTGCGCTCCAACCGAGGGTGAAGGGTGGTTTTGTATTTTCAGTGCAATGAGATGACAAGGTCAGGTATCTTGGAATGATGACTTGCTGCCCAATTTTGTTGTTAAGTGAGAGAGTGATATTGAAGCTATATCGCTTCAAATGAAGAATGAGGATCCTAAAAACAGGAGATGATGACATTACTAGTTTGTACATAATAAACATAGCTCTCTTACAGATAAAAAGAGATCACAGCAACCAACCATGTTAGGTAGCTCTTGACCGAAAGAGCTAAACTAAAGACTTGGCCAATGAACATTTAATGATAACCTGCTCTGGGCAGGTAACGGGCAGATTAACGTAAAATACTAATACTTCTAACATTCATAGAAAAACAAAACACACCAAAAACAAACAAACAAACAACCCCCACATCAGACAAGAACACTAAATTTTTAAATGTTAATTGATAACGGGTTAAATTCTTAAATTATTTACTTAAATGTTATACAATTTTTTTAAACTTTTCTTTTTTTTTAGATTTTTTTTTTTTTGGTATTTTTCTGAAGCTGGAAACGGGGAGAGACAGTCAGACAGACTCCTGCATGTGCCCGACCAGGATCCACCCAGCACGCCCACCAGGGGCGATGCTCTGCCCCTCCGGGGCGTCGCTCTGTTGCGATCAGAGCCACTCTAGCACCTGGGGCAGAGGCCAAGGAGCCATCCCCAGCACCCGGGCCATCTCTGCTCCAATGGAGCCTCGGCTGCAGGAGGGGAAGAGAGAGACAGAGAGGAAGGAGAGGGGGAGGGGTGGAGAAGCAGATGGGCGTTTCTCCTGTGTGCCCTGGCCGGGAATCAAACCCGGGACTTCTGCACGCCAGGCCGACGCTCTACCACTGAGCCAACTGGCCAGGGCCTTTTTTTAGATTTTATTTACTGACTCTTGGAAGGGGGGGGAGAGGGAGGGAGGGAAGGAGGGAGGGAGGGAGAGAGAAAAGGAGAAGCAGGAAGCATCTACTTGTAGTAGTTGCTTCCTATATGTGCCTTGACCAGGCAAGCCCAGGGATTCAAACTGGTGTCTTCAGCATTCCAGGTCAATGCTTTATCCACTGTGCCACCACAGGTCAGGCAAATGTTATATAGTTTTAGAAAATAGGTGTTATATAATTTTGGGGGGATGTGAAGTGAGAAGCGGGGAGGCAGAGAGACAGACTCCCGCATGCACTCAACCGGGATCCACCCGGCATTCCCACAAGGGGGCGATGCTCTGCCCATCTGGGGCATTGCTCAATTGCAACCTGAGCCATTCTAGTGCCTGAGGCAGAGGCCATGGAGCCATCCTCAGTGCCTGGGCCAACTTTGCTCCAATGGAGCCTTGGCTGTGGAAGACGAAGAGAGAGACAGAGAGAAAGGAGAGGGGGAAGGGTGGAGAAGCAGATGGGTGCTTCTCTTGTGTGCCGACTGGGAATCGAATCCGGGACATCCACACAGTGGGACAATGCTCTACTGCTGAGCCAACTGGCCAGGGCCTATAATTTTAATTGAAGTGTTAAAACAGCCCTATGTTGAATACTGATTTTTTTCAAGATGATTTCTGATAAGAAATATTCTTATTTCAGTAGCACTTTCTCTGAAGAAAGCTAAGACAGAAACAGAAAAATTTTATCCACTTAGAAGCTCTAAAAAAATTTCAGGTGGCCCTAGCTGAGAAGGTCAGTGGATAGAGCATCATCCCAGAGTACTGAGGTCACAGGTTTGATCTCCACTCACGGCATGTATGCAAATTATGGATGGTAAAAGAACTAGTCTCCAGGGGCGAAGCAATCAATGACTATACAACTAAATGAAACACTAAGTGAAACAAGTTAAGGCTTCTCTGTTCCCTCCCATCCTCCCTCTCTCAATCCATGGAAAAAAAAAATTTCACAGCACATCTGATTTGTGTGTCTGAAAAGGCTTTGAGCTCTATAAGAACACTTCTTTTAGTCATTATTGTGGCAACTTTTTCACCTCTGATACAGAACACAATCTTTGCCTGATGGACTAGATATACTTTACAGTACACGAGAACACTTTAACAACTGAATTTTAGAACTCTTATGTGAATAGACTTCAATTCTAGGCAAAAATAATGTCTGACTTACAGAAAATTCTTTTCTTGCCATATATATACACATACCATGAGAGAAGCCACAAACTCAAAAATTTATAGATTGAAGTCATCAACTGTATTTTTCTTAAAAAAGTACATTTTATAACCTTAACCTCACAACTTCAGAAAGCACAAATACAACTGATGTGAAGACACTAAAACTAATATCAGATGTCAAATATTTTGACTAAATTTTCAAATAATCATACCAAAATAAGTATGAAAGACAGATGTCCCAGATAAAAATCACTGATTTATAAAGATGAAGTGGACTAGAAATGAACAGATTTGATAAAAATGCAAGACCCTTCAAGAATAATAGAGCCTGACCAGGTGGTGGCACAGTGGATAGAGTGAAGACCTGTGATCCTGAGGACCCAGGTTCAAACCCCAAGGTCACCAGCTTGAGCGCGGGTTGCCAGCTTGAGCATGGGATCACAGACATGATCGCTGGCTTGAGCAAGGGATTGCTGGCTTGAGCAAGGGGTCAATCAGTCTGCTGTAGCCCCCGGTCAAGGTACACATGAGAAAGCAATTGATGAATTAAGGTGCTGCAACTGCAAGCTGATGCTTTTCGTCTCTCTCCCTTCCTGTCTCTATTGCTTAAAAAAAAAAAAAAAAGAATAGTAGATTGGCTTTATAGTGAAATGAACAAAAATAAAGAAAGTCCAATATTAGGATTCATAATACAATGCCTTCTATTTCGTGTAAGTTTGGAATAAATTAACCTTCATCACAGGGGAAGGGGAACCCAAGGAGAAAAATTCTCCTCAGTATTTTTTTTTCACTTGCAAGACCAAATAGCTAGAAAACTGGAAAGGGAACAGACATTCAGCTTGCCAGGTCAAGCAAGTATTTTTACTTGTACAACAGTTTTCTTCATTAATAACAGCTGGCAATAATCCTTTGCCGCCCTAATATTTGTTCCCTCACACTCCTGCCTTAAGACATTCACAAGTAGCAGAAAAAAGTCTCTTAAATAAGAAATACAGACTGTGGTCAATATAATAAGTGTTATGATTTAGAAAGTCACTTTTTAAAAATAATTCATTTTCTAGAAAGGAGATTATGGATGGTAAAAGAACTAGTCTCCAGGGGCTAGGTTCCAGAAACTCCACACTAAGTCTTTGAAAATTTGAAGCTAATAAAAGTAATGCACTCTGCAGGCAAAGTGCCATATAAATACTTAATGTTAATAATAACCTTGTTTGTGGTTCAGATCTATTCTTGGAAAGAACTAAAAGCTGTCCTATAATCACATAATTTTTCTAACTAGTTTGGTTCTGCATTTGTTTGTAGAAAACTACATTGCTAATTCAGAATTTTTTTTTTAGGTGAGAAAAGGGGAGCTAGTGAGGCAGACTCCGGCAGGCACCCTAATTGGGATCCATCTGGCAATCCCATCTGGGGCCAATGCTCTTAATATCAAGCTATTTTCAGCACTGACATGCTCGGACCAACCATGCTATCCTCAGTGCCCTGGGCCATGCTCGAACCAACTGAGCTACCAGCTATGGGAGAGGAAAGGGGAGAGAGGGAGGAGAGACAGGGGGAAGAAGCAGATGGTTGCTTCTCCTGTGTGTCCTGACTGGGAATCGACTCTGGGACGTCCATATACTGGGCAGACACTATCCATTGAGCCACCAGCCGGGACCCAGAATTCCCTCCTCCCAAGGTGAGAAGCAAGGGGAGGAGGAAGGCAGACAGACAGACTCCCGCATATGCCCGAATGGGATCCACTTGGCATGCCCACCCGGGGGCGATGCTTAACCCATCTGGGGCGTTGCTCCACTACAATTGGAGCTATTCTAGCACCTGAGGTGGAGACCATGGACCCATCCTCAGCGCCCAGGGCCAACTTTGCTCCAGTGGAGCCTTGGCTGCGGGAGGGTAAGAGTGAGAAACAGAGAGAAAGAAAAGGGGGAAAGGTGGAGAAGCAGATGGGTGCTTCTCCTGTGTGCCCTGACCAGGAATCGAACCCAGGACTTCCAAAAGCTGGGCCAACGCTCTACCACTGAGCCAACGGGCCAGGGCCTAGAATTCTATTATAGAAAACTTACGCCCTGGCCGGTTGGCTCAGTGGTAGAGTGTCGGCCTGGCATGCAGGAGTCCTGGGTTTGATTCTCGGCCAGGGCACACAGGAGAAGTGCCCATCTGCTTCTCTACCTCTCCCCCCTCCTTCCTCTCTGTCTCTCTCTTCCCCTCCCACAGCCAAGGCTCCATTGGAGCAAAGTTTGCTGAGGACAGCTCTGTGGCCTCTGCCTCAGGCGCTAGAATGGCTCTGATTGTGGCAGAGCGATGCCCCAAGATGGGCAGAGCATCGCCCCCTGGTGGGCATGCCGGGTGGATCCCGGTTGGGCACATACGGGAGTCTGTCTGACTGCCTCCCCACTTCTAGCTTCGGAAAAATACAAAAAAGAAAAAAAAAAAAAGAAAACTTACAAACTTATAAAATCCTCTGAATAAAAAAATGCACGAATTGCAGAAAATTACTCTTCCTATTTTATTTTCACATACACGCGTCTGTAGCAGATTTTTACTAAAAATCTGGGATAAGAGAGGGCGGGGCTACAGCGCAATTCAGAACAAATTATAACTGAATATTATACATTACTGAATTAAAAATCTAGCTATGCTCTATCACTATTTCAGTCTCACCAACCAGGTCCTTTTGTCGCCATTACTTGGGACTCTGAAGTTCTTTTAACAATCCAAATCCTCCTTCTTTCTTCTGCATTCTAGCTTTCCATCCTCTACCCTCTTCATAGCTCAGCTTTGCTGACCCTTTTTTTTTTTTAACCAAGCCATTCTGGTAAACCTCACGAATTCTGTAATATTTTTTAGTACTTTAAAGGAGAAAAACTGAAGAGCAGTTAATTTTACCTGGGCAGCCTGTTAAATTTGTGCCTGACAAGAGCACACTTCCCACTACACTTTTCACAGGAATACTCAAGTTCTTCTGCCTGTAAATAGACAAGAGGAAAAAATAAAGAAGGATGAAGCTGAATCAGCATTCCCCATTAGATGCTACTAATCTTCTCTAGTCCTACTACTTCAGTGGAATGACAGCTCCAATTAGTTTGTGTCTAGAGTAACAAACCTTACTAAATTAAGACCTAATCCTCAAAATATAGTTATAATATCATGTTCTATTTTAGAATTCCTAATTTCCATCTTTACCAAGGAAATATCACAATTTATGACAGTAACTAGATTCTACAGTAGCAGATTCTCAACCTTTCCCTCATGAATATACAAGAATCACTGCCACGAGTATATCCAGACTTAAAATTTGGCCACAACAGAGATACGATCACCTTCAGGTTAGGCGGAGTTCCTGGTTTGTTAGGTGTAACTCTACCCCTTTCTTATAATGGAACTCAATCTTCTGGTAACAGCCCACTAAGAGCAACTGTTCTAAAAGAACCAAAGTTTGGGGTGGATATCATTACCTAGAGAAAACTGAAACAAGAAATCCTTAAAAAATGGGGGTAAAGATACACAGGAAAAGCTTCAAATTCTACATAATAAAAGGAATAGTCAGGAATGATGAAAACAAAAAGAAAAGCAGGGTATTTATCTTTGAGTAGAGCTAAGTGTTCATCATTTAAAGAACAGAAAAGTTTTTTAACCTTAGGAAGACACTCCTGTCCATTTGCTACAACAAAACAAGAACCACTATTATAAGGACAAAGGGTGATCCTGAAAAATTTCCATCAGTTATAAGGACTACTACACAACAGGTCCAATTAGGCTTCAGAATATCTGTAACAGTGTATCACAAACATAAATACTTATTTACAGCTCTGGATAATCATGACTCTTCTGTGTTGTTTCTAAGAGGGTACATACAACCTAAGGAAAGCATACAGTGCTTTTTACTCCTCAGATCTTAGTGTACTCACTTACATAGTATCTCTAATTTTAACTCAGTTATCAAATTTTAGCATGTGTCACTTCTTATGCTTCACATGGATATTTGTTGACAATTAACTGCTTTTATTATTTATTTTATTTATTTTTTAATTTTTTTTGTATTTTTTCTGAAGTTGGAAACGGGGAGGCAGTCAGACAGACTCCCGCGTGCGCCCGACCGGGATCTACCTGGCACGCCCACCAGGGGGCGATGCTCTGCCATCTGGGGCGTTGCTCTGTTGCAACCAGAGCCATTTTAGCACCCGAGGCAGAGGCCACAGAGCCATCCTCAGCGCCCGGGCCAACTTTGCTCCAATGGAGCCTTGGCTGCGGGAGGGGAAGAGAGAGACAGAGAGGAAGGAGAGGGGTAGGGGTGGAGAAGCAGATGGGAGCTTCTCCTGTGTGCCCTGGCCAGGAGTCGAACCCAGGACTCCTGCATGCCAGGCCGACGCTCTACCACTGAGCCAACCAATTAACTGCTTCTAAGGTTGTCTAAAACACTTGTTCAGTTAAATGTATAATTTATGTAAGCTATCTCTTTTCTTATTGAGTTAATAATTAGATTTATTAAGCTTTTAAAAATAAATACAACTTAAATATTTCTCATTTGTTTTCCCTGCAAGTAGTTTTGTGCAAACTCTGCCTTAAAGAAATAAAATTCAAATAGTATAATTATCTATGATACATGAAATTTAGTTATGTGAAAATACCAAAAAATATTACTTACCCTAAAGAAAAGATCAAGAGAATCTTGAATTGAACGCGGAGGGAGTGGCTTTTTTCTTCGAGGAAGGTCGATGGAGAGGTCATTAAACTGTTCTCTTTTGGGAATAATCTCTCCACATCTGTAAGAATAAAAGAGGGCAAATCTAAGTATTCAGAAGCCTAACTGCAATACAAAATAAGTACAAATATACTTCAGAAACACTTCCCCCCATAGAACTGACAGACTGTGACTATGCATAAGAAATATACATTAAGATATCCTTACTTTAACCCTTATTAAATCAACACAGGTAAAACCGCAATTGCAAGTATTTAAGTACTTTCTTAAAATATGAAAAGGCCCTGAGGTACCAGGATCCTGGCATTCAAGATCCTAGCTTGGTTTGGACAGAATGAGCAAGGGGAAGAGTGGCAGGAGAGGAAGTCAGAGAGTTAACTGGAAGAGAGGAATTGTAGATCATGGTAAAGATTTCAGCTTTTAAAGTTTACAAAGAAAGGGCTGATATGAACTAGTTTTCATTCGAAATGGATAACTTTGACTACTGTGTTTAAGACAGACTACAGAAAAGCCCTGGCTGCATAGCTCAGTTGGTTAGAGCACTGTCCTGATACACCAAAGCTGTGGGTTCAATCCCCAGTCAGAGCAATGAGAGAGAAAAAATAAAGACTACAGAGAGACAAGAACAGAAACACAGAGACCAGTTTAGAAGGAACTGCAACAATCCAGGCAAGAGATGATAGTAACTTTGTTCCGAGCAGTGGCAGTGGATGCAGTAAAAGGGGTCAGATTCCAGATGTACTGTGAAGAGTTGAAAGGATTTGCTAACATTAAATGTAGGGGGATACAAGAGAAAGAAGAGAGTTAAGAAATGCACATTTCTAGCCCTGGCCGGTTGGTTCAGCAGTAGAGCGTCAGTCCAGCGTGTGGAAGTCCCAGGCTTGATTCCTGGCCAGGGCACACAGGAGAAACACCCATCTGCTTCTCCACCCCTCTCCCTCTCCCTCTCCTTACTCTCTCTCTCTTCCCCTCCTGCAGCCAAGGCTCCACTGGAGCAAAGTTGGCCCGGGCGCTGAGGATGGCTCCATGGCCTCTGCCTCAGGTGCTAGAATGGCTCCAGTTGCAACAAAACAAGATCCCAGATGGGCAGAGCAGCGTCCCCTGGTGGGCATGCCAGGTGGATCACCATCAGGCGCATGTGGGAGTCTGTCTGACTGCCTCCCAGTACGCTTCTAACTTCAGAAAAATTAAAAAAAAAAAAAAGGAATTCACATTTCTATAACTGTCATTATTGAAATATGGAAGACCGCAAAAGGAGGTTTTATGGGGAATATTAAGTACTTAATTTTAGATATTTTAAGTTCCTCAAATGGACAATTCTTAATTCTTCATATTTGAGAATATATTATTAATATATTAAAATGCCATGTGACAATTGAAAACCAGTCAATTTAAACTATTTTAATAGTTCAAAAAAATAGGTACATTTGCCAAACTATGAAAAATTACAACTTGAGGAATAAGGTCTATGGAATCTTCATTGAGCCAGAAACCATTTTGTGTTTCAAGAACTATCTTAAAGAAAATTACTAAGAAAGTAACTAAGACAAGGCCTTTGAGAAGACAGCTGTACCACTGGGGCTGTGGTCCCACAGAACCTTGTTGCCTCCCAGACTTGCCAAACTCCTGGGTCACTCACTGTTCAGCCTGGCTGGCTGGTATGCCTACGTTCCATGAGCCACGTCACTGCATGCCCTGGTGCACACACCTCAACTGCACACCGAACAATGGGGAGCTGCACCACTGGAGTGTCTAACTGATGCTGATGGCCCAGTGTGGCAGCTACCGCTTTGAGATGGGCTTCTTTCTCCCTGTGCTGCCTGTGGGTATTTCTATCAGATGCAACTGAAATTTTCCTATCAAAAGAAATTTGGTTGGTACTCCCATAACTAAATGAAATAACAATCAAAAACACTGCTTCTTTCTTTGACTTCAAGAAATTTTGTTTGGAAAGTGAACTAGAAGAAAGGGACGGATGGCTGCGTATCATATCATATCATATCATATCCTATCATATCATATCATATCATATATTAACGGCAGACGGGCTTTCTAGCTTTTACAAGAAGATGAGCTGTATTTTTAAGACCTGGACTTTTTTTTTTTATTATTCATTTTAGAGAGGAGAGGGAGAGAGAGAGAGAGAGAGAGAGAGAGAGAGAGAGAGGAGAGACAGAGAGAGAGAAGGGGGGGAGGAGCTGGAAGCATCAACTCCCATATGTGCCTTGACCAGGCAAGCCCAGGGTTTTGAACCGGCGACCTCAGCATTTCCAGGTTGACGCTTTATCCACTGCGCCACCACAGGTCAGGCTGGACTTTTTTTTTTTTAACGAGAGAAAGGGAGATAGAGAGACAGACTCCTTCATTCACCCTGACCAGGATCCACCTGGCAACCCCATCTAGATTCAAATCTATCAAGCTATCCTAAGTGCCTGAGCCCAAAGCTGGGACCAACTGAGCTACCCTCAGTGCCTGGGGCTGATGCTCAAACCAACTGAGCTACTGGCTGCAAGAGGAGCAGAGAGAGAGAAGGGGAAAGAAAGAAGAAGAGAAGCAGATGGTCGCTTCTCATGTGTTCCCTGACAAGGGATGTCCACATGCCAGGCCAATGCTCTATCCTACGAGCCAAACGACCAGGGCAGAATTTTTCTTTTTGCGACACAGAAACAGGGACAGATGGGGACAGATAGATAGGAAGAAAGAGATGAGAAGAGTCAATTATTTGTTGCACTACCTTAGTTGTTCACTGACTGCTTTCTCATATGTGCCTTGATGGAGGCGGGGACTATAGTAGAGCGAATGATCCCTTGCTCAAACCAGCGACCTTGCGCTTCAAGCCAGTGACCTAGGGGTCACGTCTATGATCCCACGCACAAGCTAGTGACTCTGTGCTCAAGCCAGATGAGCCCTCATTCAAGCAGGTGACCTCAGGGTTTCGAACCTGGGTCCTCTGTGTACCAGTTCAACACTCTATCCACTGTGCCACTATCTGGTCAGGCCCGACTTTTTCTTTAAAAAATAATTTATCGCCTGACCTGTGGTGGCGCAGTGGATAAAGCGTCAACCTGGAAATGCTGAGGTCGCCGGTTCGAAACCTGGGCTTGCCTGGTCAAGGCACATATGGGAGTTGATGCTTCCAGCTCCTCCCCCACCTTCTCTCTCTGTCTCTCTCTCCTCTCTGTCTCTCTCTCTCCCTTTCTCTCTCCTCTCTAAAATGAATAAATAAAATTAAAAAAAAAAAAAGAAAAAAAAATAATTTATCTACTGGAGGGAAAAAGGCTAAAGAAATCATGAAGGGAAGAAATGTTACACACTAGTGATGAAAAATTACTATCTTTATAGTGCCCACATTCCACATGGCTATTCAAAATTCTAGTAAAAAATACTAGAATGTTAGAGCTGTAAGAGACCTCAGTGAACAATACCATTGTTAGCAACCTACGAAAAATAAACAAATATGAAAGCCAGAGAACAGAGAGCCAATATATGGAAGTTGAATATTTCTAAAAAAAATTCCAGAACAAATGGAAGAAAGCTGTATTTAGATAATAGTTTCCTTGAACTGAAGAATATTGAATCTTCAGATTAAAAAGCTCCATCATGTTAAAAGCAAAATTAAGAAGTGTCTATACCTAAATGTAAACTTTCTGAAACTGTTAATTTCCATAATAAAAAAGATTTTCAGTATGAAAAAGATTACCCAGAAAATCAGGTTTCTACCAAGTGACACAGAGTAGTAAAATACAATGAAACAGTATATGTAACATGTTGAGAGGTAAAGGTATTGTATATTCTGAATTAAGTCATGTATGAAAGCCACAGAATAATTCTCACGTATATAGAAACTGTGAAGATTTCTACTCTCTTTGAAAAACAGTATTCGGAGATGTACTATTAATAACTGAAAAATTAATCAAAATAGAACCTTTTCATATGATATAGTGAGCATGGAAATTGATTAAATGTAGAAAGTAAATTTGGGTAACAAATGTAAACATAGTTTAAAAACATTACAGAAATTAAAAATAATTCAGCCTGACCAGGCGGTGGTGCACTGGATACAGCATTGGACTGGGATGCGGAAAACCCAGGTTCGAGACCCCGAGGTCGCCAGCTTGAGCGCGGGCTCATCTGGTTTGAGCAAAAGCTCACTGGCTTGAGCCCAAGGTCACTGGCTCAAGTAAGGGGTTACTTGGTTTGCTGAAGGCCCGTGGTCAAGGCATATATGAGAAAGCAATCAATGAACAACTAAGGTGTTGCAACGCACAACAAAAAACTAGTGATTAATGCTTCTCATCTCTTTGTTCCTGTCTGTCCCTGTCTATCCCTCTCTTTGACTCTCTCTCTGGCCCTGTTAAAAAAAAAAAAATTCAAATTTTGATCTATTTTATAAACACCCATTTTTAATAAAAACAATTTGGTTAAACAAAATAAGCAACTAATAAGTCTTTTCAGAGTAAAAAGAACAACTATTCCCAAAAAACTTGATATTCCACAGTGATTAAAAGTTAACACACACTGGCCCTGGCCGGTTGGCTCAGCGGTAGAGCGTCGGCCTGGCGTGCGGGGGACCCGGGTTCGATTCTCGGCCAGGGCACATAGGAGAGGCGCCCATTTGCTTCTCCACCTCCCCTCCTTCCTCTCTGTCTCTCTCTTCCCCTCCCGCAGCCAAGGCTCCATTGGAGCAAAGATGGCCCGGGCACTGGGGATGGCTCCTTGGCCTCTGCCCCAGGCACTAGAGTGGCTCTGGTCGCAGCAGAGCTATGCCCTGGAGGGGCAGAGCATCACCCCTGGTGGGCGTGCCGGGTAGATCCCGGTCGGGCGCATGCGGGAGTCTGTCTGACTGTCTCTCCCCGTTTCCAGCTTCAGAAAAATACAAAAAAAAGTTAATACACACACCCAAAAAAAGGTAGCTCAAAATTAACTGTTACCACTATAAAGCCTATAACAAACTATTTAAGTACTCCTAAGTTCTCACACCACCAAGCATTTCTATAGAAGATAATGACACTGAAAAAAGTTGTTTATATTTGTTTTTCCATGACATAGGAAGATAACTAAAACCTTCAGAAGAGTTTCAATCACTTGACATAAAGAATTCAAAGGAAAATGAAGTTTCTTGAAGACTACTTACGCTTTACAGATAATGGAGTGCTGAACCTCAAACTCCAAATTAGTAATAACAGGGCAAGTGTACACTCTAGTGGCTGAAATATCTGGTGAATTTTCTTCTCCGAGAATAGGTTCAGTCTTCCAAGTTTTATTTAATTTTTCCATGTCCTCTTTTAGCTGATCTAAGCATTGACTTAGGAATTCATGAGCATCCTAAGAAGGCATAATTTCTTTAATCAGATCAAAACATTTTTTTGTCACAAAAAATAGGTTATCACGTTGTGGTCTATATAATGAAACAACTGGACGTCAATAACATATTTAAAAGGTCAGATTTACTCTATATATTTTGTGAATAAAAATCAATGATGAATTTATATATTTTACCATCAGTGAGAGTAACATGCATGATTAAATCACTTCTTAGTTTTTTTTTAAGTTAATTTAAAAAAACAGCCTTTGTAGCTACAACAGCCCAAGTTCTGTATTGACAGATCACATCTGTAGTAGTAGTAGTACTGTTTTTAGATAGAGAGGAAGGGGGGAAAGGAAGGAGAGGGGAAAAAGAAAGAGAGAGGGAGAGAGGAGAGGAGAGGGGAGGGGAGGGGAGAGGAGGGGAGGATGAGGAGAGGGCAGGGGAGGGGGGGAGGAGGAGGAGGAGGGGGAGGAGGGGAAGGAGGAAGAGGGGAGGGGAGGGAAGGGGAGGGGAGGGAAGTGGAAGAGAGGGGGAGAAGGAGGAGGAGGAGGGGGAGGAGGAGGGGGAGGAGGAGGAGGAGGAGGCGGAGGAGGGGGGGGGGGGAGGGGAGGGGAGGGGAGGGGAGGGGAGGGGAGGGGAGGGGAGGGGAGGGGAGGGGAGGCATTCAGTTGGTTGATTCTGGTATGTGCCCTAACCAGGAATCAAACCTATAACCTTGGTGTATCGGACGATGCTCTAACCCAGTGGTCCCCAACCTTTTATGGGCCACGGACCGGTTTAATGTCAGAAAATATTTTCACGGACCGGCCTTTAGGGTGGGCTAGATAAATGTATCACGTGACCGAGACAAGCGTCAAGAGTGAGTCTTAGACGGATGTAACAGAGGGAATATGGTCATTTTAAATAAATAAAACATCCTTCAGACTTAAATATAAATAAAACAGAAATAATGTAAGTTATTTATTCTTTCTCTGCGGACTGGTACCAAATGGCCTACGGACCAGTACTAGTCCGCGGCCTGGGGGTTGGGGATCACTGCTCTAACCAACTGAGCCGCCAGCCAGGGCCCACATCTGTATTAATAAAATACACAGAAGAGTCACACTGAACCTTACGAGAACTCTTGAGATTTTCAAACTGTAATGAACACAACACATATTTGTATACATAGGTACACAAATCTTAATTTAAAATAAAAATCAGGTAATTCTAAAATCATTTCAATTCCCACACACTTATCTCTAAAATGTTTAGAAACAATTGGTACTCACATTCTGCATATAACCAGAGAATCTCTCTGCTGTAGCAGAAATGGCATTTTTAACCTTCTTGAGCAAATCTTTTTTGGTCTCTGAATTACATATATCTTTCTTAACAAGCAAGTGTGCAAAGCGTCTGGTAAATCAAAAGAGAACAGATTAGCACGTATTACAAAACATGGAATGTATGATATTTTAAAGACTGTTAACATGGCACATAAAATTTTAAGTGTCTGACTCCATTATTCTATAATCAGTAAGGTAAAAGATTATTCAGCTCAGTAAGTACATTAACAGTTACCTGATAAGTGCATTGTGTGGAATTTTCTTCCATGGGATACCTTGCTTAAGCAAGTCATTTGCAAATGACTGGAGTGAAAATAGGGATTGTAAAATAGCATTCATATAGCAGGTATTTCCCAAGTTTGAGAAGCTGAAAACGAAAAAAATAATACTTTTGAAAACAGTAGTTTGGGAAGCATGTTCACTAGGGCAGGGGTTCTCAGTATAGCATGCATCAGAATCACCTAGAGGGCTCATTAAAATACATATTACTGGGCCCCAACTACAGAGTTTCTGATTATGGACAAAGAAGTTGCAAAAATATGCACTTCTAACAGGATCCCAGTTGATGGTGATGCCATTGGTCTGGGGACAATATGAGAACTACTGCATTATAACATTGTAACAACTTAGTTTCATTTCCAGGAGAATTGTACACTTTCAAATGAACTCTAAAAAGGACTGAGAACTTAGCCAAAGAGCTATTTGTTCTTAGTAGAAACAGTGAACCACAGAATACAAGGTGTGGCAAAAGTAGGTTTACAGTTGTGAGCATGCAAAACTACTCTTGTATTATTATTTATTAATCATTGTATTGTTTTCCATACTAACTGTAAACATACTTTTGCT
This sequence comes from Saccopteryx bilineata, assembly GCF_036850765.1. Taxonomy (NCBI): domain Eukaryota; kingdom Metazoa; phylum Chordata; class Mammalia; order Chiroptera; family Emballonuridae; genus Saccopteryx; species Saccopteryx bilineata. Next base: position 18,394,977 of record NC_089494.1, on the reverse strand, counting down.
CCACTCTGTATATGTTGTGTGTTTACCTTTAATGAGTACTACTAAACATTGTTCCAAAATACCTATTTTTAAAAAACTTTTATTTCAAAATTATCCTCAAACTTTTAGAAAAGTTGGACAAGAATAATATTCTTTACCCAGATTCAATTGTAACCTTTTGAACTATATGCCCTATCATTTCATACCACTATTTTTTTTAACTGAACCATTTGATAGTAAGGTGCAGAAATCATACCCCTTTAGCTCTAAATATTTTAGGGTGCACTTCATAAGAAAACATTCCCTTATATAACCAGAGTACAGTTGCAGCATTAAAAAATTTAATGCTAATATATCTTATCTAATATATTTTCTTTAATCCAATTGTCAATGGACCCAATAATGTTCTTTATGGCATTTTTTTTCTAAATACAAGATTCAGCCTAGGATAACACAGTGCATTTAATTTTCACTTCTCTTTAGTTTTTGTAACCTAGAATAATTCTTCAGCTTTCTCTTTATTGACATAGACATCTGTGAGGAACACAGTCCCTCTCTACCCCTGATTTTTTTTGTATGTTTGTGTAACAGAGACAGAGAGAGACAGAGAGAGGGACAGAGAGGGACAGACAGACAGGAAGGGAGATAGATGAGAACCATCAATTCTTCGTTGCGGCACCTTAGTTTCTCATTGATTACTTTCTCATATGTGCCTTGACCAGGAGGCTACAGCAGACCGAGTAACCCCTTGCTCAAGCCAGCGCCCTTGGGCTGAAACTGGTGAGCCTTGCTCAAACCAGATGAGCCCACGCTCAAGCTGCGACCTAAGGGTTTCGAATCTGGGTCCTCCGCATCCCAGTCTGATGCTCTATCCACTGTACCACCGCCTGATCAGGCTACCCCTGATTTTTTTTTTCTTTTTTCTTTTGTATTTTTCTGAAGCTGGAACCGGGGAGAAACAGTCAGACTCCTGCATGCGCCCAACTGGGATCCACCCGGCATGCCCACCAGGGGCGAAGCTCTGCCCACCAGGGGGTGATGCTCTGGCCCTCCGGGGCCTCGCTCTGCCGCGACCAGAGCCACTCTAGTGCCTGGGGCAGAGGCCAAGGAGCCATCCCCAGCGCCTGGGCCATCTTTGCTCCAATGGAGCCTTGGCTGCGGAGGGGAAGAGAGAGACAGAGAGGAAGGGAGGGGGGGTGGAGAAGCAAATGGGTGCTTCTCCTATGTGCCCTGGCCGGGAATCAAACCCGGGTCCCCCGCACGCCAGGCCAACGCTCTACCGCTGAGCCAACCAGCCAGGGCCCAGGCTACCCCTGATTTTTAAATGATATTTATTCATTTATTTATTTATTTATTTACAGAGGCAGAGATAGACAGGGACAGACAGACAGGAACGGAGAGAGATGAGAAGCATCAATCATCAGTTTCTCGTTGCGCGCTGCGACTTCTTAGTTGTTCATTGACTGCTTTTCCACATGTGCCAAGGCGGGCCTTCAGCAGACTGAGTAACCCCCTGCTGGAGCCAGTGACCTTGGGTCCAAGCTGGCGAGCTCTTTGCTCAAGCCAGGTGAGCCCGCGCTCAAGCTGGCGACCTCGGGGTCTTGAACCTGGGTCCTTCTGCATCCCAGTTCAACGCTCTATCCACTGCGCCACCACCTGGTCAGGCTACCCCTGATTTTTAATGGGATGTTCCTTATATTGGGTTTTTTATTTCCTCATGATGAGATTTAGCCCACACTGGAAGAGCACATAGTAATGCACAGCGATACTATCCTTACAAGGGCATCACATCCAGAGAGGCACATGGTATTTCTGTATTGATCACCGGTGGTGTCAATGTTGAACATCCCTGAGAACTTCTATTTCCCACTAGGAGAAAGTATCAGGGTATGGAATTATCCTACCACCATAAACAATGAAAAAAGAAAAATGAACAAAATACTAGACAATGGGCAGCCCTGACTGTGATCCTTAAGAGAAAGGAAACAGTGTGAGCTGTACCATTATGTTGGGTTTCATTCAGCCTGAAGACAATTAGTCAACTGCAGTCCAGGGAGAGGTACCCAAAAAGAACTCAGAAATCTTACCAAGTTGAAAGAAATTGGGAGTTTGAGAGGCTGAGATTGCTAAAATTTCTGGACCCAAGGGGAGGGAGCTCCAGATATCTACAGAGAAGTCTGCTTGAGCATTCAGATGAATACCAACCTGTGCATGCTTAGGGCGAAATCCTATGACACCAGATAAGAACTTCAAGGAAAAGAATGATTACTGGGGAGGGGAGCTACTAGCCAAACAATCCCCAGAGCCCATGCAGGACCTAAAATTGTTTGAGTTGCCACCAGTCAGAGTGGAGGGACAGAACTAGATGAATTCATGGGGTATTAGAGACCTCAAAGGGATCATGCTTTAGGGAAGGCATTAAATTAGCCTTAGAGTAAAGGTCACTCTAGATTTGACCTCAAAGAACTTAACTGCAAGTATTAAAACAATGAAACCCAATTACAGGCATAAATGTTATAACAGTTATTATAAATATGCTTCACATGATCAAGGATGTGAGGGAAAACAAAAACAAAATGAAGAAATGGAAGACATTAAAAAGCCCCAAATTAAACTTCTAGAGATCAAAAACACAGTATTTGAAGAAAATTTTATAAATGAGACTAATAGCAAATAATGCACAGGAGGAATTATTAGCAAACTTGAAAACTAAGCAATATAAAATAGCAAAAATGAAGTTACCTATATATTTTACTTAATACATAAAATTTACATATTTTATAATTTAAAATAAAATCCATTTATATATTGTGTAAAATATTAAATATCTAATAGTATTTTATACAACATATAATCTTTTATGTCCTTACATGTTTTACTTTATTGGGTATCAGGAGTACAATCTCTGCTTTCTTATTGTTTCCATTAGATGGCTAAACCTCTTCTTTAGTAACTTTTAAAATCACTCACTGCTTTAGGATTATCTCTACTGTACAGCATACAGTTGTTTTTTGCTCTTTGAGCAAACTTGAAAATATTTTAATTAGATGAGTTAGCCTATTCACATTTCGATATTACTGATATATTTGGACTCAACTGTGCTATTTTATAATTTTACTTACCTATTTAGTGTGTTTTAGAAATATTTCTTTTCGTTCTAAGAAATATTTGTATTTTTCTTTGTTTTAGTAGTTATATCTGTATACTTCTTTATAATACCTTTAACTCTCGTTTCTTAATACTATTCTATTTTAAATGACATCCTTTGACTCATATCTATTACTTATGACACAATTATGTTATTCTCTTTCTCCCTTTCTCTCCTTCCATTTTCTTTTAGTTACAATTATACTCCTCTGTCAGAGATTTAGTGTTTATATACCATCCTTCTATATGTGTTCCCATTATTTAGTCTTAGCTCTTTAGTTGACTATCTGGAATGCTCACCGTTTACCCTGTCAACGCTCCCTCACCACCTCTTGGCTGGATGAAGCTTGTACGGTAGAGTCCTCAGGAAGAGCATGCTTATACAGTATTCTTGGTTCTTCCATTTCAAAACTTAGCTTCTCCAGCTGGCATACTTGAAAGCTTAGGTTACCATAAAGTCTATGTTTATCCTTTCTTTCATCAAGCTTCTTGAAAATGATGTTCTTTTTATTATCTTCCTTCAAATGATTACTTTGAAAAGTCTGGTGTCTATTTTTCTTGCCTTTATCTTTAAAAGTCTAATAGTTGTACTAAGACATATCTTGATCATACAATTTCCCAGGTACCCAAAGGGCTCGTTCAATTTTTAGATTCAGTAATTTTGTTTCTGGAAAGCTTTCTTGGGTTCCAGTTTAAATACTAGTCTGTTTCAGTGTTTGAGTTTTTTCATCAAGGGCTCTAATTATATGTAATTGGGACGTTCCTTGGCTGTTATCCAGTTCAAAAGCTTTCTCTCTGACCACTTATATTTCTTTTCTCATTTTCCCTCCTTGATTATTTTTGTTTACCTTCAAAGACCCTTATTAAATTTTCATTTGAATTTATTTTCCCTTGGGGACCTTTAATTTAGACTTAATTTCTTCCACTGAGATGGGGGGGTAATGAAGGGGGTAGGGAAGGATGGAGGGAGAGGGAGACAGACAAAGAGAGAGAGATACATCAACTCATTTCACTTAGTTGTTCCATTTAATTGTGTCCTCATTGACTGCTTCTGATATGTGCTCTGACCAGTCAAACCTGTGAACTCTGGTGCTCCAGGTCGGCGTTTCATCCACTGAGCCACCTGGCTAGGGTTAAACTTTATTTCTAATATGATATTGTCTTTCTTCTTCTCTCTTTTGAGTTTAAACAACTGTCATTGTATTCCTGACTGCCCATTTTGATTCTTAGTTTGAATTCCTGATTCATAGTGTTTTCATATCTCCAAATGCTTATTTGAGGGTAATTCAGTTTTGCGTGCTAACAATTCCTTACAGTTCATGTCAGTTTGGGGATAGAATTTTTATTGTCCTAATTTTTTGATTCATGTTTAATATTTTTCTCTTAGTTTTGTATGAAAATGGCCTGCTTTTTTATGTTCTTATTCACTGTGGACTCAATTCAAGCATACCCCCCTGTGTTAACTTTATTAGCATCCTGTCCCTGTCAGCACCCACAGGCTTAAAGCAGTAGGAAATGAGAAGAACACTGCTGGAACTTGGTTTGGTTCTCTACTTAGAAGGAAGATTAAACATTATTTCCAAAAAACTTGATGAAAGAAAGAATAAACATAGATTTTATACCAACCCATGCTTTCAAGTATGCCAAGCTGGAGGAAATAATTTTGAAATGAAAGGTGATAGTATTCTTTGTCTCCTAGTAATGCTGAAGGTTATATATACTTTCCTTTGCATTCCTCATTCACATTTTGTGTTTTAGAGGATTTGTGAGGAACAGCGGAATCAGGTAGCCTCCAATATCCTCTAGAGCTGGCAGTTCTCTACTGTTTGTTTTTTTGTTAGGAGTCCTCTGTCCTGAGGGCTTAGCCTTCTTGAAATAGTACACTCTTTCCTGGAAGAAGTCTGAAAAAAGGAAAGCCGTATTTCTGGAGATGGGTACAGGTACTATACAAAAAATAAAGAAACACTGAAGTTGACAGGGAGCCTGAAGCACAATGGGTAACTCATGAGGACATCAAAAGACTCTGAAGGAGGTAGATGACAGAGACCAGAAGTAGACTTTAAAATAAACAAAATGAGGCAATAAAAATGAGAAAAATAAGATCAAGTAGGCAGAGACAAGATCTGAATAAAAAATGGTCACAAAATGGGACAGATAAGACTAAAGTAAGAATACTGTCTGGTAAGAAGACACCAAGTTAATAATTTGAGGCAGACCAATCAGGCAGAAGAACAAAGGAAATTAAGAATTAAATTGAAAGGTAAATATTTTAATTTTTTATTTTATTATTATTATTTTTTTACAGAGAGAGAGAGTCAGAGAGAGAGATAGACAGGGACAGACAGGAACGGAGAGATGAGAAGCATCAATCATTAGTTTTTCATTGCGCATTGCGACACCTTAGTTGTTCATTGATGTGCCTTGACCGTGGGGCTTCAGCAGACCGAGTAACCCCTTGCTCGAGCCAGCAACCTTGGGTCCAAGCCGGTGAGCTTTGCTCAAACCAGATGAGCCCATGCTCAAGCTGGTGACCTCAGGGTCTCGAACCTGGGTCCTCATCATTGCGGTCCGACGCCCTAATCACTGCGCCACCGCCTGGTCAGGCGAAAGGTAAACATTTTAGAAGACAGAGCAGAAAAGAGGCGGCTCAGAGAAAAGAACAGGTAAGCAGAGAAATGAAATGTTTCCACTGCAAATTTTATGCTGTTTTCTGCTAAGATAGGAAGCATATAAACTACCATGGATAAGCCAAATTGTCAAATACCACTCATTCAAGTAAAATTATAATCTTAAAAACTGAAAACACAGTAATCTGAGTGAGATTAAAAACAAACAAGCTGGGGCCCTGGCCTGTTGGCTCAGTGGATAAAGCATCAGCCCGGCATGCAGAAGTCCCCAGTTTGAATCCTGGTCAGGGCACAAATGAAAAGTGACCATCTGCTTCTCACTCCCCTATCCTCTCCCCCTTCTCTCTCTCTTCCCATCTCGCAGCCAGTGGCTCAACTGGTTTGAGCGTTAGCCCGGGGTACTGAGGACAGGTTGGCTGATTCGAGCATCAGCTCCAGACAAGGGTTGCCAGGTAGATCCTGGCTGGGGAACATGCAGGTGTCAGTCTCCTTTTCTCTCACTTAAAAACGACAATAAAAAACAAACAAACGGGCCCTGGCCGGTTGGCTCAGCGGTGGAGCGTCGGCCTGGCGTGCGGGGGACCCGGGTTCGATTCCCGGCCAGGGCACATGGGCTTCTCCACCCCCATCCCCTCCTTCCTCTCTGTCTCTCTCTTCCCCTCCCGCAGCCAAGGCTCCATTGGAGCAAGGATGGCCTGGGTGCTGGGGATGGCTCCTTGGCCTCTGCCCCAGGCACTAGAGTGGCTCTGGTCACGGCAGAGCGATGTCCCGGAGGGCAGAGCATCGCCCCCTGGTGGGCAGAGCGTCGCCCCTGGTGGGCGTGCCGGGTGGATCCCCGTCGGGTGCATGCGGGAGTCTGTCTGACTGTCTCTCCCTGTTTCCAGCTTCAGAAAAATACAAAAACAAACAAACAAACAAGTTGGTAAGTTAGGGGAGAGTAATAATAATTTCAAAGTGCCTTCCTTAGTCTTAATTCCACTTTCAAGAATATATCCTATAGAAAAGTTCCAACAAATTTCAAAAACATACGCATATAAGGATGTTCGTTCTAGGTAGGATTATAATTTTAAAAAGGGAACTCTAAACGCATATGACCTGGGTTGAAAGTTATATATTAATATGAGGACACCCATGATTAATGTGGAACGAAAAAAATGAGGGAACAGAGAAGTAATACAGCACAGTGGTTATGAATGCAAGTGGACTCCAACTGCCTAGATTTACTACTGCTGTACTACTAACTGTATAGCCTGGAGCAAGTTATTTAACTTCCCCAAGATTTGTTTACCTCATCTATAAAAGCAGACTTTTAATACATCTAGCTCAATGAACTCCTGAGACCAGATAATGACTTATTATTTACAGATGTAATAAATCTTTAATAAGTGAGCAAATATTTTATAACTATACTTACCTTAATATGATTCCTTTCATCATTCTTTTTTATACCAATCAAAACACACTTAAGACAGCAAAATAAAGGAATTTACCTACCCCTGTAGCTGATGTTGGTGAGAGGAAAGGGGGACTCTTGGTTTGTTCCAGCCAGTATAATCTTGATTACATCTCAGTTTTTTAACAGAAAGAGGAGCTGGCTGAGGAAGAAACCCCAAACTTCTTTTGGCAGAGAGAGTTTGGCTTGAAATGTTAGTCCTATAAAAAGGAATAGAAAAGAAACAAAATAATTTTGAATGCTGCTTTTCTCCCCCTAGGAGATTCAGATAATTCAATTCAATGTTGAAGGAAAAAGAAAATCTAAATTTGGGGAAATATCAGTAATAATGATCGTTTGAGGAAAATACCACAAATTCAAGTCAGCTGATAGAGGCATACAATACTGTACCTATTTAACCTACAATAAAAATAATACACGTTAATGACTTAAGAAAAACTATAAATATAATTTCATGTTGTATTCACTCTTATCTACTTAATAGATACCACACATTAGTTTACCTAGTCTTGAAAACATCTGGGCAGTTAACTTTTCCACTATCATAAAAATAACACAACCAACATTCTTCTCAATCTCCTTGAGAACTACTTCGTTTATACACTGAGAAGTGAAAATGTTAGGAGTATTTTTAATTTTCCTAGCTAGTGTCTTTTTCCAAAAAGGCTGTACCAATTTATATTTCCACCAATAGCGAGTTTACATTTCTTTAAACGGTCTCTATTACATCATTACCAATTTAATGAGTGAAACATGGTCTCATTGTATTTTGGGTTTTTTTTTTAGCAAGCAAGAGACAGGAAGGAAGAGAGATGAGAAGCATCAACTCATAGTTGCATCACTTTTAGTTGTTCATTGACTGCCTCTCACATGTGTCTTGACAGGGGGTTGGGGGGGGGACTCCAGCTGAGCCAGTGACCCCTTGCTCAAGCCAGCAACCTTGGGCTTCAAGCCAGCAACCTTTAGGCTCAAGCCAGTGACCATGGGATCATGCTCAACATGGCGACCCCACCTTGAGCGACCTTGAGGTTTCTACCTGGTCCTAAGAGTACCAGGTAGACGCTCTACCCACTGCACAACCACTGGTCAGGCTCTTTCACTGTTATTTTATATTCCTGAATACTACTAACGTTAAACATATTTTTATAATTGTTTACTCTTCTCTGAATTGCTTTTTGGGTTTTACTTTGGGTTCTTAAAGATTTGTAGTTTTTTACAGTCTATATTCTAATCCTCTATCAAATATTTTTAACCCTTTGACTAGTACAAACATTCATGTGTGTCCTCAATCAAAGGGTTAATTAAAAACTCACTACTCAAAGGGTTAAGTTTCAAGTTTTTGCATAGTCAAATTTATCATTTTCCTTTTATAGTTTCAATTTTTGTGTCTTGTTTAAGAATTACGCTGGCCTGACCAGGCGGTGGCGCAGTGGATAGAGTGTCGGACTGGGATGCGGAAGGTCCCAGGTTCGAGACCCAGAGGTCGCCAGCTTGAGTATGGGCTCATCTGGCTTGAGCAAAAAGCTCACCAGCTTGGACCCAAGGTTGCTGGCTCCAGCAAGGGGTTACTCCATCTGCTGAATGCCCGCAGTCAAGGCACATATGAGAAATCAATCAACAAACAACTAAGGTGTCGCAATGAAAAACTGATGATTGATGCTTCTCATCTCTCTCCGTTCCTGTCTGCCCCTATCTATCCCTCTCTCTTAACTCTCTCTCTGTCCCTGTAAAAATAAATAAATAAATAATTAAAAATTAAGGGGGGGGGGGGAGAATTACTCTGTAGCTTAAGGTCACAGAAATGTTTTCCTATGTTTTCTCCTAAGTGTTAAAACCTCTTTTCTCTCCTATTCAGGTCTTTAATCTGCTTGGATGCTAATTTTTCTGTATGTCATTAAGTAGGAATATGATTTGTTTTATAAGGAAAAAACGATTGTCTCCAAATGACTTACTGTTAGGCCATCTGTTAGCCACTGTTTAGTTCTGTTACTTAAAAAAAATTGTAAAATAGAATACTGATAACAAAAAGTGTATAGAAATCAAATGTGTACCGCTGTGGTGTAGGACGTCAAAAGTAAGGGAAATTGCATGTGTGTGGGGACAGAAGGTTTATAAGAACTCTCTATACTTTCTGCTCAATTTTGCTGTGAACCTAAAACTGCTCTAAAAAATGTTTTCTCAATATTTTTAAAAGTGAAATGTGGAGCTTAACAAATTATTTTTTAAAAAAGATTTTACTTATTGATTTTATAGAGAAAGGAGTGGGGGGAGTGAGAAGTACTAACTAACTGATAGTTGCGTCCCCTTAGTTGTTCACTGACTGCTTGTTGTGTGTGCCTTGACCAGGCAAGCCTAACCCAGGGTTTCGAACTGGTGACCTCAGCATCCCAGATCGACACTCTAGCCCTGTACCACCACAGGCCAGGCAAGCTTAACGAATTTTTATATAGCAAATACCTATGTTACAATCATTAATGTCAAAAAACCTATAAGCCTCTTCCCAAAGACAACCTCATTCCTCTTCTATAAAAACTGTATCAGCTTTCTGAGTTTTATCCCTTTTAGTGCACTCCTGAATATTGTAGTTTGGACAATGAAAGGTGTATTTGTTTCTCATCTCTTTGCTTTCTGCATCTTTTTATTACAGTTATTTCTCTTTTAAATAGCAAAAAATAGTATTCTTCCTTTAAAAATCAGTCTCTTTCAAACTAAAATATTTAGTATATTTATAGATATTATTATTAATTATTTGGGTCAATAACTTAATTTCCATGTCTACTAGTTTCATCTTCTCAGTCAGTATTTATTAATTGTTCTCCTCCTTAGGAGCTGTGTTTTCCTGCTCATTTGTATGTCTAATAACGATTCCTTGAATGGCAGACATTGTGAATTTTATCTTGTCGAGTGCTGGGTATACATTCTTAAATTTTTTCTGTGATGTGGTTAGGACACCTGGAAATAGCCTGATCTTTTTGGGTCTTGCTTTTAGTGTTTGTTATGTGGAATCAGAGTAATAATTACTCTAGGGATAGCTTTCCTCACTAATGAAGATATTTCTTAACATTCAAACTGCTATTCAGAACAGGAACTATGCCTGGCATTATGTGAATTCCCTAGTTATTATCCCCTTAGATTCTTTTGTGTGGTTCTCTCCCTGGCCTTGGGTAGTTTTCTCCCCTGCATAAGCTGATCAGCACTCAACTGAATACTCAAGGTGGACCCTCTGCAGATCTCTGCAATTCTTTCTCTCTGAAGCTTTCCCCTCTGATACCCTGTGGATTTTAGCTGCTTTGGCCTCCCTGGATTCCTAGCTCCATTTCCTGAATTCAGGAAAAGCTCAAAGCTCTACTTGCTTTCCCCTCTGTGTGACAGCTTGAGAACTTTCTCTTGGAAGAACTTTCCCTCGGAGCAGACAGAAGGCTAATTTCATTTACTTCCTATTTCTCAGGGATCAATATCCTTCACCGCTTCTGTTCCAATGTCCTAAGATCCACTGTTTTATGATTTATTCAGGTTTTTAGTTACAACAGGACAATCTGGTCCCTCTTACTCCATTTTGGCCAGAAGAGAAAGTCATCTTTAACCTTTTAATATGACTAACTTAACTGTGGCATCCTCTCAAACAAGAAAAAGAAAATGAGACTTTAACGTCTATGTATTCTCCTCCACTCCTGTATTTTTTATTGTCTATTTTTTTTATTCTGCTATTAATGCTATCATATCCTCATTTTATAAAAACTATGCAAATGTATTTAGATGCCTAGAATAATTCTGGAAGGATATTAAAGTAGTTGCCTCTGGAAAGAGAAAACGAACAACTGGGAGTTAGGAAACAAATGGAGATTTACTTTTCACTGCATGCACCCTATAACTTTTCTTTTTTCCTATACTTATTTATTTATTTAATTTTTTACAGAGACACAGAGAGAGATAGATAGGGACAGACAGACAGGAACGGAGAGATGAGAAGCATCAATCATTAGTTTTTCATTGTGACACCTTAGTTGTTCACTGATTGCTTTCTCATATTTGCCCTGACCGCGGGCCTTCAGCAGACTGAGAAACCCCTTGCTTGAGCCAGAGACCTTGGGTCCAAGCTGGTAAACTTTTGCTCAAACCAGATGAGCCCATGCTCAAGCTGGCGACCTCGGGGTCTCGAACCTGGGTCCTCCGCATCCCAGTTTGATGCTCTATCCACTGCGCCACTGCCTAGTCAGGCCTTAATTTATTTTTTTAAAAATTGTGCTGTTAATTCTTTTACAGGTAAACAAGCTATGTGAGAAGTATACAAAACTTTTTGTCACACGTAATATTGAGTGCTTTTGACATAGTTCGCTGGTTTATCATCTGAATCTGTATATACTGTGCAACAGGCAAGGCCAGAAATCCATGAACTACGCTGCAAAGATCTCAAGCTAAATAAGGTGGAAATTTGGAGAAACAAAAGAAGGAAATTCTTTTCTATCCAATGTATACTCTTCAGACTAAAGCACTCTATCAAGCCTTGAAGTTGTATCCCCGGATTTGCTGGTGTGTGCCTGAGGCCAGAACACTCTTGCCATCACTTAAGCACCAAAGGCACTACACCTGCACCCCTTCCCAGGAGTCCAGCAGGTTACCATCCAAATCACACTGGTAGAACTGCCCACACAGACCTCCGGTTACAAAGCGTTTCCCATCTGGATTCCATGCCACGCTTGTTAAACTGTCTTTATGAGAGTGGCTCATTTTTGTTCTTAGCTCTCCCGTTTGTACATTCCAAAGACAAAACTTAGAGCAGTCATCTAGGCCACAAGCAACAAGATAGTTGTCATCTGGATTCCATGCAATATAAGAAACACCATAAGCATCTCCTTCTAATGTTTTAAGCAGTTTTAGCAGGTGTGTATCCGGATCCACTTGCCATATGATGACTGTTGTATCTTTTGATCCTGTTGCTAGTTTAGTGCCATCATTAGAGAATTTATAGAACCACACTTCATTACAATGCTCCCTAAGTATCTGCTGAGTATAACATGGGAACTGCCTCCTACTACAAACATGATCTATAAGGAGAGACACAGAATCTAGGTTACTATCAAGTGTGGTATAGTGGTATAGGCACCTGTCCCTCTGCAGTTCCACCGCCTGCCGCAGGAGAGTCTGTAAAAGCTGCGGGACAGCATCACCGTCGGTGGTAAGTAGTTCTGAAGTTTGTCCAACAGTTTGGATCGGGAGGCCGTTCCTTTGCCTTCCCACTCTGCTTTCGCATGCAGGTCTTCTGCATGGCTACACACCAGATACCCACTGAGAACGTGAATGCGCTTTGGGTTATACTTCAGCAGCGTCTGTTCACAGTGTAGGACTTGAAGGGTCTCCAGGACCTTGCTGTCCTCAAGGTACTTCTGCTACAGCAGCAAAAATTTCATCCTCACAATTATTCCCAACAGCGTTTAAGAGATTTCAAGTGTGCCTCTTACCACAATAGCATGAGGAGAATGCTAAAGGCTTTAGTTCATTCAGGTCATTTTCTGCCTTACCCCAGTCTCCATGACATGATTTTGGAATCTGGTAGCAGAAGGACGTTCTAAACCAGTGGTCCCCAACCTTTTTTGGGCAACGGACCAGTTTAATGTCAGAAAATATTTTCATGGACCGACCTTTATGGTGGGACGGATAAATGCACAAAATAAAATTATGCGACCGACGTAAAAACTGTGGTATTTTTAAATATAATTGTCGAACTTATATTTATTGGGCTAAGTTAAATGAGGAATAACCTCATTATTCAGGTTGTATTTAAATTTATTCTGACAACATCTCATGTTATTTATTCTTTCTCTGCAGACCAGTACCAAATGGCCCACGGACCGCTACGGGTCCCAGCCTAGGGGTTGGGGACCACTGTTCTAAACGACATCCTGACTCTTGCATGAGGAGATCAATAGTCTGGTTGAGCCCTAAGCCATTCAAGTGCTGTCCTATTAGCCTAACGATGTCCTCATCCGACTGGAAGAGCCATTTCTTCTTCTTGAGGCTGCTGCCCAGTTCTGGGGTGGCCAAAGAAGAGGAGGTTGCAGCAGCCCCAACGGGGACCCAGTTATTGACATTCAGGCTATTGCTATTGTTGCTGGCAGCGGAGGGGGCGGAAGGCAGGAGCCCGTTGACCCTGGCCCCGGCTCCCACCGCCCCCTCGCCCTCTTCTTCCACCGCCTCCTCCTCCTTCTGACTTGCTGGCCTGCATGATGCTGCTGCTGACCAGGCTGTGGCCACTACTTCGGTAGGGGAGGGCAGAGGCAGCGGAAGGGGCAGCAGCCGGGGAGAGTCCCACCACTACCACCACCGAGGAGGAGGAGGCGGACGACAACGACAAGGACAAGGACGAGGACGGCGGGGAGAGGCCTGCTCTGCCTGCCGAAGCCTAGGGCTCTCCTGCTCCCTCCACCCACGAGGCTCAGGGTTTCTTCCGCAGGGGCGGGGAGGCTCCGCCGGTGTCCAAGTTGGAGGAGGAGGAAGCGAAGGCCAGAGTTTTCACACTGAGTGAGGCTGTGGTGGGAAGGGGAGGGGCTGAGGCGGGGGGGGGGGGGGGGCCGGGGTCAGGCAGGGAGAGAGGAGGGGGTGGAGGGCAGAGGAGGAAGGGGAGGAGGATCCGGGCCTCCCCCCGCCCAAGCAGCTTGGGTGCACGGCCCGGGAGGCGCGGGGCCGCTGCTGGAATGAGCCCCATCGCTGGCAGCGGTGGGCGGCAGAGGAGGCAGCTGCTGCCTCTGTCCTCGGGACCGCTCTGCTTCATGGTGTGTTCACAACTTATAACTTTTGAAGTTTTCACCATATGCATTTATTAGTTATACAAAAAAATACATTTTAAAAGTATTTAGATTTTAAAATTCACTTTTAAAATTATTTTGCAGATTGCTATTTATTGCTACTCCTTCCTTGTTCAGTTTTCTGAACAAATAATCTTTGTATTACCTAAAAATAGCATTATGTATCTACATTCTTCAATTATAATTTAGCTGGGTATAGAATTATTAGATGCTATTACTCCAGCATATTCTGTTTCTATTGCTGTTAATGTCAGTCTGTTTTACTTTTATAGATGACATTTTCTTTTGGTATCTTATTTTATACAAATGATCAAGATGTTACTTTCAATTAAATTCTAGGAAAAACCAAAATATGACTTAATAGATCATTCATTATATACTATATTATATACTATTACTACCTCACTTTTCTCTTTAAATTTACTATTGCTTCTCTGTGCTGCATTCTGTATTCATGCCTTCTTGACAAGTCCCTAGAAGTTATCTTACATATTTATATCAAATAAATCTCAAAAAATTTATATCTATAGACTTAGCAATTAAATTTCTGACTAGCCTTTTCCACTACTGTGAAACTTTTTTAAAGAAAATAACTTTTGGTAGGTAGCTTAAAAATTCCACAGGCAATAAAGGCAATTTGCTGAGATCTAACTATTCTCATCACTGAGATGTTGGAGAACACACTGGTCTAGAATCTGATTACACTGTCAGTCACAATCTGTGGCCTCAGTACAAATCTACCTAGAACTCAGTTTATTCATTTCTTGAAAAATTTTAAAAAGAAAAACTAAAACATTTGTAGAGTACTTTCTAACTAAAATGTTGAGTCAATGAGTCTCATTAAGTTTGTTATTTTAAATTACAGTACTCAGAGTATACTTAAAGATGTAGTAAGTCTTAACAATGTTGAAGTTAAGATACATCTTACAGAAGCTGATATGGAAGAGAAAGAAGGGTATTCGGCACAGCTTAACCCACCATTCAATATTCTGCAGAGAGTTCTAGAGTTCTTTACAGGGTGTACGTATAACCAATGCATACCTGTCTAGATTAGTGCTGCCAGAAGAGTAGTCCTTGGATCCAGATCTGCTACCATAAAAGGAGGATGACTGCAAAGGTAAAAGCCCTATAAAATGAACAAACACAGGAACAATTCAATTCCTAAATCAACCACTTAAGTCCAATTACTAATATAATTATGCACGGAGTCTATTTATATAGCTCTTTTAATCAACATCATACAAATGTTAAAAGATCAAATACTGTAGAAAAGATTATAATAGCAAAGAATACTCTCCTGGCCCTGGCCGGTTGGCTCAGCGGTAGAGCATTGGCCTGGCGTGTGGGGGACCCGGGTTCGATTCCCGGCCAGGGCACATAGGAGAAGCGCCCATTTGCTTCTCCACCCCCACCCCCTCCTTCCTCTCTGTCTCTCTCTTCCCCTCCCGCAGCCAAGGCTCCATTGGAGCAAAGATGGCCCGGGCGCTGGGGATGGCTCCTTGGCCTCTGCCCCAGGCGCTAGAGTGGCTCTGGTCGCGGCAGAGCGACACCCCGGAGGGCAGAGCATCGCCCCCTGGTGGGCAGAGCGTCGCCGCCCCTGGTGGGCGTGCCGCGTGGATCCCAGTCGGGCGCATGCGGGAGTCTGTCTGACTGTCTCTCCCCGTTTCCAGCTTCAGAAAAATACAAAAAAAAAAAAAAAGAATACTCTCCTACTCCAAAGACCTCCAAATTTCCCTAATTTCTATCCATTTTTTAAACCTAGTTTTTCTGATTTCCTCCAAAACACTAGATACTGTTTCTACTATTTTTTAAATTTATTCATTTTGAAGATTATCAGTTATCCCTTTTAGGAAAAAATCACCACCTCCACTCTTTATTTACTTCCCTCCAATCATTAGTTGTGTTAGTTCAGTTCTAGCGATTAACTTTATACTTTAACATACTTAAAATTTCTATATTTTGTTCCATGAACCTTCTTATCACTTGTCCACTTCCTTCACGCTCCTCTCCCACGTCAACTTTTTAAAGATGTACCTTAATTTTAACATTGTTAAGGCTTATTACAGCTTTAACCATAGGTTGACTATAAAAGCTGAAAACCAGTACGTGGAGTTTACATATTGTGTTATTATTTGAGAGGAAAGAATTATATTAGCACTACTTCTTTCTGTAGGAACCCACTGTCACAACTCTGAACCACTAAAAGGATTAAAAGGAGATCATTCCTAGGGTCCTGATCAAATGAATTCCCCTAAACTCTCAATTTATCAAAATCATGCTATATTTTAATTCGCTTCAATTTAATTTCAAGTTGACATAATATTCAAGTCAACATCAGATTGCTGAGTCTCTGATTAGTTCAGAGGAGCAGAGAGATTGGTTAAGTAGGAAATACTGACAAAAATTCATGAACAGTCTACCTTTTATTTATTTTTATTTTTTTTATTTTATTTTTTTTTCTGAAGCTGGAAACAGGGATAGACAGTCAGACAGACTCCCACATGCACCCGACCGGAATCCACCTGGCACGCCCACCAGGGGCAACGCTCTGCCCACCAGGGGGCAACACTCTGCCCCTCCAGGGCGTCGCCCTGCCGTGACCAGAGCCACTCTAGCGCCTGGGGCAGAGGCCAACGAACCATCCCCAGCGCCCGGGCCATCCCTGCTCCAATGGAGCCTTGGCTGCGGGAGGGGAAGAGAGAGACAGAGGAAAGAGGGGGGGGGGTGGAAAAGCAAATGGGCACTTCTCCTATGTGCCCCGGCCAGGAATCGAACCCAGGTCCCCCGCACACCAGGCCGACGCTCTACCGCTGAGCCAACCGGCCAGGGCCGACAGTCTACCTTTTAGATTTTGTAAAGGTGAGATTAAGCAATTGCTTAGGCAATCATTGCAGGACCTTCAAGAACTTCTAATAAGTGGCAACACCAATGAACTTTAATTTCAACCACTTTAACTCCTTGGATTCATTCTATGGTCCAGGTGTCTTGACAATGAAAGAGCTTAATTCTAGGCAGTTAAATAGGGAAGACAGTAAGTCTAGATTCTTTGTAAACAAAATACAAGTTCCCTTATATTTCTAATATTTTTAAAGTATTTTAGCAGGGTACTGGTATAAATTGGTGCCCAATAACTAGTACCGAATTGTGGAGCATTCCTGAATAACAGAGAGATATATCCCAGCTAGATTTTTATTTGTAATCTAATACAACATCTCATATAAAAAATATCTTATATAAAGACCAAATACTTACCTGATGTCCTATTCTCTTCTGACTGTTTCAAACTCAGCTGCTTCTCTCTACTGCTGGTTAAATACTTTCTTGAGGGATCTGTCATAGCCTTGTTGTTCCTAAAGTTAATAATTTAATTCAATATATATAGGTGTGTAAAGATATAGGTCTTAATCTTAAATAGTTATTAAAAAATTTAACTTTCAAGTGAATTCATGGATTTGCTTGGAAGTTAGGCTACAAAGTGTTAAAGCCTCAAGAGGTAAGAGACTTACACAAATGAGAATCATGAAAACAAGCTTTCGTTTATCAAGTCAAAAGCCAATCTAATCCGCCTGACCAGGCGGTGGCGCAGTGGATAGAGCATTGGACTGGGATGCAGAGGACCCAGGTTCGAGACCCTGAGGTCACCTGATTGAGCGCGGGCTCATCTGGTTTGAGCAAAAAGCCCACCAGCTTGAACCCAAGGTTGCTGGCTCCAGCAAGGGGTTACTCGGTCTGCTGAAGGCCTGCGGTCAAGGCACATATGAGAAAGCAATCAATGAACAACTAAGGTGTTGCAACACACTATGAGAAACTAATGATTGATGCTTCTCATCTCTCTTCGTTCCTGTCTATCTGTCCCTGTCTATCCCTCTCTCTCTCTGAAAAAAAAAAAAAAAAAAAAAAAAAAAAGCCAATCTAATCCATATCCTAGTCATTAAGCAAAAATGAAGGAGCAATTTTATTTTTTCTAGAGTCAAACCAGAGACAGCAAGATTACATAGATTTTTAGTCAAAAGCTAGAGAAGATGAAATTATTTACCTATTAAAAACCCAAAAGAATCATTTAAGAAGTAAATTATTCAAGCTTGATACTACATGGGTTTAAAAAGTAAAACAAATAAACAAGACCGAAACGTTCTAATAGTCTATAGATTTGAAATACTACTAAATGTCAATGTCACTTAAATTCATAGTGATTAATATATTTTAAGTTCATGAAGACACAAAGTTAAAAATTTTAAGCCCCACTGCTCCCTCTATTATTCCCAAATACCTAAACGTATTAAGTAGAGTGGGTTCATTCAGATAAATGCTCATTGCTTTGATTAAAAGTGCTTACTTTAGGAGAATCATCATGAATAAATCCTGTAGCAGACAAATTAGATGCTCCAAATTCCCTCTGACCACATTTTTGTACTCTCTCTTTCACATACCAATTTAGCTATGTTTCTGAAAGCAATACCTGGGGCTATCCCTAATAATATTCTATTATTTTGTTTTCCTTAAGGATTAGTCTGAGTCCCACTCAGGCTTCATTTCCTGTACTGCATGCACTGTCTTGTTCACCCCATTCCCTTCCTGGTATTCCCTGGGAATACTTCCTTAACAAATCAGTTGCACACCAATCTCCATTTCAGGGTGTGCTTTCTGGGGAACTTGAACCACAACAGTTGGAAACAGGAAGCACCCTCTAAGGACAGGATTCTGGAATTGGATCACTTGTTTGGCGATGGAAACAGAAAACCCATTGCTGATGATTAGACCTGTTATCCAGTGTATCTGCATGGAACTGGAATGGGATAAAATATTAGAGAATATGGCTCATGCAGTATCTCAAGCAATCAAGAAATGTGGTAGATTGCATGATGAATCTTCTTGGAGTTAGAGAAATGTTCTAAAACTAGACGACAGTGATGACCGCACAACCCAATGAATTTACTAAAAATTATTAACTGTATACATTTAAAACAGGTTAAGGTTGTTTAAAAAAATGTCCCAAAGTAGTTCCCTTGTTATACCCAAGCTGCCCACCTCCCATCAAGAAATGCCGTATCTTTCCCAATGAAGTTGGCCTTGTGATTTCTTTTTTCCAAAATAATGTTACAAACATAACAAAGTCCGGATCATAAGGGTTAAGGCACCTTGCAAATTTCTACTCCCTCTCCTGAAACCCTGCCACTGTTATGTAAATAACTCCAAGCTAACCTGCTAGATACCGAAAGACACATGGTTAACTACCCTCATTATTCCAACCACTAGCCAGCCAATGGCCAGTCATACAAGAGAGGCCATCCTAAACCAGCCAGTCCCTAGCACAACCCACCAAATGACCAAGGATGCATGAGAAAATGAGAGAATCCAGCCACAATTGGTCAAGCCTGGCCCAAATAACCAGAACCACTAAAGTGACCGTTAACTTATAAGCACTCATGAGTTACTATTTTAAGCCACTAAGGTTAGAGTGGTTTGTCATATAGCAATATATAACTGATACAAGTAATATTAGGTAAAGAATAATCATAGAGTATAGAATTTACTGGTTATTGCAATGAGTATGGATTCACTCAAGAGTAAAAATGATAGGCTCAGTTAAGCCAGTTATCAACTTAAGGACAAAGACATCGCGTAGAATTGTTCTCCCAAGGGTAGTTGTAGCTCAGATCCTTAGGATTTGAGAGCAACGTTATACAGCAGAAAATCATACATCATTTGTAAAGTATACATACTACTCCTGGCATATTACTAGGCCCTGGAAGAGACTGAGCATTTGACTATGAGTTATCAAGGGACTATGCAACCAGAGCTAGCCATCATTAGCTTGGTGCTATCATATCAATGAAGTTGTCAAATCAGGTAGTCACCACAGTAACTCATCATAAAACGAAGTGGTACATCTAGGATTAGCTCTAAGTAAGCAGGAATAGATTACAAGAACAGGCATTATGAGTATTCCTTATGACTAATTAAAAGAGGAGGAAAACCTGGGCTTGAGTTATACATATATCATCTTGGAGTAAAGGAGATTCACTAGGAATCTCAGTGCTCTCATGCTCAATTTTTTTTTTCTCATGCTCAATTTTACTATGATTGGGCAATTATGGCAACCACAGCCTAATAACTACATGGTAACTAACTAGATCCCCAAGAAATGAAGAGCTCAGTCATACCACCAGGCAAATCACCAAGACCAGCAGAAGTTTTTTTATATGAAAGATGCAGCAAATCTAGAATGGACGGTAGAAGATGATGTATCATCAGGTATAGCCTCAAGGCTATTTGTAGCAATAAGGACTGTAGCTCATTCCTCTAACCTTATTAAGTCTCACCCAGAAATTGGAGAGCACTGTATCTGTGACAAGATGAAATAAAACTAACAGTGATGTTCCATCAGAGCCCCTCAGATTCCTTTTTATATACTTTTTACATTTCCACAGTGCATGTTTTCAACAGCCAGCACTTGCAGTTTTTCTTCAGAGGACTGCTTTTGGCTAACTTCAAATAATCCCATCTGGGCAGAGCCAAAAGCCCCAGGCAGCTGTTAAGCAAAGCCATGCAGTGTTGGAATGTGAAGGCTCATGTTCCTTACCTAAGGCTGGGACAAGCCCAGAGTGCTCCGCTGGATCAGGATGAGGCCTACCCTCTGTGGGACCTCTACCAAAGATCATTTCCTTAACTGGCACCAGCCTTTTTCCTGTCCTCCTTTCCCTCTCTGTCTTTGGTCTCTCCTATGAGCACTTTTTGAATAAGACACTTTCCCAACCACATTCATCCAAAGTCTGCTTCTAGGAAACTCAAACTTTAAAAAATCTAAGTGTGCCTGACCTGTGGTGGTGCTGTGGATAAAGCGTCAACCTGGAAACACTGAGGTTGCCGGTTCAAAACCCTGGCTTGCCTGGTCAAGGCACATATGGGAGTTGATGCTTCCTGCTCCTCCCCCTTCTCTCTCTCTCTCTCTCTCTCTCTCTCTCTCCCCTCATCCTCTCTAAAATAAATAAAATTTTAATAATAATAAAAAAAAAATCTAAGTGTGATGGCATAAAAAGTATTAGTCCAAAACAATGACAAAAAATTTAAGGCTCATCAAACAGAATTCTAAGTGGAACAATCGGGACTTCTTCCCCAAAGTGTGATGAATATGGTGAAACTGACACACAGCAGTCCATCACAACCACCTTTTGTGCATCTCCCTGTTCTATAGAAGCCAAAGAGCTAAAAAAAACCTACATTTCTGCCTGACTAGGTGGTGGCACAGTGGATAGAGAGTCAGACTGAGATGCGGAGGACCCAGGTTCGAGACCCTGAGGTCACCAGCTTGAGCGTGGGCTCATCTGGCTTGAGCAAAAAGCTCACCAGCTTGGACTCAAGGTTGCTGGCTTGAGCAAGGGGTCACTCTGTCTGCTGAAGGCCCGTGGTCAAGGCATTTATGAGAAAGCAATCAATGAACAACTAAGGTGTCGCAACGAGAAACTGATGATTGATGCTTCTCATTTCTCTCCGTTCCTGTCTGTCTGTCCCTATCTATCCCTCTCTCTCTCTCTGTCCCTGTAAACAAAACAAAACAAAACAAAAACTACATCTCGAAGTTAGTGTTTAGGATGTGATTTAAGATAAGGCAATCACACATGTACTTGTACAATATCCGGAAAGTAAAAGTCAGAAGTCATGTGTTCTGCCACTTACGATAGCAAACGTCATACTGGAGGTGTCTGTTTTTTCTGTAGAGGATTTCCAACCTAGGTGGTGGCAGCACAGTTCTACAGATGATAGATTTCATGACAGTCTCCAATTCAGCTACAAGCTTCATGATAACCAAGAGCATCTTTGATGACCAAATCTGGGACATGGCTCTCAAATATCATTCCTGAAAGCTTAATCCAGAGCCCACTTTTTCAGCTTTCCTAATGGTTCTGTAGGTTACTTAATACTCATTTTATGCAAATACCTTTGTGAGTAAACTAGCTAGAGTAAATTTCGCTCCTTACAACTGAACCTAGAAAACACAAATTTTGTTACTAGAAGTGGGATGTTACCATAAAAAACCTAAAATATGTAACACTAGCTCAGCAAGAAGGTAGAGGGTACGGACACAAATATTACAGACTGGAAAGCTGGTGACTTGTTATAGAGCAGCAAAATATTTATAGTAATGTCTTGGGAGGCAGACCTCATACTTGCCAAATGTATACAGCTCTAAAGGAAAAAGACTGAGACAATTAAGAACATTGGTCGGTGTTAGTGCTTATTGCCTTTGGCAAGGTCCCATCTGAGACAAATAAATTTGGGCAAGCACTAGCCAGCTTGCAAGCAAGGATAGAAAAGAATACATTTCTCTTTGCCAATGACCTAGATTTTTTATTTTTTTTGAGAGAGAGAGCGAAAGAGAGGAAGAGAGAGATTAGAAGCATCAACTCATAGTTGCCTCACTTTAGTTGTTCACTGATTGCTCCTCATACGTGCCTTGACCAGGGGGCTCAAGCCAAGCCAATGATCCCTTGTCAAGCCAGCAACCTTGAGTTCCAAGCCAATGATCCCTTGTCAAGCCAGCAACCTTGAGTTCCAAGCCAGCAACCTTTGGGCTCAAGTCAGCAACCATAGGATCATTTCAGTGATCCTACACTCAAGCTGTCAAGCCCACGCTCAAGCCAGGTGAGCCCACGTTAAAGCCAGCAACCATGGGATTTCAAACCTAGGGCCTCAGGTTGATGCTCTATTGCTCTATCCACTGGGCTAACACTAGTCAGGCATCAATGACCTAGAAATGAAATTGTCTGGTAATTTGAGACCATATGGGACCAAAAAAAAAAAATCCAATTGCTTCTGATTCTCAAATTGAGGTAATGATAAGAGGTAAATGGAAAAGTAATTTTGTGAAAAAACTTTGATATTAATGTTAGGTAACTGGGTGAGGGGTACATAGGAACATTCCATTTCATCTCTAACTTTTCTGTAAATCTAAAATTATTCCAAAATTTAAGTTTTATTAAACCAACCCCAAAATAGCCATCCAAATTTTTTCTGGACCCTATAAAAGTCTGTTTGTTCTACCTTTACAAAAACTTCTAGATTTCTAAAACTTCTACATTTTTATAGACACTTCTTCCAGAATAGCACCAGCATGAAGCAGGCTACAAAAGCTGTCTGACCCCAAAGAAGAACATAGTTCCCAAACCTTCAGTTATGGCCTTGAAAAATAACAGACAAAGGGAATCTATGAGAGGACAAAGCCAGGAGTCACATGAAGTACAATGAACAAGGGCCTCTCCTGGACACTGCTACATGGGCTAATCAAGAATTTACTCCCCTGTCCTCACAATTTCTGCCTCATAAGATTTTTTTTGCTGCTATGAACCAGTGACTCCTCCAGTTTCCTACTCCTATCTTTCCTAAATGTAAATTTTTATTGTGGATATCCTGTGCCTACTTCAGTAATGTACAGACATATCTCCTTTTATTTCACAAACCCTGCAGTTTTTCACAAATTGAAGGCAAGATCCTTTGCCAACAAAAATACTATGACCCACTAAAAGCTCATATAATGGTTAGCATTTTTTAGCAATAAAGTATTTTTAATTAAGATAGGCACATTACTTTTCTTAGACATAACGCTATTGCACACTTATTATAGTGTAAACACATGCCCTGGAAAACCAAAACAACTTGTGTAACTTTATTGCGATATTTCCTTTACTGAAGTGGTCCGCAACCAGACCCACAATATATCTGCGATATGCCTGTATACTAATATGTATATGGAAATAGGACTGAGAAATATCAATTAACTTGCCCTTTAGTTTTTAGGTACCAGACCATGAGGTGCATGGTCAAAGAAAGCCCATCCAGACCTTATGGAGAGGATTACACATCATCCAGAGATCCTGGTCTTAGACACAAGGCCTAAATGATGCTTGGAGGCTGTCTCCATTAGGATGAGGGGAGGAGTTCAACGTATGTGAAAGTAACGAACAGAGGTATTTCTGTGGCTAAAAGAGTAAACTACAGCAACCTATCAGTTGTCCCCAAATAGCCATTGTACCCTTCTGCAATTACCATAAAGTTTGGGCTATGTATATTTACTGAATTTTCTTATAACTTGCTATATACACACAACTAAGTTCTGGTCAATGTGATGTACAGAACAGTGGTGTGTACAATTTCCAGCCTAAAGAAAAGTAGAATGCCTTCCCTTTGTTCCTTTCTCCCTTCTCAGCAGCAGGAGTGTGGACATGAGAGCAGAGGCTGAAGCAGCTACCCTGGTTCACAAACTGGAAGCTATTAAGGACAGTGGATCAACAAGATAAAAAGAATCTGAGTCCAGGGTGATTGTATTTTCAGATACCATACTAGTCCTATTATCTACCTAGATTTCTACATGTATTACAGCAGCAGAACCAAGATCTCAATTAATGTATAAAGTTTTTTCAGCTTTTTCCCAATTCCTTTATAGTGATCTCTTGAACTTGAATACCAGGTAACTATCAATTGATTTATTCTGTTAACTGAGGTATTAGCTGATAACAGTGTTATGTTTTCTCCCACTAGAAGGTAGAAAAAAAAAGGACCCTCCCATGAGGAAGAAGAGGGTGTGAGCTAGTGACTATCCTGCTGCAGGTGTATACCCTTGGGTTTAATCCAGAATAGTTCCATAAGATTGATGTTCCATGCTTAGAGTCTATGTAGAGTTTATATCCTTTACCCCTAAACTAATGTTTCACATGAATAAGGTAAAAATAAATTTTTACACCTAAAAGGAAGAGGGGAAAAAGGGGTTCGCACTAAAAGTAGACAACAAGAAACACTTATTTAGAGTTCTTCAGCTCTATCCTTCCTCTAACTACTACAGATAAAAAAACCCCAACAAACTACAATGGGAGAAGTACAATGATAGCAAAGCAATAGCTACAATCAAATCCTCTCTTTATTGAGCCTACAATCTACTTCCACTAAAATACTTTATTTAAATTCTGCTCTTCTATCTTCAGAATTCCCATAAATTGAACTATCTCCCTAGTGGTTGTAATTACCAATATAAGAAATACTGATCTAGGGCATTAAAGATTCTTAAAGCAACTTACGATGATGAATCATTTTCCTTAGGGTAATCTTCATTCAATTCTGAGCCTGACAGCATTCTTTTCCTTTTTTCAGTTCTAGAGATAACAGAGAAAATGATGTAATTTAAGAAGCTATAATTCATACTATTAAAAAGTATAAACAAACACACTCAAGGACAGGAACTGTGACTACTGCTATCTAATTCTCTATACCCGATTTAAATTATTATACTTGGCCCTAGCCGGTTGGCTCAGTGGTAGAGCGTCGGCCTGGCGTGCAGGAGTCCCGGGTTTGATTCCCGGCCAGGGCACACAGGGGAAGCGCCCATCTGCTTCTCCACCCCTCTCCCTCTCCTTCCTCTCTGCCTCTCTCTTCCCCTCCCGCAGCCAAGGCTCCACTGGAGCAAAGTTGGCCCAGGCGCTGAGGATGGCTCTGTGGCCTCTGCCTCAGGCACTAGAATGGCTCTGATCGCAACAGAGCAACACCCCGGATGGGCAGAGCATCGCCCCCTGGTGGGCGTGCCGGGTGGATCCCGGTCGGGCGCATGTGGGAGTCTGTCTGACTGCCTCCCCATTTCTGGCTTCGGAAAAATACAAAAAAAAATTATTATACTTAATATCTGCACACTCAATGTATATCATTAATATACACCATATAAGATAAATACTAACTACCTAACAAAAATGCACTTTATACTTTCTTCTAACAAACTTTACTCACTGGACAATCTCCTTTACTCTCCTCAAATTATTAGTCCCTTTAAAAGACCTCGAAGACATTTATAAACAGGCACAGCTAATGACTAAGAAAGAAAAAACATATTTCATACCTATTTTCTAATAACCCTGACCTAAGAGGTGTTGATGTAGACGTCAAAGGGGGAATTGTCCGGGTGATAGTTATTCCACTTCCTGCTGCAGTCTTTATCGATCCTCGACCTGGATTACCAATAACTCTTCGAAATGGAGTATCATCTTTAATTTCCAAACTTCCTCTTTTTGAAGAGGCCTGTAAGAATAAAATTTGAGATAGCAGCCTGACCTGTGGTGGCGCAGTGGATAAAGCATCAACCTGGAAATGCTGAGGTCGCCGGTTCGAAACCCTGGGCTTGCCTGGTCAAGGCACATATGGGAGTTGATGCTTCCAGCTCCTCCCCCCTTCTCTCCTCTCTCTCTCTCCCTCTCTGTCTCCTTTCTAAAATGAATAAAAAATAAATAAATAAATAAATAAAATAAACCAAAAAAAAAAAAATGTTCTAAGTAAAAAGTGCATGGTCTAAAAAAAAAAAAAGTTTGAGATAGCATATCTTCAAATTAATTGGCATACTTTTAAACCAGTGATTCTCAAGTGGAGAACTTTAAAAAAAATACCCACAACTAGAGAATCATCTCTAGAGATTCTAACCTAACTGGTCTGGGATAAAGTCCATTCATCAGTATTTTTTTTAAGCACTCTAGGTGATTCCAAAGTATGGTATCATAAATTGAGCAACCATGCCCTGCCTACATAGCTCTATTAGTTGGAGCTTCATCTGGTTCAATTCCAATTAGGGCACATACAGGAGCAGACTGACGTTCCTGTCTCTCTCTCTCTCTCTCTAAATAAATAAATAAATAAATAAATAGAGCAACACTTTATTCCCTGCAGTACTCTTGTAAACTTAAAAAATTCTACAACATACCTAGAAGCAGAAGGGAATTTTCTGTGAATTATTGATTATATATAAAAAAAGATTCACATACATAAGACATAGTTCAATTCACCAGGATGAAAATAAGTCTTTAGATTAAAAAAATCCAATTAGACCCTGACTGGTGGTGGCTCAGTGAATAGAGCGTCAACCCGAGACTCTATAAAGGTCCCAGGTTTGAAACCCTAAGTTTGCCAGCTTGAGTGAGGGGTCACCAGCTTGAGCGTGAGATCACTGATATGATCCCATGGTTGCTGGTTTGAAGCCCAAGGTCGCTGGCTTGAGTGGGGGGTCACTGGTTCAGCTGGAGCCCTCGGTCAAGACATGTATGAGAAGCAATTGATAACAAAATTGACTCAACTAAGCAATGATGTTTCTCATCTCTAGCCTTTTCTGTCTCTTTCTGTCTCCCTCCCTCTCTCTCACTTAAAAAAAATCCAATTACAATTACAATAAATTAAAGTGACATGTATGTAGCGTGCAGTTGAGTAGTCTCCAGCTTCTAGTGACCCTATGAATCAGTGATGTCCTGTCCTCAACTGCCCTGCTCAGCTTCTGTAGACACATGTATGGCTTATTTTATGGTGTCAATCCATCTCATTTTTTGTCTTCCTCTTTTCCTTCTGACTTCTATTTTTTCCATTACTACTGGGAAAAGTGACAAAGTGTGACAAAAAGGAGCAACAATGAGATGTGGTCGCCACAACTTAAATGCCAAGTCATACGTACCTCATATGACTTTTGAAGGGGTTCCAGTTTGGAGGAATTAAACAAATATATGTAATAATGGGGAAAATGAAAGTGAGATACAGATCAGTGGCAGAGCTGAATCACAAAGTCTACTACCCTAAAGATATACAGCAAGAACATGTAGAAGAAAACAGCAATAAAAAAATACACAGGGTCGCCTAACCAGGCGGTAGCACAGTGGATAGAGCATCGGACTGGGATGCGGAAGGACCCAGGTTCGAGACCTTGAGGTCGCCAGCTTAAGCACGGGCTCATCTGGTTTGAGCAAGGCTCACCAGCTTGAGCCCAAGGTCGCTGGCTCCAGCAAGGGGTTACTTGGTCTGCTGAAGGCCTGCGGTCAAGACACATATGAGAAAGCAATCAATGAACAACTAAGGTGTTGCAATGCGCAACAAAAAACTAATGATTGATGCTTCTCATCTCTCCATTCCTGTCTATCTGTCCCTATCTATACCTCTCTCTGACTCTCTCTGTGTCTCTATAAAAAAATACAGAGGGTCAAAAGTGGGTTTATAGTTGTTCGTATGGAAAATAACACAGTAATTAATAATAATAATGGAATAAATTGCATTTCTCATACTCACAACTATAAATCTCCTTTTGCCATGCCCTGTATTAGTTGGGAAACAGCACTTTCAACCAGTATTCTACCAGAGAAGTTTTATAATCCTATAATAAGAGCTATGTGATTTCTCTGTGAAAGATATTTCTAATAACTTTCTATAATCTCAGGATAGAAAAAAATAAAAAATCTGAGTTATCTAAATGAACACTTTAAAAAATTAAATATATTGCCTGACCAGGTGATGGCGCAATGGATAGAGCGTCAGACTGGGACGCGGAGGACCCAGGTTCATAAACCCCAAGGTTGCCAGCTTGAGCATGGGCTCATCTGGTTTGAGCAAGGCTCACCAGCTTGAGCTCAAGGTCACTGGCTTGAGCAAGGGGTCACTCAGTCTGGTGTAGCCCCCTGGTCAAGGCACATATGAGAAAGCAATCCATGAACAACTAAGGTGCAGCAACAAAGAATTGATGCTTCTCTTCTCTCTCCCTTCCTGTCTGTCTGTCTCTCTTTCTCTGTCTCTGTCAAAATAAGTAGATAAAAAAAATTTTTTTTAAGTTAAATTTATTTTCTTCCTGACCAGGCGGTGGCGCAGCGGATAGAGTGTCGGACTGGGACGCGGAGGACCCGGGTTTGAGATCCCGAGGTTGCCAGCTTGAGTGTGGGCTCATCGGGTTTGAGCAAGGCTCATCAGCTTGAGCCCAAGGTAGCTGGCTCAAGCAAGGGGTCACTATATATATATATATATATATATATATATATATATAACAGGGGTCTGCTATAGCCCCTGTTAAAGGCACATATGAGAAATCAACTAATGGATAACTAAGGAACTGCAACGAAGAACTGATATTTCTCATCTCTCTCCCTTCCTGTCTGTCCCTATCTGTCCCTCTCTCTGACTGACTCTGTCTCTGCCACAAAAAAAAGTTAAATTTATTTTCTAATGGATGATACATTCCAAGATTTCAAAATCAAAATACTGTTATAAAAACCATATACTAAGAAATCTCATTATCACCCCAACGCCATCCACCCTCTTCTCATTTTCCCACCCCTTGCTTCTTTATGAAAACAGAAATCAATTATTTAATTATTTTTCTTACAGAAATGATTGCATACTATATGCATATTGTTTAGCATATTTTCAACCTTTTTTGACCCCAAAGTAAGACATTTACATTGCAATCTATTACAAACATGTGTAAGTAGAACTGAAACAAAGGTTTCAGAAACCAATACTTATCCTTACTATGCATAATACCTTTTCTATTCTACTCTTTCCTTTTTTATTTAATGCTAGTCACAACCCACAAAATTGATTTTATAATTCCAGTAACAGGGATCCTTATTTGTGAAGTATAAGCATCTGCTTCAGCTATACGTAATACGCACTTAAATATTCCAACAGTTTAAATTTCCCCCTATAAATGGATGAATCTCAAAGTAATTATTCTGAATGAAAAAGCCAGACAAAATAAAATTACACACTTTTCCCATTTACATAAACTTTAGAATATACAAATTAACATATAGTGTCAGAAAGCAAACTGGCTGTGGCCTAGGGATAGGAGCCGAAGAGGGAGGGAAGGATAACAAAGGGGAAAGGCTATGTTTACTAGGTTAAGATGGTGATTTTACAGCTATGTACACATGAGCCAAAATGTTTCAAACTGTACACTTTAATTATGTGCAATTTACTGAATGTCAATTATACCTCAACTAAAATGTAAAAAATAAAAAATCCATCCTATAACAAAGAACGTACCAAAAATGTTTATCCCAGTAAAGGACTAAGCAATTACCTCTCTGCACAGCCGAATAAAATTCAGCAGTTTCAAAGTTTCTCTTTTTGCCTGCTTTCCCTTGGTAAAACAAATTAAAAGAGGACTGCTAAACTGCAGTAGTATACAGTAAGTCTCATAGCTAGCTGAATATTTATGAAAGAAAAACTATTTAAAATGCAAATAGAAGACTTCAACAAAAGAGTTTGGTATCCTATACTGTAGGGGCAAAGTTCATAACATGGAAGAGAAACAAAGGGCATCACAGAAACAGTAACAGCAAAGACTGATCAGGTTGTTAGAATATGGTATTGTGGACCAAGAACTTTCACACACATTACCTCTCAGCAACCCTTAAAATATTATTGCTGTCAACCCTGGGCTTGCCTGGTCAAGGTACATATGGGAGTTGATGCTTCTAGCTCCTCCCCCCTTCTCTCTCTCTCTCTGTCTCTCTCTCTCCCTCTCTCTCTCCTCTCTAAAAATGAATAAATAAAATAAAATAAAATTATTAAAAAAATATTATTGCTCTCATTTTTTTTTTTTTTAAATGAGAGGAGGAGAGATAGGGAGACAGACTCCTATATGCATCCCAACCGGGATCTAATGGTCTTGGACCGATGTTCAAGTCAACCGAGCTATTTTTAGCGCTTGAGGCTGACCAACCGAGCCATACTCAGTGCCCAGGGCTGATGCTCAAACCAATTGAGCCAATGGCTGCAGGAGGGGAAGAGGGAGAGGGAGAGGAAGGAAAAAGGGAGAGGTGGGGAAGAAGGAGAGGGAGAGAAGCAGATGGTCACTTCTCTTGTGTGCCCTGAATGGGACTCAAATCTGGGCTTTCCATATACTGGGCTGATGCTCTATCCACTGAGCCATCAGCCAGAGCCTGTTGTCTCAATTTTACAGATGGGTACTAAGGCTAAGCATACTTAAGGAACTTTCCCAATGACCCACAGCTAGTCAGTGTCAGCACCAAGCCTGCAATCCACATCTAACTCCAAAACTATGCTTTTAAAAACTACACTTTACTTGCAGTTCACAATGATGACCATGAAACATCGAGCAAAGGTTAAGTGGTTCAGTAGAACTGTATGTAAGGGGAAAAGGAGATAAATTTTAGAAAGACTTCCATAAGAATAGTTGAGATTGAGATAGCTAAAATGGTAAATTTAAGGTATGTGGAAAATACCCTTGTGACAATGCCAAAATTATTAGGTATTACAGTCTATATTCTACTTCTTGCAATTACCTTATAGAATGTCTAAGATTATAATTTTTTAAAAGAGCTAAAAAGATTCAAATGAACATACCTGATTGTCTGAGTAAGAAAGCTGCCTATTGGTTTCCTTCTGTGAGGTTCTGCTGCCCAGAATAGGTCCAAAACTACCAGACCCCTGAGAAGGTTTCATGGCTGGTGCAGAAACAAAGCCCAAATCACTTATTTTAATAAAGAGATTTGTCATTATTATCATATAATATTACAGAAATAAATCAAAATGCTATTAACCAAGTCTTTCTGAATAGAAAGTACATCTGATATAAATAGTAATTAAAATTTAGAGCCAGTCTCAAGCAGAAAATTAAATAACATGCAAAAATTTGGGACCATGTAATAAGGCAAAAGTTTAAATGCAAAATGAAAATGCTTGAACTTCTCCTATGTCAATATTTGGTTTTTAACACTACAGAAAAGTTATTCACTATATGTCTATGGGATGAACACTGATAATGGATACCAAGAAAATATGTCAGACCATAACAAATAGATTTCCAACAATGTACACTCCAAAACATTCTCTGTAAGTTCAGAAAGTGGGACAAATGCTTTCTATTCCAAGTAAGTCAATGCTAGTTTAAAAACATGCAAGATATAGTATAAATGTGAATTTGTATATATATTTTTAAAAGGTACTTAATATTTTAATCAATTCCCATGAATATTTGGATGAATATTTGGAATGTTTTAATTTTGAAAATTGAAAACAATGCTGAACATCCTTTCACATATTTGCATTAATGGCACAATTTTTATAGGATAAATTCCTCAGAATAAGAATTGCTGGGGTAAAGGATGCTCTGGCAAGGACTTCCAGTACTATGCTAAATAGAAGAAGTAGTAAGAGAGGGCATATTCGCCTTGTTTCTGATCCTAGAAGAAAATCTTCTAGTTTTTCATCACTGTGATATTAGTTGTGGGCATTCATATATAGCCTTTACGATGTCAAGGGAGTTTCCTTCTAGTTCTAGTTTATTGAGAATTTTTTGCAATGAAAGGGTGTTGAATTTTACAAATGCTTTTTCTGCATCAAGATGATCACATGATTTTTGTCCTTCATTCTGTTAATTTGGTGTATTATAATGATTTTTTTTTTCATATCTTAAACCATCCTTGCATTACAGAAATAAGTCCCACTTGGTCAGTATAATTGTTTTAATGTGCTGTTGAATTTGGTCTGCTAGTATTTTGTGACAATTTTTGCATAAATATTCTCCAGGGATAATTGGTCTACAGTCTAGTAATATTCTTTTATAACCACAAATGCCAGATCTCAGGACAATCAGCACTCACCTGCATTAAGTCTGTTTTGATGGACTGCATCTAGAAACAACCTCATTTCCTCTGCATCCTTACTTGGCACTTTGTCAATAGACAAGAAGCTGTTATCTTGTAGCGTTAACATTAGGCGGCTTTGTTTTGCTCCACTGGGTCGAAGCACCACATTTTTAATGTTATGACTTAACTGATCAACACAAAAGAAAAATTATCTTATCATTAAAAATATGCTAATGAAGTATAGAGTAAGTTGTATAATGGTTACTAAACATTATATTTTCTAAGTAACATTTCTTACTCTTCCCTACACTGTTCCCTCACACCCGCACCAAAACCAAAAGTTCTCGTTGACATATTTAAATCAAAGGTTTCACTTTTAGGAGAGGCAAACACATAGTATTAAAATTTATTTTACACTGTAACCCTAGCAGTCTTATTTTTATGGTAGGGAATTGCATATTTTCAGGTATGGTTATAAAGTTATAAAAACTAATGAGTTAGTTTGACCAGTGGTGGAGCAGTGGATAGAGCATCAACCTGGGACAGAGGTCTCAGGTTCGAAACCCCAGGTCACTGGCAAGCACAGGGTCACTGGCTTAAACCCAAGATCCCTGGCTTGAGCAAGAGACCACTGTCTCAGCTGAAGCTCTCCCTCCCCAGCATTAAGGCATGTATGTACGAGAAGCAATCAATTAGCAACTAAAGTGATACAACTATGAGTTGATGCTTCTCACGTCTCTCCCTTCTTGTCTGTATCTCTCCACCCATCCCACTCCCGCTAAAAAAAATATATATATATATATATACAATATGTATATACATATTTTTCAAGACATATATTGGATATAGAATAAACAGAAGTTGAAGAGAGTATAAATACATAGGATGAGCGAGAAGAATGGCTTTCAAGTGTCTTGTTTATGCAAATGCAAAAAATCTTTCATTGAGATGGACACTTAGTAAATATATGTACATGGCAGAAAATTATCACTGTTTCTATTACCCATGTAACCATGTCACCACTTCTAATCTATTTAAGAATATCTTCAGTGTTTAGCTTTTCTCTTTTTTTTTTAAGCAAAAGGGACAGACAAGAATGGAGAAAGATGAGATGCATCAACTCAGAGTTGCATCACTGTAGTTTTTCAGATTGCTTCTCATATGTGCCTTGACCAGGAGCTCCAGCCGAGCCAGTAAACCCTTGCTCAAGGTAGCAACCTTGGACTTAAGCCAGCAACCATGGGGATCATTCGATGATCCCACACTCAAGCTGGCAACCATGTGCTCAAGCTGGGGGGCCCACACTCAGGCCAGCTACTGTAGGGTTTCAAACCTGGGACTTCAACATCCTAAGTCAACACTCTATCCACTGTGCCACCACCAGTCAGCCAATATTTATCTTTGATACACAAAATCATAAGCAATTTATTTTCATAGTGGAAAAGCAAAAACAAATGGAAATTTTACCTTAGCTCAGGTTCTCAAACATAAAATTATAAATTGTTCAACAGAATAGTTTAGAACAGTGGTCAGCAAACTCATTAGTCAATAGAGCCAGATAGCAACAGTACGACTGAAATTTCTTTTGAGAGCCAAATTTTTAAAACTTAAACTATATAGGTGGGTACACTCCTTATTGAGGCAGCGCCCACACATGGTATTCTGTGGAAGAGCCACATTCAAGGGGCCAAAGAGCCGCATGTGGCTCTTGAGTCGCAGTTTGCTGACCAGGGGTTTAGAATAAATATACTTTTGCATAATTTAATATAGAATTAAAAAAATTTTTTTTAATTTATTGTGCTGACATGGTTTCAAGGAACAAATATAGAATTTTAAAGTGCAGAAAATTGTCAGTAAAACATTATATTCTTCAATTCATATCAAGATGAGCAGTTCTTGGCTGTACAAGTTAAAAATAAAGTATACAAGTGAAAACAAAAGTATGTATTTTTTTGCAGTGATAAAATACTAAGATCCTTTAACAGTTTACAATTAGCAGAAAAAAGTTGTAAGGATGACCCTGAATAATCATCTTTGAATGGTCCATACCACCACTCTGGAAATTATTTAGAAAGTAAAAATTAAGATAACACTAAGAAGTTCTATTAAAAGTTAACACTAAATAGTGATGAATCTATCATATATGTTAAGAGACAAAAAAAAAAAAAGAAGAAAAAGAGAATAACTAAAGTTATCCTAATGTGAT
Organism: Saccopteryx bilineata; assembly: GCF_036850765.1. NCBI lineage: Eukaryota > Metazoa > Chordata > Mammalia > Chiroptera > Emballonuridae > Saccopteryx > Saccopteryx bilineata. Next base: position 18,360,373 of record NC_089494.1, on the reverse strand, counting down.
TTTAAAATTACTTAAATAGTATCCCAACTTGGTTCCTCTCATCTTCCTCCCACCAGCTTTCTTTTCGATAATGGTGACTACTTTCCGCTCTTTATTATACAGTATCAACAACGTTGCTAAATAATTTACAAAATATGAACATAACACTATCAGTGTCCTAGAAATCAAAAACAAGAAATAGTAAGCTAGCAGGAGGGCTTGTATAATACTTAGTATGGCACAGAACAGCTATTCACCAAAAGATGTGATTAAAGAGCTATTGTCAAACAAAATTTGGTAATACCTGAAATATCCTTGGAATTCCTCCAGTATTGTAGTGAACTACTAAACTGACTTTATTCTCTTTTTCCACAATTTCAAAGGATCCTTCTTTCCATTTTGTAATCCCAGTCTGCATACTTCGAATTCTGATAGGACCATGTATCTTCAGAGTAGACATACTTTCTTTAAAAATAAATAGCTTCTAGTCAAAGTATAAAGCAAAAATACACCTTCACCTCACAGATTCTAAGGGGAAAAAATAAAGTTACAATTTACTAGTGATTAAAATAAGAATTTGAAAGAGAACATTTGATGAACCATCTTATGTCCTTTTATCCATTTCCATAAAGCCCATTTTTATTAAGTATCCTCAAAGGCTGGCTGGCATGGGTAAGAAAGACAGCTAAAGCAACCACTAAATCTAACCAACCTTTAGTTCTTCTGTACATATTCTCTTCTTTGCCATGTGTCCAGCACCTGAGCCTATCAGTGCCTCAATTTTGCCTTTTGCACCATTAACAAATCATATTGCTGCCATTAAAGTCATACCAATTGGAAATACTAAAGATTGCATTCTCAACATGGCCAACTTTTACATTCCTTCATGAATGCTAAAAGGTCTTGCATTTCAAATATAAGTAAAAAATACTTTCAGTCAGCTGACACCATTTCTTAGAATAGAGTTCCTCCCAAAATACCAAATCACATCACCAGTCTAAGCATATCCACATGTACAAAAGGTTTTAAATGAATTCAAATCTGTAAGAATAATCTAATTAGTTTAACTTCTGGAATTATTTGAGAAAATCATTTATTTTTAGGGAAAACAAACTAACAATAAAACCTCTCTTCCTAAGAACCACCTATTATTTATGTTTAATATAGCCATTCCTGGAAAGACTCAATTTTACTCATGATAAATATTCAAATTTCCCAAATAAACTTCTAATATTTAAAAATGGCTTAAAATGATAGAATGTTTAAGTCTCTTCAAACTAGCCTACCAAATGTCAACAAGTAAACACAATTCTGCTTTTTTTTTTTTGGTATTTTACTGAAGTGAGAAGTGGGGAGGCAGAGAGACAGACTCCCACATGCAACAGACTGGGATCCACCCAGCATGCCCACTAGGGGGCAATGCTCTGCCCATCTGGGGTGTTGCTCCATTGCAACTGGAGCCATTTTAGCACCTGAGGAGGAGACCATGGAGCCATCCTCAGCGCTCAGGCCAACTTTGCTCCAATGAGCCTTGGCTGCAGGAGGAGAAGAGAGAGATAGAGAGAAAGGAGAGGGGGAGGGATAGAGAAGCAGATGAGTGCTTCTCCTGTATGCCCTGGCCAGGAATTGAACTGGGACTTCCACAGGCCAGGCTGATGCTCTACCACTGAACCAAAAGGCCAGGGCAACATAATTCTAGTAACAGCACAGAGTGCTATCAAACAGTATGTATATTATACAATTCTACCTCCATATACCTTCCAGATATCTTTATTATGAACTGCAGATCATATCACATATAAAGTTAAAACAAATTTTATTCACACTCTTTTCAAGTCTCTAAAAACAATGCCTCTAATACAGATTCTTACTTTAAATCATTAAATTTTACATCTGCCAAAACAGCTTTACTAGAAAAGTTTTAAAAAAGTAGCCAGATAGCCCTGGCCGGTTGGCTCAGCGGTAGAGCGTTGGCCTGGCGTGCGGAAGTCCCGGGTTCGATTCCCGGCCAGGGCACACAGGAGAAGCGCCCATCTGCTTCTCTACCCCTCCCCCTCTCCTTCCCCTCTCTCTCTTCCCCTCCCACAGCCGAGGCTCCGTTGGAGCAAAGATGGCCCAGGTGCTAAAGATGGCTCCTTGGCCTCTGCCCCAAGCGCTAGAGTGGCTCTGGTCGTGACAGAGCAACGCCCCGGATGGGCAGAGCATCACCCCCTGGTGGGCATGCCAGGTGGATCCCGGTCGGGCGCATGCGGGAGTCTGTCTGACTGCCTCTCTGTTTCCAGCTTCAGAAAAATTCCAAAAAAAAAAAAAAGTAGCCAGGTAGATCAGTTGGGTAAGAGCATCATCCCAATACATGAAAAGGCTGTGGGTTTGATCCCCAGTCAGGGTACATACAAGAATTAACAAATGAGGCCCTGGCTAGATGGCTCCATTGGTTGGTACATCAGCCCAAAGTACAGAGGTCACTGGTTTGATCCCTGGTCAGGGCACATATAGGAACGGATCGATGTAACTCTCTCTCTCTCTCCCCCTTCCTCTCTGGCTAAAATCAATAAAAAAAAATTAAAAAAAAAAAAGAATTAACAAATAAATGCATAAATAATTGGAACAATTCAATGTTTCTTTCTCTCTCTCTCTCTCTCTTCCTCTTTCTCTCTAAAACAAAAAAATCATTATTAAATATATACTTATTTTTAAGTATTATAGTATACTAGGGTCTAGGTACCAGGAGCCAGCTCTGTCACTTATTAATTTGTAACTTATTTTTTCTAACAATTAGTTTTCTCAATTGTAAGATAGAAACAGCAAATACTATAGTGTTGCAGAATTAAATAACACGCATTAGGCACTCATCAGACTCCAGCCTTAATATGAATGAAATTAGTGTCCCCTTTCTGAATTTATTCCTTGTTTGCAACACCTCTTTCTGCAAAGGTACCAGATAAATAAGTTAACAGGTAAATAGGTTACCAATTCAACTGCCTCTAGGGGCCTGGCAGGTCACACAAATGACTTAGGCAGACAAAATATAAAAACTGGTATTCAAATTTAGCCAATTTTATCATGTGAAAACAGTGACCTAGCATTGCCAAATCATCTAATTTTTCAAGAAAATGACATAGAAATATTTATGTAAAACTACCCGTTTTTAATTATGGGCAATGAATTCAAAGTTATTTTTGAAAGCTACAAATAAAACAAAACCCACTTGTAGGCATGGTACAGACTGAGGACCACTAGTGTGAGGCGTCTAGATACTGTGTAAATCGAAGAATGGAATACAATTTAAAAAGAAGTGGGCCCTGAACAGTTGGCTCAGTGGTAGAGCATTGGCCTGGCATGCAGGAGTCCTGGGTTCGATTCCCGGCCAGGGCACACAGGAGAGGCGCCCATTTGCTTCTCCACCCCTCCCCCTCTCCTTCCTCTCTCTCTCTCTTCCCCTCCCGCAGCCGAGGCTCCATTGGAGCAAAGATGGCCCGGGCGCTGGGGATGGCTCTGTGGCCTCTGCCTCAGGTGCTAGAATGGCTCTGGACGCAACAGAGCAACGCCCCACAGGGGCAAAGCATCGCCCCCTGGTGGGCATGCCGGGTGGATCGCGGTCGGGCGCATGCGGGAGTCTGTCTGACTGCCTCCCCGTTTCCAGCTTCGGAAAAATGAAAAAAAAAAAATAGAAGTGTAAAAACACTTTGAATAGTTAAAAGGTACTAAGTCCTCTATTATTATTCACTCATCTCATCAAATTTTTTGAATGGTTACTGTGGCCAGATTTAGATAGTATAATTTGCTGGGTATATGAATCCAACAAAGCAACAGAGTCTACTATTGTTTATAACCAGTCTATTAACATGACATTTTGCTTAAACCAGTAAGTAAAGAATTGTAGGCCAGTAATGTGTGTTTGTAATGCCTTTTATGGCAATTAATAACTTGGTGCTTCATTGTTTGAATATGTCCTTGAGATTTTTTCCACTCTGTCTCTCAGCACAGCCAATAATATGTGGCCCCTTTGTCCCCCTGTTGCCCATCCGAGAAAAATGAATGTTATCTTTGACTTCTCTCTTGCTGACTATGAGTATTGAATTGGAGATGGAAGGTCAAGGTAGAGAACTGTCAATTCTACCTCCATATACCTTCCAGGCATCTTTATAAAGAACTACAGATCGCCCTGGCCAGTTGGCTCAGTGGTAGAGCGTCAGCCTGGCGTGTAGAAGTCCCAGGTTCGATTCCCGGCCAGGGCACACAGGAGAAGCGCCCATTTGTTCTCCACCCCTCCCCCTCTCCTTTCTCTGTCTCTCTCTTCCCCTCCCGCAGCCGAGGCTCCATTGGAGCAAAGATGGCCCGGGCGCTGGGGATGGCTCCTTGGCCTCTGCCCCAGGCGCTAGAGTGGCTCTGGTCTCGGCAGAGTGACGCCCCAGAGGGGCAGAGCGTCGCCCCCTGGTGGGCGTGCCGGGTGGATCCCGGTCGGGCGCATGTGGGAGTCTGTCTGACTGTCTCTCCCGATTTCTAGCTTCAGAAAAATAAAAAAATAAAAAAATTTTAAAAAAAGAAGAAAAAAAAAAGAACTACAGATCAAATCACATCATCTTCCTCCTTAATATTATTCAATAACTCCCCACTGCTTCACAACAAAATCTAGACTCATTAATATGACATAAACCTCCCTCATGATCCAGGACCTGCTTACCTATTCCCAACAAGCTCTCCAAATCTAGCCATCTGATGTGTACTAATTTAATCCTCCTAGTAACTCAACAGGGGAACATACCATATTTCCCCATGTATAAGACTCACTCCCCCCCCCAAAATTTGGGGGTCTAAAAACTGGGTGCATCTTATACAGTAGTTGTAGATTTTTTTATTTGCATTTCCCACTTTTTCGTGCTTGTTTTTGCACTCATTGTTAAAGACAGTGATTCGGCATCAGACACGGATGAGGACAAGCTAATAGATGGGAGTTTTGACAGTGATGAGTTATATGAATTTTATGATGAATAAAACTTGAGTTCAATAATTTTATGTAATACTTGTTGTTTTTTTTTCAAATTTTGGTCCTCAAAATTAAGATGCGTCTTATACATGGGATCATCTTGTATCAATACATAGGGAAATACAGCACTTTTAACTTCCCTAAAAAAGCCACATGTTCTCATGCCACTATACCTTTGCACATACTGTGATTGATGTCTACAGGATTTTATGTACTTTTCCCCATCCCCCATAATTTCTTCGGTCTATAAAATCAAGGCTCAACTTAGACGTTATCTTCTTTAAGAAGCCTTTCCTAGCTACCTTTCACTTTTCTCTCACCTCATATCCACACTAAGCCTGTTTAATGTTTCTCTATCTTTCTGTTGAACTCTGTGCTTACTTTAATAAGTACACTCATCACATTATATTATATAAACTGTCTGTTTGCCTTTTTTCTCTCTCTACCTAGGTTCCGTTATTTAAAGACAGTGAAAATGGCCTGGCCTGTGATGGTGCAGTGGAGAGTGTCAACTTGGAATGCTGATGTCACTGGTTAAAAACCCTGGGCTTGTGCAGTCAAGACACATACAACAAGCAAGCAATGAACAACTAAAGTGAAGCAACTAGAGTTGATACTTTTCGCTCTGCCCCCTCTGTAAAATCAATAAAAATAAATAAAGACAGGGAATACGTTCTTTAATTTTTCATCCCCATTAGGACAGTATCTGACATGCAAGAAACAAACTCACTATTCAAGAATAACAAACAACAAAAAATAATGAATAAATCAGTATATCGATTTAATTCAATTTACTGTTAAATATACAACAACTTATAATGGAACCATAAATCTCTTTTATATGACCAATATAGGGTTATATTTACTAAGTTCTTTACTATGCACAATAGTACATATAACTCATCTTTTGAACACGTAAACTTTTTCTATGTACATCTGAACTTTTCCACTAAACGCACAGCTGTTCTCTTATCTTAAGATTCAACAAGAAAAAAATCATTTATGAAGAAAAGAATTAACATGCAAGTGCCTGGCCAGTTGGCTCAGTGGTAGAGCATCGACCTGGTGTGTGGATGTCCTGGGTTCAATTTCCATTCAGGACATACAGGAGAAGTGCCCATCTGCTTCTTTACCCCTCCTCCTCTTGCTTCCCTCCCTCTCTCTTCTCCTCCCCTCCTACAGCCATGGCTTGATAGGTTCTAGCACATCAGCTGAGGATGGTTCTGTGGAGCCTCCATCTCAGATGCTAAAAAATAGCTTGGTTGCAAGCATGCCCTCAGATGGGCAGAGCAATGGCCCCAGATGGGGGTCACTGGGTGGATCCCAGTTGGGGTACACAAGGGAGTCTATCTCCCCTCCTTTCATTTAAATTATAAAATATTGGATTTAACAAAAATTCAAGGTGGAAAGGGAAGGGGGGAGGGCACTATGAGGAGGGGGACAAGGGAGATGTTAAGGGGAATATGGGGGAGGAGTGATGCATTCGAGGCAACACTAGAATCTATGTAAACACAATAAATTAAAATCAATAAAAAAAATTCAAGGTGAAGAATTCGAAGTTCACTAAAGTACAGTACATCAGAAATAACTTTATTGGTTACTTCTGTTTCTTGCTACATAATTCTCAAACACTGGATACAGAGTTTTGATTAGGTATATAAAATTTGCCTGACCGGGCAGTGGCGCAATGGATAGAGTGTCGGACTGGGATGCGGAGGACCCAGTTCGAGACCCTGAGGTCGCCAGCTTGAGTGCAGGTTCATCTTGTATGAGCAAAGCTCACCAGCGTGGACCCAAGGTTGCTGGCTTGAGCAAGGGGTTACTCGGTCTGCTAAAGACCCATAGTCAAGGCACATATGAGAAAGCAATCAATGAACTAAGGTGTCGCAACGAAAAACTGATGATTGATGCTTCTTATCTCTTTGTTCCTGCCTGTCTGTCCCTGACTCTGTCTCTGTAAAAAAAAAAAAAAGTATATAAAATTTTACTTCAGGTATTTAACATTTTCCTAACCCTTTTCTACTAGCAAACTCTCTTTGAAGGAAAAAAAAATCCTGTGAAAAGTACAGGACACAAAACTGGCAGAACCAGTAATATAAAACTTTTCCTTAATGTCTCAATTTACTCCCATCATCTGCTCTTGCACTAAATGAATTAACTGTATCTACTTTTGTATATTCACCATATTTTCAGTGTTTGTCCTACTTAAGAGGAAAAAAAAAACTAAGTTTCTTTCTCAGTATTCAGCATAACCCTGTAATCATTAAACTTTCTATGAACCTAGGACAAAGACAAGGTTTCTTTGAACTCTGTAATGCTAATTCACTATCGAAATATTATGAAGACAAAATATAATAAAAACTTATTCTTTAAGTACAGCCAGATAGATTTTCCTTTCCCTAAATTTCTTCACAATTATTAAAATTAATGTTCAACTTTGAGCATTCTATAAGAGCTCAATAACATTGCTAAAAATGTTTCTATACCCTGGACAGATGTTTTAATGCTTTAGGTACTGCTTTGAAAATATCCTTACTCAGAAAGGCATTCTATGGGAAAGCAAGCACGCTAAAGCATAAAAGTTACTACAAAATAAAAGTGTCAATTCTTGCCAGTATTCATACTCTTGGAAACATATAATTAAAATAAAAACATTACTTACTGTTCAGTGACTTTTACTGAAAAACTCTAATAACAATTCACCTTTATTTTGATGCTTGTGCCAAAGGCAATGCAATCTTCTTGGGGAACTATTCATATTCTGCAGCTATCCCAGTTCTCCAGAAGCCATCAACTCAGCTAAAGAAAATATAAATGTGCCTTTTAAAAAGAATTCATTTCACAAAAATAAAATTATCTTTAAAGGGATAATTTATACAACAAAGATTAACCTTTTCATTATTTAAAAACCACAAACTTAAACTTAAAAAAAAACTTAAAACATAATGCTCAGGATACACACACACACACACACAGGCACCCACGCACAGGGAGAAATTAGGAATCTACTTGTGTGCAAATTGACGGACTCCAGGAGGAGCTGCACCTTGACTAATTTGTGTCTTGGTTTACTTGTACATGCTACATTTTGGAACTAAGAAGACCATGAAAAAGAATATATCCTTTTTGACTTAATAAACATTGTTACATTATTATATCTTATATCTTAATATACCACTCCCACCATGTGCTGCTGTGCTGCTACAGATTTCAAAATGTGGATAAACTTAGTTTCAGAACTAACTTTTAGATATCTTTCTCAAATTTAGGCATCTCTCAAATTTCTCAATGCCTTCTTGAAAACTGTAACATCAACTTTAAACTCATTTGTTCACTTAGTAAAAATCATTTATTGAGCTATTCCGATTTTATATCACTGTGGTGGGGATACAGATGTGAAAATTGGCCTGACCTGTGGTGGCAGAGTGGATAAAGCATTGACCTAGGATGCTAAGGTCACTGGTTGGAAATCCCTGGCTTGCCTGGTCAAGGCACATACAAGAAGCAACTATGACGAGTTGATGCTTCCTGCTTCTCCCTACCCATTTCTCTCTCTCTCCTCTCTCTAAAATAAATAAATAAAGTCTAAAAAAAAAAAAAGTGAAAATTATATAGTCCATGCCTTCAAGAGGCTCCTCAGGCTTTCCTACACATTTCCTTCCACCATCATTTAGGCAAAAATCTTACCATGAGCTTTAACCTCATTCTCATTTATCTAAAACTTAGTCTTTCCATAACTACAACCCTAATCAAAAACGTATCACTTGCCACCACTCCCATCTATACGTTGTTACACAACATTTACTAAGCACAGTGCTAAGCACCATACATGCATTTCTTTTCACAACAATCCTAAAGGACGGTATTATTATGAGGAAACTGAGGCTTAAAGACATCTACCATCACCAACTTACTTAAATATAACATTTGCTTTTATCTATTTATGTATCATTTATCCATGGATACAGTCAGTAAGAGACAAAAGTAAGTCAACCACCAGAACCTATGTTTTTAACCACTACCACATTGTATTCTCATCAATGAAAGTGGTTGTAGAAACCACTTTGCAGTCTCTATTCCCTCAGGATTTTTCCATCCAAACAATCTTTTACCCTTTCTAAGAAACTACTCCTTTTATCTCTTACCAAAGAAAATATGCACTAGCTGTCTCCTTAGGGAGTGAGAGATAGGAGGACCTGTCCTCTCCTCTTTAGTACTGCAAAATAATAAGCACTTTGTAAGTGCTAAATACTTGCCATTGATGCTAATTCCCTCCCAAACATTTTTTTTCAACTTAATTTTACTGTGTTAGGAATATCTAACATGAGATCTATTCTCTCAACAAAATTATAAGTGTATAATACAGTACTGTTTACTATAGGTACAGTGTTGAACAGCATATCTTGAGAACTTTACTTGATTAACTGAAACTTTCTTCCGAAGATTTTTAACAGCTCATCCCTTCCTATAAAATAAATCCTAGTACCTCTGTGTTTGGCATTTATACACTTACTTTGTTTTATTATATACTCAATAAAAATCTTGTTCTACACAGATTACTAAATTTTAATATTTTTTTCACATCTATCATCACCAACTTACTTAAATATAACATTTGCTTTTATCTATTTATGGCAACATCATCCTCACTGGTTTCATGGTTTAACCTGTTGTTTAAAAATATATACATATATTATATATATATCAATATATATCACTGCTTTGATTTTTAAGAGCTTTCTTTCTTAAAAAGATCCATAAAACAAATGCAGAAATATAATTAGTGATTTGGCTGAAAAAGAGAGTTAGCCTAGATAAAGTTTATCTCCAACTCAAAGAGTCTACAATCTAAATGATTTTATGACATAAAAATGTAAAATCATCCTAGGCCAGGAAAACACTTTGGGTTTTTTCTTTGGGTCCTTTGATTTGTCTGCTGAGTGAATATTCAAATGACAAGACTTATCAGTAAGCTGGTGCTTCCAAAAGACATGGTGGTTCTTACAGCAAGCTCCAGTTTACTTACTCATTTAGTAAATTTCCGAGAAACAGAAAGTAAAAATAGTTACTAGCTTATATTCTAGCATGCAAAAGACTTTAAATAATCGCATCAGTAAATACATAATTACAGGTTCTTAAAAACGATATGAAATGATGGGCATGAGAAAAGATTACAATACGACACCTGATTTAAGACTTGGGAGTTAGAGGTTAGAAAGCATCAAGAGAAGGTTTCTCTGAGGAAGCACCAATTAAGCTGAAAAGTGAAGAATGAGTTAACTGAAGGATGGTCATGCTGGAACAACCCAGGCAAATAGAACAAAATGTGCAAAGGGCCTGTGATAGAAAATAAGTTGGTGTGATGGAGGAAATGAAAAGCAGTGTGACTGGTGTTTAGAGAGGGAAAGGAGGATGGTGCAAGATGCAGCTAGTAACACAGGAAAGAATCAGGTTATGCAGAATCTTGTACACCATTGTAAGGACTGTGAATTTTTTACCCTAAATGTAATTAACAGTAATGAGAAATTCACTGAAGGTTTTTAAGCAGAAAAATGATATGTTACTGCTGAATGGACAAGTGATATGATTTGTTTGGGTTTAGGGAGAAGAGAGAATAAAGCAAGAATAAAAGAAAACAGGACAACCAGATAGGAAGTACTGAAGTGATTCGGCTTATGAAAACAATTGCATAACAATGCTTACTGGTTATTTACTGTGTGCCCTGTGCTTACTATGGTTATCTCACTTATCCTTATTACAATCCAATATGGTAAAGTTTATTTCCACTTTATGGATGAGAATACATGGTACCAGTGACATTAAGTCCAGGTGAATGAAGACTGTGACTTGAGCCTGACCTGTGGTTGCATAGTGGATAGAGCACGAATCTGGGATGCTGAGGTCCCAGGTTCGAAACCCGAGGTGGCCAGCTTGAGTGCAGGTTCACTGGCTTGAGCGTGGAATCATTGAAACGATCCCATGGTCACTGGCTTGAGCCCAAAGGTCACTGGCTTGAAGCCCAAGGTCGCTGACTTTAGCAAGGGATTACTGGCTCCAGCAAGGGATCACTGGCTCAGCTTTAGACCTCTGGTAAAGGCACATAAGAGAAACAATCAATGAACAATTAAATTGACACAACTATGAGTTGATGATTCTTATCTCTCTCCCTTCCACTCTCTCTCTCTCTCTCTCTCTCTCTCTCTCTCTGCTTCTCCACCAAAAAAAAAGAAAGAAAAAAAAAAGATTGTGGCTTGAACTAGAAAAGTGATATTGAAGATGTACAGAAATGGAGTCAAACATATAGAATAAACCGAAGTTGAAGAGGGTATGAATACATGGACTGACAGAGAAGTCAAGAATGGCTTTCAAGTGTCTAGCCTGTAGAAGCCGTAATGGATACATCACTTAATGAAATGAGATACTGGAAGAGAAAAGAATTTGGGTATGAAGGAAAATATTTAAACTTTGGTTTTTAGCCTGACCAGGTGGTGGCGCAGTGGATAGAGCGACGGACTGGGATGCAGAAGACCCAGGTTCGAGACCCGAGGTCGCCAGCTTGAGCACAGGCTCATCTGGCTTGAGCAAAAGCTCACCAGCTTGAGCCCAAGGTCGCCGGCTTAAGGAGTTACTCAATCCACTGAAGGCCCACGGTCAAGGCACATATGAGAAAGCAATCAATGAACAACTAAGGTGTTGCAACGCGCAACGAAAAACTAATGATTGATGCTTCTCATCTCTCTGTTCCTGTCTGTCTGTCCCTGTCTATCCCTCTCTCTGACTCTCTGTCTCTAAAAAAATAAAAAAACAACAAAAAAAACAACTTTGGTTTTTAGACATGTTACATTTGAAATTTCTAAAAAAAAACTAGCTGAGATGTCAAGCAGACAGGCTATTTAGATCTTGAGGTGAAAACACAGGGAACACACTGCAAATAAGAATTCTTAAGTAATCAATATGTACGTGGAGTGTAATGCTTAGGGTGGAAAGGGAAGAAAAGAGAACTCTAGGACTGACCCCAGATATTCCATTTTACTCCACTGAACATGTCTCACTATGATCACTGATTCATTACTTTGATTTCACGAGGCTTCTCAGTCCTCATTCAATTTTACCTTTCAGCAGAATACAACCCCATTGCCTACTTCTTCCATCTCTTTTAAAAGACTTGTATTCCTCTATCCAGTTAGTAAATGCCAAGAATCCCTTAGTGTTCCATCCTAGGTCCCCTTCTTTTCAAGCACTATACTCTTTAGACAGTTTCATCCACATCCATAGCTTTGATTACTACCATCAACGCGGCAGGTGACATATAACAGTATCTGTATATGCAGCCCAGAACTCTCCTGACTTCCAACCTAATATATCCACCTGCCTACTTGACATCCTTAGTTGTCTGTCTCTTCAAGAGATAATTTTTAGATACTGTCACTCCAAAAAAGGCATTTACACGGAGCCAAAATTTTGGAAGAATTACCACAAAACGACTACAGCTCTCCAAAACACAGGGTCTTGTCATCAATTATCATTTTCTTTCATGGATCATAAATTTAAGACTTGACAACCTGATCTGATGGCTAGAGACAGCGAGCAATCAAATGCACGACAAAAACACAATTCATGCCTTTAGTAAGAAATGTTTAGGAGAAAAAAGGTGAAGAATTGTCAAGAGAGGGAAAGAGTATCCTGTCCAAGGCCTGATGGATGTGCGGCAACTTAAGTTCCCCTTATTTAGATAGCAGGCCTTGTTAAGGGGCGAGTGGAGAGTGGCGGACGGCGACAGTCCCTAGCTAAACGGGACATGTTCAGGTTGCGGAGAGTGACAGCAAAGATCAAGTCAGAGAAGGAAAGCGTTAAGGGAAGACCCAAGTGGAGTACTGGTAAGGCCAGAGGAGCGTCGAGGGGAGGGGGCAGGCTGAGCAGTAGCGGGGCGAACTCCAGAAGTGAACGCCGAGTGGGCGGACCGCACGGGGCAGGGGGGAGGGGGCCTGGGGAAAACGGCTCAGTTGAGAAGCTCGTTGGGCCCGTCTTACCTGTGCCTGAGAGTCCGGAGCCCCGACAGGCCTGCCGGAAGCACGGAGTCCGCGCGGAGGGGAGGAATGGGAAAGAAAAAAGGGAAGGACGCCAAGTACGAAGAAGAGGAATCGCTCGCTCCCCCGAGTCAGGGAGAGCGGCTGATGGCGGGAACTGTGACCACACGCAAACACGCAACGCACGCACGCACACTCGACGCGACCGGACGAGGCGCGTGCGCGCAAGCCTGAAAACTCCGCCCCACCCACGCCCTCGCTCCGCCTCACCACCGAGTGGTGTCGCGCCAAGGCAGCCCCGCCCCATCCTGACGGAAGTACGCATGCGCAATTCCCCCTTCACGCACTTTCGACTTCTACCGTTTCCTTTTTACTCAGCTCTATGGGACATGCGCACTACCTGTCCTCCTGAACTCGGCTTTTCCCGCCCTTCACTGGCTTCCAGTAGGGTCGGAGTTCACGCCCCGCTCTGGGAATACCTCTCAGGGGATGCGGGGACTAACAGGTGGTGGATGTCCTTTAGATCCTGAATCTTAAAAGGCCAAGGACATACTTTGGGGCTAGGAGGCGGGAAGAGGTTGTGTGGGTGGGGCCCGCGGTGTAAGGTTATAGGGCTGCGAAGGGGCGGAGCGAGTCGAAGGCGGATGGCGGCTGCGGCGGCTCTTCATCTTTGGCGGCAGAGGTGCTGAAGTGGGGACGTGAGTGGGGCACGTCCGGCAGTGGGAATAGAGCGGCGGCCGCTCCCAACATGCACAGTCTGGCGACGGCTGCGGTAAGTGACTAGGCCGCCCGGCCTCGGCCTAGAACCCCGCCTCAGCCCTGCGTTTCGGCCTCCTCTCCTCGCCCGCAGTCCAGCTCCTCCTGACCTCAACCCACGAGGTCCCTGCCCCCCTCTCTTCGCCGCGCCTCGGCCGTGATGGAGCCCGTCCCCGCTTTCCTCGCCGGCCGGCTCTCGTGGCTTCTCGCGCGGCGTTTCGCGTTGTTTTTCGGCCCCGGGGCCTGGTTCGGCGCCTGGAGCACCTCTCGCGGCCCGGACAGACCATTCATTCCCTGCGCAGACCGACAGTTTCCGGATGCCAGTTGCACCGAGGGCGTCGGCGGGCTTGAGGGGAATCCCGTGAGCGATCTGCCAGGGCCCAGGGTTCTCGGAACTCACTGCCTGGGCACGGCGCCGCGGGAAGGGAATGGCTTCTGGCTCAAACCACATGCTTTACAGATGGCAAGTCGGAGACCCAGAGAAGTGAACAGTTGTTATGCCTGACTAGCTGGGCATAACAGAGCCCATTTAGGCTAAATGCGTCTAAAACCTTTCCCCACACATCTCGTTTTACCTGCGTGGTGTTTCAGAAACAGATCGTGTAATTCACCTGTCTAAAGTAATCCTGTGGTTTCCCATTGCATATAGAGAAAATCCAGACTCATTGCCATGACAGACAAGGTCCTCCTTGGTTCTTACCCACTTTTACAGTTTCCTTTTATGTCACTTACTCGGTAGGCTGCAGTTACACTGGCTGCTGTGCATCCCTTCTGCCATACCTTCTAGAGCACTTTTCCACTCAAGGTGCACTTTCTAATCTCCATTCCTGGAATACCCGCCCTACTCCTGCCTCTTACGGGTACACACACACACACACACACACACACACACCAGGTGGGCATCACTGGCTCCTTTTCCCTCAGGTCTCTGCCTGAAACTCCCTAGAGTTGGCCTCCCCTACCATCCTTTTAAAAGTAGTTCTGTATCCCCTGACTTTTCTCTGTTAAAGTAATACCCCTTATGGTACTGACTCTAATTTGTAATATATATATATATATATATATATTTGGTATTTTTCTGCAGCTGGAAACGGGGAGAGACAGACTCCCGCATGCGCCCGACCGGGATCCACCCGGCACGACGCTCTGCCCACCAGGGGGCGATGCTCTGCCCCTCCGGGGCTTCGCTCTGCCTAGACCAGAGCCACTCTAGCGCCTGGGGCAGAGGCCAAGAAGCCATCCCCAGCGCCGGGGCCATCTTTGCTCCAATGGAGCCTGGGCTGCGGGAGGGGAAGAGAGAGACAGAGAGGAAGGAGGGGGGGGTAGTGGAGAAGCAAATGAGCGCTTCTCCTATGTGCCCTGGCCGGGAATCGAACCCGGTTCCCCTGCACTCCAGGCCGACGCTCTACCGCTGAGCCAACCGGCCAGGGCCTAATTTGTAATTTTTATATTCATTCACTTGCTTGTTGTCTGACTCCCTCTTGAGGACTGAAGGGGCCGTCATGTGGGTCCTGTTTACATGGTTACCCCTGATCCTGGCACCAAATAAGGGCTGGGATACTTGACTGAATGAGGGGTGTAGATGAAGGAGGTGGCTACTGAGAACACTTAGCCATAATAGAAAAACAGGATCATATGATTTGAGCACACTTTTCTAAGTGCCCATTCCACTTTTTCTGTTTCACCAAAGTGAAGTGACTAAGGAGAAAGTAACATACTGAAATTGCATTATGAGGCAAAATGACACAAGTACCAAATAGAGAACCAAAAAATTATCTTTAAGTATAAAAAGTGAGCATAGTGTGATTGGGCTATAGAAAACTCATTTCTAGATCCAGTGGCATCTCTGCCTTGTGTCACCATGTTTCTAAGGTGTTTGCAACTCTTCAAAGTGGAGAGGTACCTTTTATTTATCTCTCAGTGTTCCCCGTTTCCTAGCTTTTTTGGAGGGGATCCCTAATTATGTGCACTATTCGGAAGAAGCAGTCAAATTGAGGTTGCTGCCTGACCTGTGGTAGCACAGTGGATAAAGCTTCAAATTTGGAAGAAGCATGTCAAGATGAGGTTGCTGCCTGACCTGTGGCGCGATGGATAAAGCATTGACCTGGAATGCTGAGGTCGCCCTTTGAAACCCTGGGCTTGCCTGGTCAAGGCACATATGAGAGTTTATTCTTCCTGCTCCTATTTTCCTTCTCTCTCTCTCTTTCCCTCTCTCTCTCTTTCCTTCTCTCTCTCTTCTCTCTAACATGAATTTTTTTAAAAAAGATGAGGTTGCTGCTGATAGGGGGTGGGGGCAGGTTAAACAAAGGATTCTTCTAAGGTTGGCTTGTCTGTCCATCTCAAAATCTAGTAGTGTCGGCCCTGGCCGGTTGGCTCAGCGGTAGAGCGTCGGCCTAGCGTGCGGAGGACCCGGGTTCGATTCCCGGCCAGGGCACACAGGAGAAGCGCCCATTTGCTTCTCCACCCCTCCGCCACGCTTTCCCTCTCTGTCTCTCTCTTCCCCTCCCGCAGCCAAGGCTCCATTGGAGCAAAGATGGCCCGGGCGCTGGGGATGGCTCTGTGGCCTCTGCCCCAGGCGCTAGAGTGGCTCTGGTCGCAACATGGCGACGCCCAGGATGGGCAGAGCATCGCCCCCTGGTGGGCAGAGCGTCGCCCCTGGTGGGCGTGCCGGGTGGATCCCGGTCGGGCGCATGCGGGAGTCTGTCCTGACTGTCTCTCCCTGTTTCCAGCTTCATAAAAATTAAAAAAAAAAAAAAAAAAATCTAGTAGTGTCTTCTCCATACTTGGACACCAAGCTACTCTTTTCCCTGGGCCTCCCCAAATCTTATACCTAATCAGTTCCTTTTATTTTCACTAGCTCCCTAGTGCATCTTTTGAACAGCCATGAAAGCTGTGGTTTATTAGAGTAAATACTGAATTCATGTTTCTTCTGTTAAATTTGCAGGACTCGAACATGTATTTAAATTTGAACTTTTAGATACTCTTAGACCTGTTATGCAGTTTGGACTACACAAAAGTTCTGGCAAGTTCCCTTGCACCACTCATTCACTAGAATAAATATTTGGTTACTAGGAAGCATAGAAAAGTTGAGTAGCCTCTTTCCCAATCTTTTGTGCGTTCCATTAGAGTAAACTGCCTGTATTATTCTGATCTGGGTAAAGGGACAGTAATGGTGTTTGTCATGCTCTAGAATAATATATGCAATAAAGCCTGCAATAATTAAGCCACTTGAAAACATGCTTACTTTTTGCCTAATGAGGGAACTTTATATTTGTGTGTATCTTTAAAAAAAAAATAACAGTGCGGAGGACCTGGGTTCGATTCCCGGCCAGGGCACACAGGAGAAGCGCCCATTTGCTTCTCCACCCCTCCGCCGCGCTTTCCTCTCTGTCTCTCTCTTCCCCTCCCGCAGCCAAGGCTCCATTGGAGCAAAGATGGCCCGGGCACTGGGGATGGCTCTGTGGCCGGCTCTGTGGCCTCTGCCTCAGGCGCTAGAGTGGCTCTGGTCGCAACATGGCGACGCCCAGGATGGGCAGAGCATCGCCCCCTGGTGGGCAGAGCTTCGCCCCTGGTGGACATGCCGGGTGGATCCCGGTCGGGTGCATGCGGGAGTCTGTCTGACTGTCTCTCCCCGTTTCCAACTTCAGAAAAATGAAAAAATTAAATAAATAAAATAAAATAACAGGTACGTCATCACTCAGCTAGGGAGACATTACTATCAAAGGAGAATATGGTCACATGTAAATGCAGGATGTCATTCACAAGAGGGAGAATTTGTGATAATTTGGAAAGTTAACAAATTTTAACACTTGAATAGTATTTTATTATGTTAGAAATGTACAGGATAGTAGACTTTTGTCATTCTCTATAAAATGCATCCTAACATCTCCATTGCCACTGTTGAAAGTAATTTGTTTCACAAATAAGGGCATACATACAACACAGGATTATCTAAAGATTAAATAAGAATAACAAAGTGCTCAGTGATTGGCTAGGAGATTCACTCACTGGTTAAATTTGCTCCCAGATTCAGCCTTGGTACTTTTTGTGTGTGTGTCTGTGTGGCAGAGACAGAGAGACTCAGAGAAAGGGACAGATACAGACAGAAAGGGAGAGAGATGAGAAACATCAATTCTTCGTTGCAGCTCCTTAGTTATTCGTCGATTGCATTCTCATATGTGCCTTGACGGGGGGGGGGGGGGGGGGGGGCTACAGCAGACCAAGTGACCCTTTGTTCGAGCCAGCGACCTTGGGCTCAAGCTGGTGAGCCTTGCTCAAACCAGATGAGCCGGTGCTCAAGTTGGCAACCTCAGGGTCTCGAACCTGGGTCCTCCACATCCCAGTCCGATGCTCTATCCACTGCTCCACTGCCTTGTCAGGCCAGCCTTGGTACTCTTTGTATTTTTCTGAAGCTGGAAACGGGGAGAGACAGTCAGACAGACTCCCGCATGCGCCCGACCGGGATCCACCCGGCACGCCCACCAGGGGCGATGCTCTGCCCCTCCAGAGGGTCGCTCAGTGGAGACCAGAGCCACTCTAGTGCCTGGGGCAGAGGCCAGGGAGCCAACCCCAGCGCCCGGGCCATCTTTGCTCCAATGGAGCCTTGGCTATGGGAGGGGAAGAGAGAGAGAGGAAGGAGGGGGGGGGTGGAGAAGCAAATGGGCGCTTCTCCTATGTGCCCTGGCCGGGAATCGAACCCGGGTCCCCCACACGCCAGGCCGACGCTCTACCGCTGAGCCAACCGGCCAGGGCCCAGCCTTGGTACTCTTAAGAGTAAAAGATCACTTTGTTATGGGCCTCAGAGGTTGCTTGAGATTAATATAACTACAAATCTTCTGGTACTGTGGCTCTTCTGTAATGAATGTTTTGTTAGTGATTTAAAACAACCAAAGGTAAACCTTAGGACAGGCGTCCCCAAACTGCGGCCCCCTGAGGCCATTTATCCGGCCCCCTGCTGCACTTCTGGAAGGGGCACCTCTTTCATTGGTGGTCAGTGAGAGGAGCACTATATGTGGTGGCCCTCCAACGGTCTGTGGGACAATGAACTGGCCCCTGTTCTACCTCCTCTTTCTAAAATCAATTTTAAAATATTTTTTTCCCATACTGAAATTCATTGGCAGGGCTAAACTAACATCTATAAGCCCTTGTTTTTCCATCACTTTGCAGCTAAGCACTAGCATCATTAGTTATTTTATATCTTTCTGTTGAAGCTGTGCTGGACTCCCAGATGCCCTCCTCTTTGTCAAGTAAAGGAACCTTGTGTACTCGACTGATCTAATTCAAACACTCTCCTCCCTTCTGCTGTTGAAGTTTTAAGCAGATTGCCTAACTTCTCTTTGCTTGTTCACTTCCATTTTGAAAAAGTTATTCTGAAGGACATTCTGGCCCTTACTTTATAAAGATAGGATAATTATGCTAATTTATTATTTCTCTCTGGCATTATTTTAAGTTTCTTTTTTTTTTTTTTTTTTTACAGGGAAAGAAAGAGAGTCAGAGAGAGGGACAGATAAGGACAGACAGACAGGAAGGGAGAGAGATGAAAAGCATCAATCATCAATTCTTCATTACGACACCTTAGTTGTTCATTGATTGCTTTCTCATATGTGCCTTGACCGAGGGGCTACAGCAGACCGAGTGACCCCTTGCTCAAGCTAGTGACCTTGGGTCCAAGCTGGTGAACTCTTTGCTCAAGCCAGATGAGCCCGCGCTCAAGCTGGCAACCTCGGGGTCTCAAACTCTGGTCCTGCGCATCCCAGTCCGACACTTTATCCACTGCGCCACCGCCTGTTCAGGCCCACTCTCTCTCTTGCTAAAAAAACACAACCAAAACAAGAAATCTGCCTGACCAGGCAGGGGCGCAGTGGATAGAGCATCAGACTGGGATGCGCAAGATCCTGGTTTGAGACCCCGAGGTCGCCAGCTTGAGCCCAAGGTCTCTGGCTCGAGCAAGGGGTCACTCGGTCTGCTGTAGCCCCACAGTCAAGGCATATACGAGAAAGCAATCAATGAACAACTAAAAAATGCCACAATGAAGAATTGATGATTGATGCTTCTCATCTCTCCCCCTCCCTGTCTGTCCTTATCTGTCCCTCTCTCTGACTCTCTCTGTCTCTGCCACAAAAAAAAAAGAGAGAGAGAGAGAGATAGTGGGGAAGGGAGAGAGATGAGAAGTATCAACTTTGTTGTGGCACTTTAGTTGTTCATTGCTTGCTCATACACAACTTGACCTGCGGGCTTCAGCTGAGCCAGTGACCCCTTCCTCAAGCCAGCTACCATGGGTTCATGTCTATGATTTCACACTCAGGCCAGGTCAACCCTCACTAAAGCCGGCAACCTCTGGGTTTTGAACCTGGGTCCTCAGCTTTCCAGGTCAGCACTCTATCCACTGCGCAACCACCTTGTCAGGCATCAAGTTTCCTGCTTTTAAAACAGTGTGACAGTAAATATCTTGGTATATCTTCAGTGCAGCCCACGTATACCTATATGATAAATTTGTAAAAATGGAATTATTAAAGGGTATTTGCATTTTAAATTTTGATAAATTTGACTAGTTTATTCAAGTATATATATTTAGAAAAATTTCTCTGGTATTTATGAAAAGTATGTTCCCTCTAAAGCACTACTGCAGAACAAGACTTGGTTTGATTCTAATGAAGCTCACTTGTTTACTTTCTTGTTTTCATTTGAAGCCTGTGCCTACTGCACTGGCTCAAGTGGATAGAGAAAAGATCTACCAGTGGATCAATGAGCTGTCCAGTCCTGAGACAAGAGAGAATGCTTTGCTGGAGCTAAGTAAGAAGCGAGAATCTGTTCCTGACCTCGCACCCATGCTGTGGCATTCGTTTGGTACTATTGCGGCACTTTTACAGGTGGGTATATATCCATGTGATATGTAGTTCAGTTCTGTATATAACACTTGTAATTCTCTGCCTTTGCCCAAATAATTTTGAAGACATTAGTAAGATGAGTCTTTAAACGTTGGCATTTGCAAGAATCTGTTTTAGAAATGCCTAAAGTGCTTGTTAAAATATAGATTTGGGCCTGACATGTGGTGGCGCATTGGATAAAGCGTCGACCTGGAAATGCTGAGGTCGCTGGTTTGAAACCCTGGGCTTGCCTGGTCAAGGCACATATGGGAGTTGATGCTTCCAGCTCCTCCCCCACTTCTCTCTCTCTGTCTCTCCTCTCTCTGTCTCCCTCTCCTCTCTAAAATGAATAAATTAAAATTAAAAATTAAAAATATAGATTCTTGGATTCTACCCAAGAGATTTGGTTTATTTAGGCTGAAATTAAAATCTGTATTTTTAACAAGCACATCCCCTGCTCTCAGGTGATTCTGATGCAGGTGGTCTAAGAATACACTGAGAAATGCAGCTTTAGGAGTACTACAGGACTACATGACAGTGGCAGGAAGGCAGAAAGCAGGTGTAAGAACTGCAAGGTATATGCTGGGGAAAGAAAATGTTAAAGATTGTTGTAGGATTAAAGGTGGGTACACTTGTACATTAAAGACTAATAACTAAAATTTGTTTCTGCCAGAATGGTCATTGGTAGGGAATAAGATAAGGTGTAGTCTAGGGAATGATCATCCTTTAAAGTATTGTCTAAAATACTGGATTTTTTTTTTTACAGAGACAGAGAGAGGGATAGATAGGGACGGACAGACAGACAGGAATGGAGAGAGATGAGAAGCATCAATCATTCGTTTTTCGTTGTGACACCTTAGTTGTTCATTGATTGCTTTCTCATATGTGCCTTGACCATGGGGCTACAGCAGACCAAGTAACCCCTTACTCAAGCCAGCAACCTTGGGTTCAAGCTGGTGAGTTTTGCTCAAACCAGATGAGCCCATGCTCAAGCTGGAGACCTTGGGGTCTCGAACCTGGGTCCTCCGCATCCCAATGCGACGCTCTATCCACTGCACCACCGCCTGTCAGGCTAAAAATACTGAATATTTAGGTTAGCTTTTCAAATCTGTTGTCATTTCACATTCTGTCCCTACTGCGTGTAGCCAAGAATTTAATCTCTCTTACTGGAATATTTTTTTTCTTTCTTAAAAATTTTTATTGAATTTATTTGGATGACTTTGGCTAATAAAATTATACAGGTTTCAGTTGCACAATTCTATAATATATCATCTGTATTGGAATATTTTCTATGTAAAATTTTTACAATTAAAATAAAATTATATTTAACAAATCATCACCTTTTGATATATATATTCACTGCATATCCATGTTCTTTTTGCAGTTGCTACCTAACCAAATTCCAACTTCTTTATAAGTCACTGGTTGATTTACTAACATTTTCTGGCCAGCTACGTCATCACAATAACTTGAAGTAGGGTGTTGACAAAAGGAGAGATTCTAAATGTAAGAGTTTCTCAAAAGTGAAAGCCTCAACAAATGCAGGATATAAAAAATGTATCAGTGACCACAGTTGCCTCAATAGAAATCTTCCCAGAGACATGTAGAAATGTCACAGATAGTCTTGATCAAGTATGTTTCTGATGAAGGATAGGAGTATATTTTTGAATTTATCAAAATCTAAATTCAGTTCTTATAGGATATGTGGAATAAAGAGGGTTTTTAAGAAGTGTTTTGCTTTAATATGGCACTTAATTTTATAATGTTTTCTTTGTTCATCTGATGCTGGTTTCCATTTTTTAGGAAATTGTAAATATTTATCCATCTATCAACCCACCTACCTTGACAGCACATCAGTCTAACAGAGTTTGCAATGCTCTGGCATTACTGCAGTGTGTGGCATCACACCCAGAAACCAGGTAAGTGCTTTGAGTGAGTTTGTTTGGGGTAGTTTGTACTGAATGTGGCCTTTAGCTTTTTCTGAATGATGACAGGAGGAGCATATAATAAGAGTCCGTGTGTGGGGGTGTGGTTCTTCAGGATCCACATTTACCTTTTGGGTTTTTTTTCCTGAAGAATTTCTGGTCTCTAATTTACGAAATTTTAATGTAGTAACAGTATTTTTTTTTTTTTTTTGTATTTTTTCTGAAGCTGGAAACAGGGCGAGACAGTCAGACAGACTCCCGCATGCGCCCGACCGGGACCCAGCCGGCACGCCCACCAGGGGGCGATGCTCCGCCCCTCCGGGGCGTCGCTCTGTCGCAACCAGAGCCACTCCAGCGCCCGGGGCAGAGGCCAAGGAGCCATCCCCAGCGCCCGGGCCATCTTTGCTCCAGTGGAGCCTCGGCTGCGGGAGGGAAAGAGAGAGACAGAGAGGAAGGAGAGGGGGAGGGGTGGAGAAGCAGACGGGCGCCTCTCCTGTGTGCCCCGGCCGGGAATCAAACCCGGGACTTATGCACGCCAGGCCGACGCTCCACCGCTGAGCCAACCAGCCAGGGCCAGTATAATATTATTTAACATGTTCTTTTATAATTAACTTTTTTATTGTAGTAAAATATACATAACATAAAATTTATCATTTTAACCATTTTTAAATGTGCAGTTTAGTAGTAGTTATATACATTTATAATGTTTGACCATCACCATCATCCATCTCTGTAACTGGTCATCTTTTAAAGCTAACACTCTACAGCGGCCCTCTGAGCGCAGCAGGCAGCCCATCAGTCTCATAAAGCTAAAACTATATCCATTAAATAATAACTGTTTATTCCTCCAGTCCCTGTCAGCACCATTATACTTTCTGTCTCTGATTTTGACCACTCTGAGCACCTCACATAGGTGGAATCATGCAATATTTGTCTTCTTGTGATTGACTTATTTAATGTAATGTTCTAAGTTTTATCCATATTGTAGCATATATCTGAATTCCTTTCCTTTTTAAGGTTGAATAATATCCATTGTCTCATATACTTTTTACTGTTCATAGCAATGAATTTTAAAGCATTGGTATACACATCTCCAGAAAGATCAAGCATATAGTCACTTCTGAATCCATGGTAGGCATCACTATGCCATGTGTGAGGCAGTATGTGGCATTAGTAAATATATCAACCCAACATATTTTCCACCAATCCCAAGTTAGACATCAGAATCTTAACACAGGATTCTAGACCGTCTCTGTAAAAGTTGAGAATTAATATGCAAGTTGAAAGGGAAGTCCTGGCCTGACCAGGCGGTGGCGCAGTGGATAGAGCGTTGGACTGGCATGCAGAGGACCCAGGTTTGAGACCCTGAGGTCGCCAGCTTGAGCATGGGCTCATCTGCCTTGAGCAAAAAGCTTACCAGCTTGGACCCAAGGTCGCTGGCTCCAGCAAGGGGTTACTCGGTCTGCTGAAGGCCCACAGTCAAGGCACTTATGAGAGAGCAATCAATGAACAACTAAGGTGTTGCAATGAAAAACTGATGATTGATGCTTCTCATCTCTCTCCATTCCTGTCTGTCTATTCCTCTCTCTGACTCTCTCTCTGTCCCTGTAAAAAAGAAAAGAAAAGAAAAAAAAGAAAGAGAAGTCTTGTTCAGGAATCTACTTTGTGGCTTTTATGGCCCTAAGATACTCAATAGTCATCTTATTAAAGTCTTTCCTCTGTCAAGTTTCCTTATAAAATCTGAGTGCTCAGATGGCACTGGCCTTCTAGGAGCTTTAGAGAAGTTACTAAGACAATTATTTTTAAGCACTTAAGAAAAATGCAAAACTACTTTGAGTGTTAAAAATTTGGAGTGTTAGCCTGACCAGGCAGTGGTGCAGTGGACAGAATGTCAGACTGGAACGCAGAGGACCCAGATTCGAAACCCCAAGGTCTCCAGCTTGAACACGGGCTCATCAGTTTGAGTGCAGGGTCACTGTCTTGAGCATGGGATCATAGACATGACTCCATGGTCGCTGGCTTGAGCCCAAAGCTTGCTAGCTTGAGCAAGAGATCACTCACTCTGCTGTAGTCCTCCCCCCCCTCCCCTGTCAATGAACAAATAAGGTGCTGCAATGAAGAATTGATTGTTCTCATTTCTATTCCTTCCTGTCTGTCTGTCCCTATCTGTCCCTCTCTCTGACTCTCTCACGGTCTCTATCAAAAAAAAAAATTGAGGTGGGGGGAGTGGTGTTAGGGCCCTGGCCAGTTGTTCAGTGGTAGAGCATTAGCCAGGCTGTGGATGTCCCAGGTTTGATTTCCAGTCAGGGCACACAGGGAAAGCGACCATCTGCTTTTGCACCCCTCCTCCTTCTCTCCCTCCCTCCCTCTTTCTCTTCTCTTCTCGTAGCCATGGCTCGATTGACTTGACGAGTTGGCCTTGGGTGCTGAGAATGGTTCCATGGCCTCCACCTCGGGCACTAAGAGATGGCTCCAGTTGCAACGGAGCAGAGGCCCCAGATGGGCAGAACCTTGCCCCAAGTTGGCTTACCAGGTTGATTCTCGTCAGGACACATGCAGGAATCGTCTCTGCTTCCCCTCCTCTCACTAAAAAATGAAAATTGGGGGTATTAGCTGTCCTACAAAATTTAATCATAAATAATATAAAGTAATAGATTGATTTTATATTAGTTGCCTGGTATTAGTTGAAGATTAAAATGTTTATAGAATATTTAGCATATCTGAAATTCTCTTAACAAAAACAAAGAGTATACATTTAAGGATAGCAGATCAACCTGATAATGGCTGCCTTGTTGTCTTGGTTTATAAGGTTTTGTCTGGCTATACCTGTGAATATTGTTATTCAGCTATAAATTAAGTGAGAGAAGGCATCTAGGAGAATCTCATGGACACTTGATTGCATTTTATGATCAATTTTTTAAAAATCTGTAGTTGGCTGGCCCTGGCCACTTAGCTTAGTGGTAGAGCATCTGCCCTGTGTGTGGAAGTCCTGGGTTTGATTCCTGGCCAGGGTACATAGGAGAAGCATCCATCTGCTTCTCCACCCTTCCTCCTCTCCTTTCTATCTGTCTCTTGCCCTCCAGCAGCCAAGCTTCCATTGGAGCAAAGTTGGCCCCAGGCACGGAGGATAGTTCCATGGCCTCTGCCTCAGGTGCTAGAATGGCTCGAGTTGCAACAGAGCGACAGCCCAGCTGGGCAGAGCATCACCCCCTAGTGGGCATGCCGAGTAGATCCCAGTCAGGCGCCCATAGGAGTCTTTCTGCCTCCCTGCTTCTCACTTCAGAAAAATATAAAATAAATAAATAAATAAGATCTGTAGTTGGCTATTTTCAGTTTTTAAGGTACTTGGTGCTGATATGATGGAAATCATGTATTCTCTTAACTGTCAGCCTGCGTTAGGGTTTTTTAATCTTGACACCATTGGTGTTTTGAGCTGATAAGTCTTTGTGGTGGAAGAGGGGGTCGGAGAGGGCTGTCCTGTGCGTTGTACGATGTTTAGCAGCCTGTCTACTGGATGCCAACAGCACCGCCTCAGTTGTAACAACCAAAAATATCTCCAAACATTGCCACATGTCCCTGAGGGGCAAAATCGCCCCAGTTGAAAGCCTCTTGTCTAGGCTAATGATCAGTAATAGTCTTTCCTAAAGATTTCTTGGTCAATCTAGGTTATAAGCCTTACAAAATGAACCATCTGGAAATCTGAATGTTTATAATCCTTAGAAGTTAATCCTGGGCTCTGACTGATTATTTTTTTCTTCCAGATCAGCATTTCTTGCAGCACACATCCCACTTTTTTTGTACCCCTTTTTGCACACTGTCAGCAAAACGCGTCCCTTTGAATATCTTCGACTAACCAGTCTTGGAGTTATTGGTGAGTCATTAGGGTTGTATGGCAAGCCTGAAGTACTAATTTATAAAAGTGGTCTTCGCTTGGGTGTTTTGTCCAGTCTTTTACAGCTTTTGTTCACCAATTGTTTTTGTCTTTTAGATTAAGTCTGTTTTTTCCCTAATAAATGAGTATCAGGAACGTGATGGCTCTTACCAGGTACCATTCTGAGTGTTAGTAAGGCCCAACATTTAGAATTAAATTCAGCGTATTATATAAATGTTTACTGGAATTATAGGGAGAATAAAAAACAAGAACTTCAGTCAACAGATAAAGACTATAATTCTAGGAATAAGAATTTGAATTCTGTTTTATTTTGTCTTCTAAATTGTTCTTTCTTAACTCTAAGAGTCTACCTTCTATTTCACCTAAATTTTTGCATACTCAAGTTAATGTTTCCATATATATTTACTATGGGAAATGTGCCCAAAATACATTTTTACTTAAGAAAATAATATATCAGCTATTTCAGATCTCAGCCTCCTGGATAGTAAAGAACTACTTTTGGATATGTGAAATGTAAATACATACAAGCTTTTTTTCCAGTTACCTTTTCTGTTTTCAATTATGTTCTCATAGTTTTGCTTATGTACTAACTAAACAATAAGAACATTGATTATATAAGCTATTTTGTTAGATTATTATTTTCATGTTTAGTCTGTGTTCACATGCCTATGGTTATAAACTATGACTCAGAAAGTATAATTTAAAAGTACTGTATAGTATTTTTAGGATACATTTCTGAGACATTTCATTCTACTTTTTTTTTTATTGACAGAGAGTCAGAAGGACAGATAGGGACAGACAGGAAGAGTGAGAGATAAGAAGCATCAGTTTTTTGTTTTTGTTTTTTAATTATTTTTATTTATTCATTTTAGAGAAAAGAGGGGGGGGGAGAGAGGGAGGGAAGGGGGTGAGGAGCAGGAATCATCAATTTCCATATGTGCCTTGACCGAGGAAGCCCAGGGTTTTGAACCAGCGACCTCAGCATTCCAGGTTGATGCTTGATCCACTGCGCCACCACAGGTTGCATCAGTTCTTTGTTGTGGCTCCTTAGTTATTCATTGACTGCTTTCTCATATGTGCCTTGACCAGGGCGCTACAGCAGAGTGAGTGACCCTTGCTCAAGCCAGCGACCTTTGGGCTCAAGCCAGTGACCATGGGGTCATGTCTTTGATCCCACGCTCAAGCCAGCGACCTGGTGCTCAAGCTGGTGAACCCATGCTTAAGCTGTCGACCTCAGGGGTTTTTTTGTTTTGTTTTGTTTTGTATTTTTTTTTCTCTGAAGCTGGAAACGGGGAGAGACAGTCAGACAGTCTCCCGCATGCACCCGACCGGGATCCACCTGGCACGCCCACCAGGGGCGATGCTCTGCCCACCAGGGGGCGATGCTCTGCCCCTCCGGGGCGTCGCTCTGCCGCGACCAGAGCCACTCTAGTGCCTGGGGCAGAGGCCAAGGAGCCATCCCCAGCGCCCGGGCCATCTTTGCTCCAATGGAGCCTTGGCTGCGGGAGGGGAAGAGAGAGACAGAGAGGAAGGAGGAGGGGGTGGAGAAGCAAATGGGCGCTTCTCCTATGTGCCCTGGCTGGGAATCGAACCCGGGTCCCCCACACGCCAGGCCGACGCTCTACCACTGAGCCAACCGGCCAGGGCCGACCTCAGGGTTTTGAACGTGGGTTTTCCATGCATGTCCTGGTCCAATGCTCTGTCCACTGCGCCACTGCATAGTCTGGTTTATTCTACTTTTAAGGAGTAACTATTACTTCTTATACTCCAAATAAATGCTATTATTAATCTCCCAAGTGTTATTCTAATTAGAAACTTTTTCCAGTATATTCTTTTTTGCTTTTAAGCTATACAGATTTTCATGTAGGATTTAAAACATGATTCCAGCCAAAAGAAAACATTTATATTTTTAATTCTGATTCAAGTCATGCTATTTCTTTTGGGTTTTTTACTATTGAGGTTGGATGATTCAGATATGAGATGGTAGGATAAAGTTAACAGTGGAGGGGTGAATAAAATACTTGGACAATATTAAGCCAATTGTTCATTCATCCTTACATACATATTCTGAAACTCAGTTTCCCCAAGTCAGTTGAGAGAATAAGCAGAAGGTGAAAATTTGGACCTAGACTTTTTGCTTCGAGTTCAAGAGTTATCAGACAAGTTTGAATATAAATGAAATAATACATAAGAGAAGTTAGAAAATACTTGAAACTGAATAAAAATGAAAACAGCATATCAAAATTTGTACAGTGAAGCTAAAGCAGGGCTCAGAGAGAAATTGGTAGCATTAAATACTTATACTGGAAAAGAAGAGAGGTCATTAATCAAATATCTTAAGCTTTCTTTTTAAGAAACAAGAAAAAGGAGCCAATTAGGCCAAAGCAAACAAAAGGATGGAAATAAAGAATAGACATCAGGCCTGACCAGGCGGTGGCGCAGGGGATAGAGCGTTGGACTGGGATGTGGAAGGACCCAGGTTCTAGACCCCAAGGTTGCCGGCTTGAGCGCAGGTTCATCTGGCTTGAGCAAAATAAAAAATGCTCACCAGCTTGGACCCAAGGTCACTGGCTCAAGCAAGGGGTTACTCGGTCTGCTGAAGGCCCGCGGTCAAGGCACATATGAGAAAGCAATCAATAAACAACTAAGGTGTCGCAACGAAAAACTGATGATTGATGCTTCTCATCTTTCTCCATTCCTGTCTGTCTGTGCCTATCTATCCCTCTCTCTGACTCTCTCTGTCCCTGTAAAGAAAAAAAATAAAGTAAAATAAATAAAATCAATCAATAAATTAAAAACAAAAAGAATAGACATCAGGGAAAATGAGAGTAGAAAAACAATCGATAAACCGGTTCGAAACCCTGGGCTTGCCTGGTCAAGGCACATATGGGAGTTGATGCTTCCTGCTCCTCCCCCCTTCTCTCTCTATCTCTCTCTTCTCTCTCCCTCTCTCTCTCCTTTCTAAAATGAATAAATAAAATTAAATAAACTGGTAGTTCAGTAGGTAAAATAAAAAAAAAACAACAATAGATAAAAATCAATGAAACCGCCTGACCTGTGGTGGCTCAGTGGATAAAGCGTTGACCTGGAAATGCTGAGGTCACCAGTTCGAAACCCTGGGCTTGCCTGGTCAAGGCACATATGGGAGTTGATGCTTCCAGCTCCTCCCCCCCTTCTGTCTCTCCTCTGTCTCTCCCTCTCCTCTCTTAAAATGCATAAAAAAAAAAATCAATGAAACCAAAGGCTTATTTTTTTTTAAATCAAAATATAATTTACATATAACATTGTATTAGTTTTATACAATATGATTTGATACATGTATATATTGGAAATTGATCACCACAAGAGATTTAGTTAACCTCCATCTCCACACAGTTACATTATTTTTATGAGAACTTTTAAGGTTTATTCTCTTAACTTTCAAATACACAATTGAATATTTTTGCTACAGTCACCATGCTGTAGAATACATCCCCCAGAACTTATTTATTTAGTAACTGGAAATGTATTCCTTTTGACCATCCTTATTCATTTCACCTACTCCCAATTTTTTATTGGAAAATATTTTAATAAAATTAATAAACTTCTAACCAGACAAACTGAGGGGGAAAAGGAAGGCACAGATTACAAATATCAGGAATAAAAAGGGGTATGTAATAACAGACTCTACAGACATTACCAAGATAATAAGGGAATAATAACTTTATACTCATAAATTTGACAACTTAGATGAAATGAACAAATTCTTTGAAATATTCAGTCTGCCAAAGCACACTCAAGAAATAAAGATGAACTTGGCCCTGGCTGGTTGGCTCAGTGGTAGAGCGTTGGCCTGGCGTGTAAAAGTCCCGGGTTCGATTCCCGGCCAGGGCACACAAGAGAAGTGCCCATCTGCTTCTCCACCCCTCCCCCTCTCCTTTCTCTCTATCTCTCTCTTCCCTTCCCACAGCTAAGGTTCCATGGGAGCATACTTGGCCCAGGTGCTGAGGACGGCTCCATGACCTCTGCCTCAGGCGCTAGAATGGCTCAGGTTGTAGCAGAGCAATGCCCTAGATGGGCAGAGCATGCCCCCTAGTAGGCATGCCGGGTGGATCCTGGTCGGGCACATGCAGGAGTCTCTCTGTCTGCCACCCCCAGCTTCTCACTATGGAAAAATACCAAAAAAGAAAGAAAGGTAAACTCAGTAGTCTTATATCTATTAGCTATTTTTGTAGGTAAAAACCTTCCAACTTTGAAAACTCCAGACCCAGATTGCTTTACTAGTAAATTCTATCAAAATTTAAAGAATAGATAATACCAATTCTGCAAAAACTTTTCCAGAACAGAGAGTAGGCTTTTAAACTCTTGGTGAGATCAGCATTACTATGATAATAAAACCAGAAAAAGACATTATAAGAAAAGAAAGCTATGTGCCGATATCCCTTATAACAGAGATGCAGAAATTATCAAAATGATAACAAATGAAATCTAGCAGTATATAAAAAGAGATCATCATGACCAAGTGAGATTTATCCTGGAAGTACATTCTGGTTCACCTTTCAAAAATCAGTGTGGTTTACCATATTAAGAGACCAACAAAATAATAGAATTGGGATAATTTTTTTTTTAATTTTATTTATTCATTTTAGAGAGGAGAGAGAGAGAGACAGAGAGGGAGAGAGAAAGAGAGAAGGTGGGGAGGAGCTGGAAGCATCAACTCCCATATGTGCCTTGGCCAGGCAAGCCCAGGGTTTCGAACCAGCGACCTCAGCATTTCCAGGTCAACGCTTTATCTACTGTGCCACCACAGGTCAGGCAGAATTGGGATAAATTTAGAAATCATTTGTGCCCTGGCTGGGTAGCTTTGTTGCAGTTGTTCCCAACCCCTGGGCCACGGACCAGTAGCGGTCTGTGGGCCATTTGGTACTGGTCTGTTGAGAAAGAATAAATAACATATTATTTTCGTGGGGTTTTTTTTTGTTTTATTTTTATTTAAGTTTGAATAATGTTTTATTTTTTTTTTAATGACCAGATTCCCTCTGTTACATCCGTCTAAGACTCACTCTTGACGCTTGTCTCGGTCACGGGATACATTTATCTGTCCCACCCTACAGGCCGATCCGTGAAAATATTTTCTGACATTAAACCAGTCCGTGGCCCAAAAAAGGTTGGGGACCACTGGGTTAGAGCATCGGCCCAAAGTGCAGAGGTTGCCAGTTTGATCCTTGGTCAGGGCACATACAGGAACAGATTGATGTTCTCTTTCTCCCTCTCTCCCTCTCTCCCTCCCTCCCTCCCTCCCTCCCCTTTCCTCTCTGGCCAAAGTCAATATTTAAAAAATAATAATTTAAAAAAAAATAAATCATTTGTTCCAACTATCATTTTATAGATAAATAGGCCTACAAAGAGAAGGTAACTTTATCAAACTTGGGTAAACTGTTGTGGAACCAGGGTTAGAATACAGGGGTGGGTGTATGTGTGTTTCTTGTTTGGATATACCCACAATGTTTGTCTTCTTTGAGGAAAGAGGGGCAATTAATAATCAGGAAGTAATCTTTATTTTATATGTATTGTGAGGTAGGATTCAGACTGACACCCTTTCTTTGCTATGTAGGAATATACTTTAATACTGATATAGATTTCTGTTATCTTATCTAAAATAAATAGAGAATGGATAGTGATAATTATCATATGATTGTCGACCAAGAGTGATTAAAAAAAAAGTACTTGAGATAGTTAAACTGCTGCTAACTC
This sequence comes from Saccopteryx bilineata, assembly GCF_036850765.1. Lineage (NCBI taxonomy): Eukaryota > Metazoa > Chordata > Mammalia > Chiroptera > Emballonuridae > Saccopteryx > Saccopteryx bilineata. The sequence continues at coordinate 18,328,208 of NC_089494.1, read as the reverse complement.
TATGATGGACCAAACTTGGTTCCTTTAGGTTCCTGCTCTTTTCATGGTGACCGGTAACAGTCAACCTGTGCTTTTCTTCATTTTTTTTTAACCTGGGTATGACTCTGATTCTATGACATAATAAACCATAGTTTGTGTTCTGTGTTATTTAAGTTTCACAGCTATCTGGGTGAACGATACAAAGTTCATTTTAATTGGAAAGCCTAAATGAAATACCTTTTGTTTGTCTATATTTTCTTTAGGGGCTTTGGTGAAAACAGATGAGCAGGAAGTAATCAACTTTTTATTGACAACAGAAATTATCCCTTTGTGTTTGCGTATTATGGAATCTGGAAGTGAACTTTCTAAAACAGTATGTGCTTTTAACTTAATTAGATTCTACATTGTGTTGGTTCTTGAGCTACTTTTTCATGGTGTACAGGTTAATTATTTTGGAAAGCTGTTTGGCAGTATCCACTATAAACATAAGCCTATTCCATAACCCAGCTGTCCCACTCTTAGGAACATTCCAAGAGAAAGGAGCTTTTACGTACATCAACACATGTACAGAATGTTTATAGCAGTTTTACTCATAAAATAAATTGTAATGTAGTCACAAAATAAACTACACAGTAATTGGCAAGAATGAACTGCTGATAAATGCAACATAGATGACTTTATAGGCATTTTATTGAGCAAAAGGAGCCAGACACATGAGTTTATACTATATGATTCCATTTATGTGAAATTCAACAACAGGCAAAACCAGTCAATGGGGATAAGTCAGAATAGTGGTAACCTCTCCAGGAAGAATATTGACTGAGAAAAGACACAGGGAATCTGCTACAGTGCTGGAAATAAATATTCTATATTTTAGTCTCGTTGTGGTTCATAAATGTGTGCATAGGTAAAAATTCTGCAAGATACACTTAAGATTAGTGCATTTTGTACACTTTAAACTTTTTATTGTGTATATGTTTTTATTAGTTTGCTATTGCTGCCATAATAAAATTGCTACAAGTTTGATGGCTTAAAACAACACAGATTGATTCTCTATAGCTCTGCAAGGCAGAAATTGTAAGTCAGTTTCACCAAGCAAAAAAAAGTCAGCATGTCTGTAACATTCTTTCTGGATGCTCTAAGGAGAGTCACTTTCTTTGCCTTTTCTAGAATTGCACTCTGACTCATGCCCCCCTCTTCCATCTTCAAAGCCAACACTATAGCATGTTCAGTCACTCTTTTGCTTCTTTCACTTTGCCTTCCCCTCTGTGGTTGAGTTTCACTCTTACAAGAACACTTGTGATTACATTTAAGGCATGCCTGGATAATCCAGGATGACTATCTCCCCCCAAGATTAATCATATCTGTCAAGTCCCTTTTGCCATATTAGGTATCATTCACAGTGTTTGGTGATTAGGACCTGCATATCTTTGGGAGCCATTATTAGCCAACTATTTTATCCCAGCAAAATAGTAAAATTAAATAATTCCCCACAGTTGGTTCTGATGAGCAGCCAAAGAAGAGAATCATTGTAGTAATGGTTCGAATTGAATTAAACTAGTAGTTTTTAAATTCCTTCTGTTATAAGAGTTAAACAAGCTTAAGTTGAGGATATTCTCTACTATTGTTGGAACGATTTTCTAAGGGATTCTTTAAAATCTTATTTCTTAAAGGTCTTTTGAGACTAGGAAAAGCCTTCCCTCATTTGGAAAAGATGGGGCAGAACTGAATCTCTAAAATCATCTTGGCCCATGGAAAAGAGAAGAGTCTCTGTATTCAGACTAGTTTTGGATCTCAACTCTGCAACTTAATAGCTTTGTCACTTGGGATCTTAACCTGGCAAGTTATTGATTATCAGTTATACCTGACACATAGTAATTATTCAATAACTGAGATAGTTTCTCCTTTTAAGAATCTGATATAAATAAAATGAGAATAACAATAGTACCTACCTCATAGGCTTATGAAAATAAAGTAAGGCATATTTTATGCCTTTAGGAAAAATTCTGGCAGATAGTAAGTGTTCAGTAGGGTAATATTTATTTTTTTTGTACTGTACATTTACAAAGTAAGATGTATATAATGTGACGGTCTCTACTTAATTTTCTGGTTCATGGTTATTCCTGGGAGATGAATTGACAGCTAGAAGATAAGTCTGAGTGATGTTTTAGACGCCTTAATTTTGTTTTACTCCAGGTTGCCACATTCATCCTCCAAAAGATCCTCTTAGATGACACCGGTTTGGCTTATATATGTCAGACATATGAACGTTTCTCCCATGTTGCCATGATCTTGGTAAGTTCTTTTATTTACCCTCTTTGCAGTAGTACTGACCTCACAGCTTAGTCCCTTTGCAATTGACACTGAGCAACTGTGTAACTTTAGTCATCCCACTGGAAATTACACCCCTGGAACCTTGGGTAAAGATTCTCGCAATATCTGATCTCTAACATCAACTAGGATTATTTTGTTTTGCTTTTTATTTTTTTCCTACCCCACCCCATTTTGGGGGAAACAGGGCAAGATGGTCCTACAGCTATCCAAAGAGCCTTCTGCCCGTCTGCTGAAGCATGTAGTGAGATGTTACCTTCGACTCTCAGATAATCCCAGGTAAACATTTACAGGATTTATAGGACTTGGGGGAAATACTCTTGTGTATGGTTGCTTCATCTCATGGCATAGCTTCTATATCTTTAGGACAGGGAAACAATATAACTATGTTTAGTTTGTTTGAGATAGAACTTGATAAATTTCTTTCAAAATCTGAAATGCTGAATTTAAAAAATTCCATCAGAATTTTATTTCCCCACTATAACTCTGTACTCTACTCTAAAATTCCAGAGAGTTCAGATAGTTCCCAGGGAAACTTAGGGGACTCAAATCACATCCTGTGACTTGAGGTTTTTATTGCTATTCTAGTTGATCAGAAAGAGAAGAATATTTTCAAAGATCTCTTAAGAAGGGAACACAGCCCAAAGGGCTCTTGATGTATTTTCAATTCTCTGCTTGATTCCTGTAAAGTTCTTGAGCTAATTATTTTATCTCCCTATGCTTATAATGTTTCTGCCAGAAATCATTCATTGTAGGTATAATGCACTTTAGAAGTCTTTGACCTTTGGCTTTGTAAATCCATAATTAATGCTGAAAGCCACTTACTAAGATTCTCCTAGACCACATAATGGGGTGATTTTTGTGTTCCCAGGAATGAGAATAACTTGATTTAATGTGAACTCCCGCCACTGAGGTTATTCAAGCCCTAGCTATTTCTTTGACTATTTTGTCCTGTTCTTCAGTGGTTTGTATTTTCACCAAAGTTTGAAAATGTGTTTATTTGAAATTCTACTTGTACAGAGTTGTAACTGCTTAAAACTACCTTATACAGGGATTGGCAAAAGTAGGTTTATAGTTGTGAGTTCTTAAAATTTTATTATTATTTATTAACTATTATTTATTTGTATTATCTTCTTATTGTTATTTTGTATCCTTACTTGTGATTTATCTTTTAGGTAATGATGGCTGCTAATTTAACCTACTTTTGCCCACTCCTGTAGTTAACAGTCACCTTTTTGAGGTTTTCAGATTTGACTTTCTGCTGGTCGTCTTTTAAAGAAAATGAAACATGAAAAAAATTCATCTGATAATTTTGCTACCATAGTTTTGTTTTTTGCTCATCTCTTATTAAGGATTTTAACTATAAACTGAAGCAGTTTTTGGGAAGACACAAATTTATACTGATTTAGAATTTAAGTCGATTAATTTGTCATACTATGATACTCCCTGTTAATGTACTGATTTTGGAAATGTTTCATTTACGATATAACCCATATATTTCTGATATGAGTATATTGGCAATATTTACTATAATAAATCAGAAAGTAGTTTGAATTGAACTATTGTACCATTTTCTTCCATTTTCCTTTGTCATGAAGTTCTATATTGGGGCATCTCTGAAAATGTGTGCAGACTACAGGTCCTGGAGATCTCTAAGCCTGTGCCTTGCCTAATAGAAGCTTTAAAGAATTTTAATGGTTTTTAGAAGTAATTTGACAAGAGCCATAGATTCCCAGGATTCTGTATATTTATGTCTAAGAAGGGAACTCTTCCCTGTCCCCTGTGGGTTTATTTGTTGGTCTCCCTGGTTGGTCTGTTTGTTTCTGATGTAGGGCACGTGAAGCACTCAGGCAGTGTCTCCCTGACCAGCTGAAGGACACGACCTTTGCCCAGGTGCTAAAAGATGACACCACAACGAAACGCTGGCTTGCACAACTGGTGAAGAACCTGCAAGAGGGCCAGGTCACCGATCCCCGGGGTATCCCCCTGCCCCCTCAGTGATCCTCCCCGACCCTCCCAGGACCCCACAGGTTGGGGAAGGAAGGGGGAACCTTCAAGGAAAACAGCTCAGGTTTTATTGCTGACCAGGAATAGACAACTTCACTGCTGAACTGCACTGGAGAAAAGGGGCAAGGTACCCCAACTGAGGCGTGTGAGCTGCCATTTCAGGCTGCCTTGAGGACCTGGGCTCCTCCTGCTACTCCCAGGAAATGGGCTTCTGACAGCAGTCTGCCACCACAGCCCCAGAAGGGTGTCAACACCAGCAAATGCTGTATTTGCAGCATGCCCAAGACAACCCTTCTCCCCCACCTCTACCTAGCCGCTGGCAGGGAGAGGAGGCAGTGGTGATGGCAGCAGTCTAGGCATGGTGAACGCCTGGGACCAAGCCATGTGGCATTTTTTATTTTGCCTTCCTGGAAGACTCAAGATGTGTCTCTTCTTTCTCTCTCAATATTTGTTTACTTTGGTGTTTTTTGTTGTTTAATGATAGAGAGAGATGTGTTTAGTGGACACAAGCTGTAATACTCAGCAAAACTTTGTCGACTGGCACTGTTTACAAGTCTGTTAGCTGCATAAGCTCAATAAAAAGTTGGTCTGGGCATTACACCCCCTCTAGCAGGCCAATAGCTGCATGAACTGTTGGGAGGAATGGGAGACAGGGGAAAGGGACAATGCCAAAGGACAGCAGGAGCCTCTTTCCCTTCCCGGTCTTCTACCCTTCGTTCTGGATGCCACGAAGACCTTAACCCTGTTTTTGGCTTCAGCTGCTAGCTTTTTCAAATCTCAGTGCTTTCCCCCTTTTCATTTTCCTCCAGTTAAACTTAAAACAGACGTCTTAATTCATCAGGCTGTCCTGCAGGGTATTGTATTGAGGGAGGAGAGACGGCGTTGGATCTCACCTTCAATTCAAGTCCTCAAAGATATTTTCTGGAAGACTTTTAAAAGGGAGGTGCCTGGGATTAAGATGATAGGCTACTTGGTCCTATTTGTTATAGTTTGAATTTCTGCAGCTCCAGCTGTCTTCATGATTGTACTTGAAGCAGTATTAGCTGAATTAATTTTATTCAGATTTAAGATAGAGGACTGAGTCCTCTTAGTCCACTCAGTCTTTGTTTTTCTTTTTCTTTTGACACATTCCCTTTTGGTCTATGGGAATTACAGGGTTGCCACTAAAAGATTTTTCACTGTTCATATTGTGTTAGAGGATCCCCCTTCCTGGAGCTTTAGGTGACTCTGTTCACAATCCAGTCCTTCCTTCTACCAACACCTGCTCTCTCTTATCGCCATCTCCAATCACAGATGGGATTATTAATCGAATTCTAGAGAGAGACCAAGTATATCCTGTTCACATTTACACAGTTGGTGTCTCTGAACAAGTTTGAGGGGTCTATAAGAGGCAAGCTCAGAGAAATCTTTGCAGAGGCAGTTTTGCCAACACAAGGGCTCTTTCAAGCCGACTTTCACAAAGGGAGCCGGCCTTGTTAGTTGGCTTCTGTCTCTTTAGAGCCAAGAAGTTGTAATTAAGTAGCCTAGATGTAGGAAGGGTAGGCTAAGCACTTATTCCCCTGCCTTCCAAACTGAAGAGAACATAGCCAGCTCTTAGTAATCTTAAGCCTGAAGAGAAGAGGTCCTGGAGAAACAGAAAAAGCATGGACTGGATAGATGTCTTGACTCCCTTCAGCCCATAGTTTGTATCTGGAGAGTTCAGCTAGGGTAACCCTGGTTTTTGCCAACCACCTTCCTGCTGAGCCAAAGTTTTCTTACTCCCCCTCCACTGGGGAAGCAGCTGAGGCCCATAGGAAATTCTCTTCTCTCCATCTCGCGGTGCATTGGGCATATTACTGTGCCGATAGTGTCTTAATTCTTGTTCCATCTATTTTCAGCTGGCCTTGGACCCCACATAAAGAGTTTCAGGGGAGGGATGGAAATGGGTATTATTCCTTGTAGTTGATCCTAATGTTATGTGTGTATAAAGAGACCGACCCTTCCCCTCATTTTGTGTTTTTCATCCCTTTCCCTCAACAGGATTGAAATAAAACATGCTTCTGTTTTTATAAAAACATTTTTTTCTTTAAACTGAATATTTTATTTTGTCACTATAGATGGACAGGTGATCATTGTCACCCCTGCCTCTACCCTCTGTCCACCTACACAAGTTCACTGCCCTGCCAAGAGGGCAGGCAGTAATGGTTCCTTTGTGGATAGGTCATTTGGGAGAGTCTGCTGACGTGGAAAAGCTGTTTGGGAGACTGGGATTGCTACTTTTTATTTGATAAAATATCTCCTGCTGGAATAGAACTTTCCTCCTGGCTGTATTGCCCAGAACTTAGTATTGGTATTTACTTTAATATTCATTTTCTTCTGGGATTCAAGCCTTAGAGAACATCTCCAGAGTTTTTATGCCTATTTGTGGACTCTCAGTGGGACAGAGCCAGCCTCTGTTTCCGCCTTCTTTTCCCAAGGCTTTAGAGGGCTTGTGACTGGTTCAGTGGTGGAACAGGGCAAGGAGAGGGAGGCATTGGTAGCCTTCAGAGCATGCCTTCCTTACTATCCATATACGATTTCCTTGCTCACTATTCTTGCTGCTCAGTGGCTGGGAAAGAGGGGAGATATACAAAATTATTACTATCAAAAAGCCCAAGAAACACATCTGCAATAGGATACCATAGAATGTTAACGATACTTCTTTCCTGAATGTGGAACTTAATTTTTAAAAATATTTTAATATACTTATTTCAAATGCAGATATAGCATTAGTTGAACAACACAGCAAACCTACCTTAATTGTCATCCAATCAACAATATATATACTCTTTAATTAAACTGGAAGCATTTTACCCAAATTGATCATTAACTGTACCATCAGGCAAGCTCAATTTAATGTAATAGAATGTTTTCTGAACTGAACACATGAGATTAAGCTAGGAAAAAAAACAGAACATCCTAACTGTTTAACAGATAGGTAGTACAAAATAAGGTGGACAGAGAAAGACAAATACCATATGATTTCACTTGTATGAGGACTAAGGAACAGAAACAGACTCGGATACAGAGTACAGACTGACAGTTTTCAGAGGAATAGGGTTGGGGGGCTGCATGTAAAAGATGGAGGGAATTAAGCAGTACAAATTGGTAGTTAGAGAATAGCCTCAAAGATATAGATTGCAGTATAAGGAATATAGTCAATAACGTGATATGTATGGGGCCAGGCGGATGGGTACTTTAAGCAGCAGGACCACTCTAAGTTACATAATTTTTCTAACCACTATATCTGAAACTAATACAGGATAATTCATGTAAACTGGAATTGAAAATAAAATATACCAGAGGGGGAGAGGGCTGAAAGGAAATAGAAGAGTAAGGTTTAGGGGGATAAATGGTGATGGAAGTTAAATTTGACTTGGGGTGGTGAATTCACAGTACAATATACAGATGATATAAATTGTACACCTGAACCTTTTATAATTTTATTAACCAATGTCAACCCATAAAATTCAGTAAAAATTTTAAATGCATAATCCTAAACTATAAAAATAAATTTAAAAACAGGTAGTTAAAATTTTTAAATAAAAACAGGTAGTACAGCCTGACCAGGCGGTGGTGCAGTGGATAGAGCATCAGACTGGGATGCGGAGGACCCAGGTTCGAGACTCCGAGGTTGCCAGCTTGAGCGAGGGCTTATCTGGTTCGAGCAGAGCTCACCAGCTTGGACCCAAGGTTGCTGGCTCGAGCAAGGGGTTACTCGGTCTGCTGCAGCCCCACGGTAAAGGCACATATGAGAAAGCAATCAATGAACAACTAAGGTGTCGCAATGAAAAACTAATGATTGATGCTTCTCATCTCTCTGTTCCTATCTGTCTGTCCCTATCTATCCCTCTCTCTGACTCTCCCTCTGTCTCTGTAAATAAAAACAAACAGGTAGTACAATTCTAAATAACCTCTGGATCACAGAAGAAATAACAAAGGAAATTAGGGGAAAAAAATTTAATTGAATGATGTAGATATGCCATGTCAAAACTTGTATACAGGTAAAGCAGTACTTAGATACATTACCTTAAATTCACACCATAAAAAGAAAGCTAAGTCAATGATTTAGGTTTTCACGTCAAGAAACTGGAAAAGAATAGCAAATTCAAAAAGGAAGGAAGGATACCAAAACATGTCAGTGACTTAGAAAACAAATGTACAATAAAATCAACAAAGCCAGGCCCTGGCCAGTTGGCTCAGCGGTGGAGTGTCGGCCTGGAGTGCGGGGGACCCGGGTTCGATTCCCAGCCAGGGCACATAGGAGAAGCGCCCGTTTGCTTCTCCACCCCCACCCCCTTCTTCCTCTCTGTCTCTCTCTTCCCCTCCCGCAGCCAAGGCTCCATTGGGGCAAAGATGGCCCGGGCGCTGGGGATGGCTCCTTGGCCTCTGCCCAGGCACTAGAGTGGCTCTGGTCTTGGCAGAGCGACGCCCGGGAGGGGCAGAGCATCGCCCCCTGGTGGGCAGAGCGTCGCCCCTGGTGGGCGTGCCGGGTGGATCCTGGTCGGGCGCATGCGGGAGTCTGTCTCTCCCCCTTTCCAGCTTCAGAAAAATACAAAAAGAAAAAAGAAAAAAAAATCAACAAAGCCAAATAGCATTCCTCTGCAAACATCAATAAAACTGAAAAACCCTTAGTAAACTGATCAGGAAAAAATAACATCAACAATGTTAGAAATGGAAAGGGACATTCTCATAGTCACCAATCTCAAATTTCCAGAGACTAGAAAAAGGGAACACTCAGTTACTTAACCTAGCCACCAAAAGCTGTCAAGGATATCAAAAGGAAAGCCAGGGGCCAGACTCCCATGAATGTAGATAGAAAATCCCTAGACAAAATAAGCAAATCATATCTAGCATTATATAAAAATAAAGTATCATGTTTAACTTGGGTTTACTACAAAAATGCAAGATTCAGTACTTGAAAATTAACCAGTGTCATCCACCACATAATCAATATGAGGGGAAATCACACAATCATCTAGATCAGTGGTTCTCAACCTTTCTAATGCTGTGACCCCGCAATACAGTTCCTCATGTTGCGGTGACCCCAAACCAAAAAATAATTTTGGTGGCTACTTCATAACTGTAATTTTGCTATAGTTATGATTCAGAATGTAAATACCTGATATGCATTATGTATTTTCCGATGGCTTTAGGCGACCCCACCGAGGTTGCAACCCACAGGTTGAGAACCGCTGATAATGCAGAAAAGAACATAAAATTCAATACCTATTCATGATTTTAAAAAAACAACTTGGAGGCCCTGGCCGGTTGGCTCAGCGGTAGAGCGTCGGCCTAGCGTGCGGAGGACCCGGGTTCGATTCCCGGCCAGGGCACACAGGAGAAGCGCCCATTTGCTTTTCCACCCCTCCGCCGAGCCTTCCTCTCTGTCTCTCTCTTCCCCTCCCACAGCCAAGGCTCCATTGGAGCAAAAATGGCCCGGGCGCTGGGGATGGCTCTGTGGCCTCTGCCTCAGGCGCTAGACCAGCTCTGGTCGCAACAGAGTGATGCCCTGGATGGGCAGAGCATCGCCCCCTGGTGGGCGTGCCAGGTGGATCCCGGTCGGGCGCATGCGGGAGTCTGTCTGACTGCCTCTCCCTGTTTCCAGCTTCTGAAAAATGCAAAAAAAAAAAAAAAACAAACAAAAAAAAAACAACTTGGAAAACCAGGAATAAAAGGGCACATCCTTAATCTAATCAAAAGTGCCCCCCCAAGAATCACTACAATAACCCTCATTGAAGTCATTTTTGGTAAAATATTTAAATCATTCTACATGAGATGAGGGATGAAATAAAGATGTTGCTATCACACCTCCATTTATCATTATACTGCTCCCAGCCAGTGAGCTAAGATAAGATTATAAAGGGGAAAAAATACAACATGATTGTGTACATAAATACAGTAATCTAAAAGAATCTACAGTCTCTTAGAATTGAATTTTGTAAAGTCAGTATATAAAAATCAACTGTCGCCTGACCAGACAGTGGCGCAGTGGATAGAGCGTCGGGCTGGGATGTGGAAGACCGAGGTTCAAGACCCCGACCGAGGTCACCAGCTTGAGCGCGGGCTCATCTGGTTTGAGCAAGGCTCACCAGCTTGAGCCCAAGGTCGCTGGCTAGAGCAAGGGGTCACTCGATCTGCTGTAGCCCCCCCCCCCCCCCCGCCCAGTCAAGGCACATATGAGAAATCAATCAATGAACAACTAAGGACGAAGAATTGATGTTTCTCATCTCTCCCTTCCTGTCTGTATGTCCCTATCTGTCCCTCTCTCTGATTCTGTCTCTGCCACAAAAAAAACAAAAACAAACAAAAATCAACTGTCAATACACAGTAGTGTAAAAGGATGTCATTCTCAAAATGATCTGGTTAAACTCAACTAAGTAAAATCCTGGCAAGTTTATTTTTGTGAAAACTGACAAGCTGATTCTATAATTAGTATGGAAAGGCAGAGTGCCAAAACAGCCAAGGCGATCTTGAATAAGAACATAATTGAGTCCTCCCATTCCTAGATATGGTCCTTTAACTTTCAACCTTTTAGTGATACTTTTTTGTATACATGAGTCTTACAAATAGCACACACTTGTATTTTGTTTTACGACCTTTTCTGATAGGTCCCTTATGGAATGTTACACAGTTTTTATTTTTTATTTTATCTTCTATTATCTTAGTCTGTGGTTCATTTTCTGTTCTTTTGAAGTTATACATGCTGCTATAATTCTATAGGTAGTCTCACTGATTGTTTTTTAAATGAAATTTAGTATTAATATTTTGTGTTGCCTTTTGACCACTGAGGATGGGCTTTATTTCAGAAGTGTGAGTAGTTTGACTGAATGTGCTGGGAAACTTATCTCTTATTCCCTATCCTTACTGTTCCTCCAAAAAATGTTAGGTTATCTCTCCTGGTGGTCAGAGGTAGGGTCTAGGCTTGTCTGGGTGGCAGCGTGAGAGTGTAGATTTTAGGTCTTCATCTGCCAGCTGAACCTTTCTTTCAATTTAAGGCTTCTGGGCCATTACTGGGCATGGTTCCCAGAAAGTCCCCGTGCTGCTGCTGCGGATCAGGTTTCTGCATCTGTTAATAATAGACAACAGTGGGGGAAGGGGCAGGATCATTATGGAAGTAGAAACAACCAAACCAGATGGACAGTTCCTGTGCCTGGGGCCATCTGTCCCATCTGTCTTCTCCCTTCCTGATCTAAAGAGCATCCTGCAAGGACATGTTTTTAAGCCATTCTTTGGAGTTATTCTATGAAGGTCTCCAGATGCCTGCGCCCAAAATCAGAACACATGATCTGGGAACACTGTTTATGAGGATACTGAAACGGAATATTTGAGATCTGTACTGTCCCAGAAACTCCAGAATGAATGAGAATACTCAAAAAACACCCAGAAGGTAAGGAAGTTGGGCAGCAATTAGGTAATGCTTTAGTAACTCAGAAAGAGGTAAACCATATATAATCCTAGAGTGTTGAAGAAGAGTGTGGAATGTGAAGGTGAAGCATGGAAAAATAAGGACATGATGACATTGAGGAAGTAGAAATGGGAGAGTGAGACAAGCATGAAAAACACGGTCTCAATTAAAACCTGAAATCAGCCTGACCTGTGGTGGTGGAGTGGATAAAGCATTGACCTGTAACACTGAGGTCGCCGGTTCGAAACCCTGGGCTTGCCTGGTCAAGGCACTTATGGGAGTTGATGCTTCCTGCTCCTCCCCCCTTCTCTCTCTCTGTCTTTCTCCTCTCTAAAATGAATAAAATCTTTTTTAAAAATTTATTTTACAGAGAGAAGGACAGATAGGGACAGACAGGAAGGGAGAGAGAGGAGAAGTATCAATTCTTCATTGCGGTTTTCTAGGTGTTCATTGATTGCTTTCTCATATGTGCCTTGACGGGGGGGGGGGGGCTACAGCAGAATGAGTGACCCCTTGCTCAAGCCAGTGACCTTGGGCTTCAAGCCAGCAATCTTTGGGCTCAAACCAGTGATGATGGGGATCTGGTGATCCCATGCTCAAGCCAGTGACCCTGTGCTCAAGCAGGTGAGCCGATGCTCAAGCTGGATGAGCCCGTGCTCAAGCCAGTGACCTCGGGATTTTGAACCTGGGTCCTCTGCATCCCAGTTCGATGCTCTATCCACTGTGCCACTGCCTGATCAGGCTAAAATGAATAAATAAAATCTTTAAAATTTTTTTTTTAATTTGAAATCAGCACAGTTTAAATATTGATCTCCCTAATATTTCTATTCCCCATGGTGGCCTCCCTCTTCTTCCTCCTCTCTTTGTATACGCCTTTTTTTTTTATCAAAACCTGCTCTCGGTAAAGTATGATAAACTCAACCTAGGTGTGAATTGTTTAAAAAAAAGGAAGACTTCAGAAATTACCAATTGCAAAAAATTGAAACCCTTTTTTTTTAAATATAGCACAAACATAGAAAACTACATAAAGAAAATGTATAACTTAGTAAGTTATTATAAAGTGAAGACCGGCCCTGGCTGGTTGGCTCAGCAGTAGAGCGTCGGCCTGGCGTGCAGGAGTCCCAGGTTCGATTCCCGGCAAGGGCACACAGGAGAGGCGCCCATTTGCTTCTCCACGCCTCCCCCTCTCCTTCCTCTCTGTCTCTCTCTTCCCCTCCTGCAGTGAGGCTCCATTGGAGCAAAGATGGCCCGGGTGCTGGGGATGGCTCTGTGGCCTCTGCCTCAGGCACTAGAATGGCTCTGGTTGCAGCAGAGCAATGCCCCAGATTGGCAGAGCATCGCCCCCTGGTGGGCATGCCAGGTGGATCCCGGTCGGGCACATGCGAGAGTCTGTCTGACTGCCTCCCCGTTTCCAGCTTCGGAAAAATGAAAAAAATAAATAAATAAATAAAGTGAAGACCTTTTTTAGCACTCAGAACTGGATGTAGAACTTGGCCAGCTATTTCAGAAGCCAGCTCTGTGCCTTATCCCATCACAACTCTTACCTCTTCCCCAAAGTAACCACTATCCTGGCATTTATGGTAATCACTAAGGAGGATTTCATTTTAATGGAACTAAAGTTTTAGCTATAAATAAACACTAATGGTAGAATATTAGGCAGTTGAGGGGTGTTTGGGGAGCTATGAGAGGCAGCCAGATCTCAGCACACTTAAAATCACATCATTTCACACTGTTAATTTACTCTGTGCCTTGACTGAGATACACCTCACTAGAAAAGGATCCCACAGAGGTCAGGTACAGGGCTGTGCCCTATGCCCTCAGCTGCCTTACTGTCATCCACTGTTTCAGAGCCCTACTCTATAATCTTTCCAAAGCAGAGCAAACAGTGCTTGGGAGAGTGCAAGGCCCTGGTTGTCTCTGCTGCTGATAAGGGAGTCCAGCACATTGCCTAAACTTTCCTGGGCCTCAGTTTCTCACCATGAAGTTTAGGGCCATAATAAAGTCCTTTGCAATCCTCTATTCCTCTCCTAACTCGCTCCTCTTTCCTCAGTCTTGGTTTCTGTTTCAGCTGCCTCTTCATTGACCCTTATAAAAATCTCATACCTCCCTTCCCCAGGTGGGTGTCTTTTTTTTTTCTCAGAGACAGAGAGAGAGTCAGAGAGAGGGATAGACAGGGACAGACAGATAGGAACGGAGAGAGATGAGAAGCATCAATCATCAGTTTTTCGTTGCGACACCTTAGTTGTTCATTGATTGCTTTCTTATATGTGCCTTGACCGCAGGCCTTCAGCAGACTGAGAAACCCCTTGCTCAAGCCAGTGACCTTGGGTCCAAGCTGGTGAGCTTTTGCTCAAACCCAGGGGTCCTCAAACTTTTTACACAGGGGGCCAGTTCACTGTCTCTCAGACCGTTGGAGGGCCAGACTATAAAAAAAAACACCTATGAACAAATCCCTATGCACACTGCACATATCTTATTTTTTTCTTTTTTCTTTTCTTTTTTTTCAGAGAGAGAGAGGGATAGACAGGGACAGACAGGAACGGAGAGAGATGAGAAGCATCAATCATTAGTTTTTCATTGCGCGTTGCAACACCTTAGTTGTTAATTGATTGCTTTCTTATATGTGCCTTGGCCACGGGCCTTCAGCAGACCGAGTAACCCCTTGCTGGAACCAGCAACCTTGGGTTCAAGCTGGTGGGCTTTTTGCTCAAACCAGATGAGCCCGCACTCAATCTGGCGACCTCAGGGTCTCGAACCTGGGTCCTCTGCATCCCAGTCCAATGCTCTATCCACGGCGCCACTGCCTGGTCAGGCTGCACATATCTTATTCTAAAGTAAAAAAAACAAAACGGGAACAAATACAATATTTAAAATAAAGAACAAGTAAATTTAAATCAACAAACTGACCAGTATTTCAATGGGCACTATGGGCCTGCTTTTGGCTAATGAGATGGTCAATGTGCTCCTCTCACTGACCACCAGTGAAAGAGGTTCCCCTTCCGGAAGTGCGGCCGGGGCCAGATAAATGGCCTCAGGGGGCCGCATGTGGCCCGCGGGCTGTAGTTTGGGGACCCCCGCTCAAGCTGGCAACCTCGGGGTCTCGAACCTGGGTCTTCCGCATCCCAATTCGATGCTCTATCCACTGCGCCACCGTCTGGTCAGGCCCAGCTGGGTGTCTTAAACAGTCTCATGCTCGTCTCTTTGCCCTTGATACTTACACACCATAAGTCTGCTTCATCTCTACACACATTTTTATAAGCACACATGTACGTCCTTGAACATTGGATGTGCTGCTGAACAAATGCTCATAGAATGAATGAGTATGGCCTGACCTGTGGTGGTGCAGTGGGTAAAGCGTCAACCTGGAATGCTGAGGTCACTGGTTCAAAACCCCAGGCTTGCCTGGTTAAGGCACATATGAGAAGCCAACTACTACTAGTTGATGCTTCCTGCTCCTCTTCACACCTCTTTTTCTCTCTCCCTCTCCTTCCTTTCTCTAAATCAATAAATAAAATCTTAAAAAGAAAAGAAAAGAATGAATGAATACAAAGGAAGAACAAATGAATTCCTGCATACATATTTTTAAACAGCGAGTACCTAATATATATACACAGATACTAGCCTGTTCTTCTATAGTCTTTTTTTTTTTTTCTGTATTTTTCCGAAGCTGGAAACGGAGAGGCAGTCAGACAGAGTCCCGCATGCACCCGACCGGGATCCACCCGGCATGCCCACCAGAGGGCGATGCTCTGCCAATCTTGGGGCGTCGCTCTGACCAATCAGAGCCATTCTAGTGCCTGAGGCAGTGGCCACAGAGCCATCCTCAGCTCCGGGGGAAAACCTTGCTCCCGTGGAGCCTTGGCTGCGGGAGGGGAAGAGAGAGACAGAGAGGAAGGAGAGGGGGAGGGGTGGTAGAAGCAGATGGGCGCTTCTCCTGTGTGCCCTGGCCGGGAATCGAACCCGGGACTTCTGCATGCCAGGCCGATGCTCTACCACTGAGCCAACCGGCCAGGGCTGTTCCTCTATACTCTTAAGATCATTTCTCTCCTCCTTTTCTCCTCATCTTCTTCCTTTCCCATCCTATTCCTTCCTTTCTTTTTTTTTTTTCTTTCCCTGTGCCAACGGAGCTAGCATGATTGTCCTGCAAGGCAGAATACAGAGACACAGAAGCAGGCCGGCCGGTGGTAACGGACACCATGGTAAGGAGCCAGGTGAAATAAGGGAAAGGACAGCAGCAGCATGCAGAGAGAAAACAACTGGAATGAAAAGCTGTGATTCATGGAGCACTGCTCCTCAGACACTCCTTGGGTTTCACTTTGAGAGCTCTGGCCGGATTGGGGTCAGTGAGGGCTGGCATTAAGATGAAGGGCAGCCAGGCTCCTCCTCCCTGGAGAGATGGTGCTCCAATCCCTGCCCTTAATCCTTTTCTACCTACTCCACCCCCACTACTCCCTCACTGACCAGTGTCCTGGGCCTTTAAGAGTTGGGTGTGCTGAGCTGAGGACAGAGCTCATACTTCTCCCCACCCCACTCCTTCCTTCTGGCTGTAACTGCCAGTCACAGCAGCAAACTGCAGTAGAAGAGGGGAGGAAGCCAGCGAGTGCAAGAGGAGCAAAGGAGAAAAGGAGCTGGCTAGGTTTCCTCATCCCACTGCGGAGAGCATCACAGAGCTCACAGACTCGGGACTGCTATCCTGCTCACGGTAAGGGCCTGGAGGCTCCGACCAGCCTCTGCTCCACGCTCTGCCCAGCCTGAGTCCCCAGCTCCGTCCTCCACATGCCTTATCTGCCCTGATTAAATTGCACCCTGAACTCCTTTGCCAGAACAGGTCTATAGGACTCCAACTTTCTAGTTCTCTCTAGCTTATCCTCTTTATTTTTATTTTTTTATTTATTATTATTTTTACAGAGACAGAGAGAGAGAGTCAGAGAGAGGGACAGATAGAGACGGACAGACAGGAATGGAGAGAGATGAAAAGCATCAATCATTAGTTTTTTGTTGCAACACCTTAGCTGTTCATTGATTGCTTTCTCATATGTGCCTTGACCCGGGGGGGTGGGGGCACAGCAGACCAAGTAACTCCTTGCTCAAGCCAGCGACCTTGGGTCCAAGCTGGTGAGCTCTGCTCAAACCAGATGAGCCTGCACTCAAGCTGGCAACCTCAGGGTCTCGAACCTGGGTCCTCCGCATCCCAGTCCGACGCTCCATCCACTGCACCACCGCCTGGTCAGGCTAGCTTATCCTCTTTGACTTACAGGTTTCCTGCTGGCTATATCAGTCACCTCTTTATATGGGACTTCTTAGCTACCCAGGGCTGCCACTCAGAGGTGAGCCCCACCCTAGCGAGAAAAGAGAGAATTGGAGTAGCTGTGCTTTAGCTTAAATTCATTAACAGGTTGTTGAGGATTACCAAATGTGGGTTGGCCAAGGCCCATGGGGAATGTAGAAACCCTTCGTAATAGGGAGAGAGTTATGACACTTCCCTGAAAAGAGCCAGAGTGAGTTCTATACCTCGTTCTTCGCCTGCTCAATAGACCAGGACAGTTTGTTGGCATGCCCAAGGGCTATGCTAGGAAGAGCACTTGCTTCTAGTCCTGACTTTGCCATCAACCAGGTGTGTGACTTTAGACTCCAACCTTCTGAGCTGAGATAAGAGGAAGTTTAGCATTTCCCAGACTTGCCTGTGTATCAGGGATGCTTGGTAAAAATAAATCTACCTGAGCCCCATCCTTGGAAATTCCGATCTGGTAGATTTGGGGTGGAGCTAAGGAATCTCTGTTTTAAGACATTCTCCAGGGAATACTGATACAGCCAGGAACCTTTGGATTAGATGTGTTATAAAAAAGTCTTCAAGCTTGAACATTCTGAGTGCTATGATCTGTGATCGGAGCCATTCTGTCCTCTTTATATGAAACAGGTCAGACACAATCCTGCTTAGAAGCAAAAGAGTAGATGAAATGATTCTCTTCTTTCCTGCTCCTCAGAGAGACCTGAGACACCCTGAATTCCACTGTAATGCCACTGGCCATTCTGCCAAAGTCCATATCTAGATGACATAAGCCCCCTGGAAGCTGAAGGCCAAATCATGCTTGGCAGCCTTGGCCACTTCCCATCTTCTTTTGTATCTCTGTTTTCTCATCTGTATTATGGAGGGAATACCCCATGTCCTCCGGAATCTCCACATGCATGTCCACGAGTGAATGGTCAAGACCCTTTCTCTCACACTCAGTCTTTATTCTCTGCTCTCCGCCTCTGTCTCCCACTCCCAAATCCTTTGTGTCTTCTTTGCCAATTGCACTGCATCAGCTGTGAGCATCCTCCCCATTTTACCTTCAGACACCAGAGAAAACACCAAGATGTAGAACACTTGGGTTCTAAGTCGCATTCTTTGGGCAGTTTGTTTAGTTAGTCTCCTAGGATACAGGGGAAAGTGAGGCTGAGCAGAGGGTTGTGCTAGCAGACCACAGCTTCAAAACCCTCACAGGAGCTGAGACACAGAAGAAAGAGAAGAAGTGAGAGGGAGAAGGATGAGAAGAGAGCAGAGAGGCTGACAAGTGAACAAACAGGTTGGCAGAGAAAACAGGAGAGAAAAGAGTGAGTTGGGGAGAATAGAAAAGGAGTCGTTCAAGCAGAGAATGAGAAAAGGAAAGAAAATGGAAAGAAAGAAAAGAAAGGCTGTTTTGTTTGACATGAAAAATGATAGAAGGGAGAGACAAAACTTGGATATTCCTCATTGATTCTTAGCTCAGCTTTAACCGAGAGAAAGCCCTTTCTAAGGGTAAAGTCTTGGTGAAATCTTCCATTTCTGCCACTTAATTCATTAGGTGACTCTGGCAGTTCACTTAATCTTTCTAGCTCTTAGTCCCCTTCTCTATCAGTGAAGACCAGCTCTGACATTCTATAGCTCCTTGTGTTGACATTGGCCTTCTTATGAATGGCCACATGTCACTTAGATAGAGATTGAAAATAGTGGTTCAGGAATGGCAGCAGGATTTGAAACTTGCCAGGTCCTGGGGTTGGAAGAGTTTGGCGAAAGAGGTTGAAATAATTTTCTAAGGCTGGGCTGAGAGGAGGCAGGCTCCAAAATAGGGGCGTCCTGGTATTTGGGCTCTGTTGTTAGGCTTCCCATGTTTTAGGACATTATTGTGTGGCTCCTAGACCCAGGCGCAAGGGAAGGTAATGCTGTCTTCTCCGAGGTCCAAAACCCACTCTGCCCCAGACATGGGTGCTGAATTTCAGAAGAGATAAGGTAGGATGTTGGCAAGGGAGTTTAGATTTCAGTCCTAGGCTGGCCAACCCCCACGCCACCACAAAGGACCTGTGATACTTAAGAGGGACCTGTATGTTACTTTTTATCCTTTTTTAAGATTTTTATTTATTGATTTCAGAGAGAGATAGAGAAGGCAGGGGAAGAGAGCGGGAAGCATTAACTCATAGTCATTGCTTTTCGTATGTACCTTGACTGGGCAAGCCCAGGGTTTCGAACCAGCGACCTCAGCATTCCAGGTCACCACTTCATCCATTGCAATACCACACCCTGCCGGTTTGTTACTTTCTACTCTAGTTTTCATATAGCTTTTGCAAGCCTCAGTTTCCAAACTGTGCATCTCCACCTGGAAAAAGTAGAGATGCTTTTCTGTCTCAAAGGAACACTATGGGACCTTTGTCCATCCAGAGTTCTCTCATGAGGACTCACATATTCAGTCTCAGCCAGCAAAATTTTCTTCTTAAAACCATCCCTTCTCTCCTGAGAGATGCCTTGAGTTCTCTTTCCCACTTAAGTACAGACTGATTCCCAACCTTCCCCTCTCTCTCTAGGCATCTGTCATTGCTACTCATTTAGAAAGCCTTCTCTGGGTTCGGCAGTCAGGGAAGCTGTATTTTCAGTGGCCTCTACCTTCTTTCCAAGGACTTAGTTACCACCAGGTGACTTTATAGGCACTTCCCACTACAGAGACATAAGGTGCTAATATGCTATGTGGCCTCAGAGAAGTCACATTACATTTCTAGACTTCTGCTTTTTCGTTTGTAATATATAGGGAGTTGACCCGCATGATGTTTTAATGGAGCACTAACCGAATGATTGTTTCAGAGATTCTTTTAGTTTTTTAGATGTTCACCAATGTCAACATTTTAAACTTATTAATTAAAAACCACATTTCTTTGCAAAATTCTGGATCCTTTGCTCATACAAAAGCATAGAGATTTATGTTTCATAGGCTTTGACAGTTTCAGAATGACTTGGTCAAGAATTGAGTATTTCTTATAGGGGTGGAGCTAGAATCAAAGTGGCCACATCAAATCTTCTAGCTCTTTTCACAGGAAGTTTATTGTTACTTACCAGGACAAATGGACCAAGTCCTAAATTAGCATATATTGTAAAGAAGGTACCTTTCTTTTTTTTAATTGATTTTTAGAGAGAGGGTAGAGAGAGAGAGAGAGAGAGAGAAGGGGGAGGAGCAGGAAGCATCAACTCCCATATGTGCCTTGACCAGGCAAGCCCAAGGTTTCGAACCGGCAACCTCAGTGTTCAAGGTCAACGCTTTATCCCACTGCGCCACCACAGGTCAGGCAGGAGGTACCTTTCTTTAGTAGGTAGAGAAAACTTAAAAATGCAGTACTGAGTCTGTAATTTATATTGTCCATTAAAACTATGAGAATAACTTATGAAAGGAGTATAACATGTGCTTTACCATGTGAAGGCAGGAGAGGATGGCTTATTTAGCTACATCAGCACTAAGTGTTGTAGAAGAGAAAAAAGCAACACTTCAGAGCTGGCTGACTTACATGGGAGCATAGAAGGGGCTCTAGAAGAGGAATGCTAGGAGGATTCCACCTGGAGGAGAGAAGACTAGGATGTAGAGCTGCTAAGTTCTGCAACGGCAACCAGCAAGATGGTGGTTTCTAATAATGAGGAGCTGAGCAGTGTGACGCAGGGGTATCTCGTGGGTTATGAGGTATTGGGACAGAGAGGGGTATCTGGCAGGAAGCCCAGGTTTCACCCTCTCTGAAGATGGTTATGAGAGCCAGCAGAAGTTCTGGAGTCAGACATACTTGGCTTTAAATTCTGAATCCCCATGTGCTTTGAGGCAGGTTTCTTAGCCTCACTAAGTTTCATAGTCACCAAATTCAAATTAGAAGTAAAAAGAGCTACGGGCTATATGGATGAAATGCCCGCCACCGAGAGGGCAGTCGGGAAACACTGGTTTCCTCACCCTCCTCCCTTGATCTGTTATTGTAAGACCACCAAGATTAACCCAAAGTCTTTTACCCCTCCTTACTCCTTTAGGTGACGCTGGTGCCAGCTGGTGGAACAGTGGGTGATGGTGTCCTTGCTGCAAGGCCGTGAGTACCCCTGCAGAAGAGGGCTTGGGGAGACAGCCCAGGGACAGGGAGGAGGCTGTTCAAGAGCTCCTGGGCCCTCAACCTCCCTGGTTGGCTCTCTAGCCCTGCTTCTTCTGGCACAGGGCTGCCCATCAATGAGGATGTGCTGCTGATGCAGAAAGGCACGCTGCTGCGCAAGGTGAGATCCAAAAGCTGGAAGAAGCTAAGACACTTCAGACTTCAGGAAGATGGCATGACTGTCTGGCATGCCCGGCAGGTTGGAGGCAGAGCCAAGGCCAGCTGTGAGTAACATGGTTAGCTAGGGGTGGGCATATGGGTGGAAAGAACCCTGAGGAGCCAGCAGCCTGAGAGTAGGAGAAGGACCAGAGTCCTATGATGTGTCCCTGCGCCGTCCCACTTGTACCTATGTCTGAGCCTAGATAATGGAAATTAGAACAGTACTTGCTGTTATTAGGATTAAATCAGTTATCGCATATAAAGGGCTTAGAAGAGTCCAGGCATATAACAAGGCTCAATAAATCATAGGTTATCTCTTGTTACTTTTATTATAACAAGCGCATAATTTCAGGCATCCAATGGCCTGGATTAAAGCCCTGACTCTGCCACTTTCTAGCTGAGTGGCTTTGGACAAGTTACTTAAACCAAGCTTCAGTGTCCTCATCTGTAAAATGGGGATTAAACAGTACCTGCCTAGCAGGTTACAGGGACTCAATAAATTAATGTCTGGAGCCTGGGACCAGACACCAGATGCATTTCATAAATGTTAGCCATTATGGTGAATACTTTAAAATGTCATAAAGGCTCATAAATGTACATGTTATTTGCTAAACACTTTAGAATCCCTCTAAAAATCTGGTCACAGGACACATCTAAGAGAGTCTGCCTAATCAAAGCTCATGATCCACACCACCCCCAGCCGAGGAAAGGAGGGGGGATTTCTCTGGCTCCCACCGATCTGGAAGGGGGAAGCCCTCAAACCTAGAATGGGAGAGTTGAACGTGGGCACGCCATGCTTTGGTGTACCTGGATCTTGCAACTGTGCTTGCATTTGTCAGCCTCACCAGCCCTCTTGTGATCACCATGTGCACTGGCCACGTAAGGGACCATCCCGTGTTTAAGATGAGGACACTGAGGACTGAGTGATTTCTCTGTGTCATACTGCCAGCTGCCAGGGCTTGCCATCCCCAGCACAGGCCCCTTGCCATGCTGCTTATGCACACAGCAACGATTCCTGTGGGGTCCTGAGTCACAGTGGCCTGCATCTCCCTATACTAAAGCTTTTGGGGTTTCCGTCCGTGGAGGCTGAGCTTCCTCCTTTCTGTGGCTTCACAGAGAAGAAGGGAGTCATGGTCCTTGACCCTTAGCCTCTGCGAATTGATGAACTCTCTGCCTCAGTTCCCCCACTTGCTCCTTCTCCGCAGTCTCGATCTCTGACGTCGAGACCGTGCGTGAGGGCCGTGAGTCTGAGCTGTTGCGCAGCCTGGCGGAGGAGTTCCCCCTGGAGCAGGGCTTCACCGTCGTCTTCCATGGCCGCCGCCCCAACCTGAACTTGGTGGCCAACAGTGTTGAGGAGGCCCGGATCTGGATGCAGGGGCTCCAGCTACTGGTGGACTTTGTCACCAGCATGGACCAACAGGAGCGGCTGGACCAGTATCGCCAGGATGGACTCAGAGCGGGGGCGGGGGTCGCTGAAGGAGCAGATGCTGCAGGGCTAGGGATGGGTGGGAGGGGGCACAGGGCTAGGGAGCCTCGAGAGTCCGGATGGGGTAGGTATGGGCAGCTTAGGCCAATGCAAGGCTGAGAATTCTGAAGGAAGAATCAAGGTTTGAGATGGCAAAGGTATATAGCCAGGCAGAGTTTGGACATGAGTCAGGCCTCCTAGGATTGGAGGAAGGTGGGGGTGAGAGGCCAAGGACCAAACCAGGTGCTGATCCTGAGCGCTAAACACAAGATCCCAGTGGCTCTTCCACAAGGATGGGAAGCAACCCCTTAGTGGGCTTAGTGGTGTCAACTCACTTCAAGTTTCCTAGATTGTAGTCACCTTCTATGTCAGTTCATTCATTCATTTATTCACCATCTATTAAGCAGAATGTATCAGGCTCTATGCCAGGCTTTTTTTTTTTTTTTTTTTTTGGATTTTTCTGAAGCTGGAAACAGAGAGAGACAGTCAGACAGACTCCCGCATGCGCCCGACCGGGATCCACCCGGCACGCCCACCATGGGGCTATGCTCTGCCCACCATGGGGCTATGCTCTGCCCATCCTGGGCGTTGCCATGTTGCGACCAGAGCCAATCTAGCGCCTGGGGCAGAGGCCACAGATCCATCCCCAGCGCCCAGGCCATCTTTGCTCCAATGGAGCCTCGGCTGCAGGAGGGGAAGAGAGCAACAGAGAGGAAGGGGGGAGGGGTGGAGAAGCAAATGGGCGCTTCTCCTATGTGCTCTGGCCAGGAATCGAACCCGGGTCCCCTGCACGCCAGGCGGACGCTCTACCGCTGAGCCAACTGGCCAGGGCTCCAGGCTTTAAGAGTACAAAAATTGCCCTGGCCGGTTGGCTCAGCGGTAGAGCGTCCGCCTGGCGTGCAGGGGACCCGGGTTCGATTCCTGGCCAGAGCACATAGGAGAAGCGCCCATTTGCTTCTCCACCCCTCCCCCCTTCCTCTCTGTTGCTCTCTTCCCCTCCTGCAGCCGAGGCTCCATTGGAGCAAAGATGGCCCGGGCGCTGGGGATGGCTCCTTGGCCTCTGCCCCAGGCACTAGAGTGGCTCTGGTCGTGGCAGAGCGACGCCCAGAGGGGCAGAGCTTTGCCCCTGGTGCGCGTGCCGGGTGGATCCCGGTCGGGCGCCTGTGGGAGTCTGTCTGACTGTCTCTCCCCGTTTCCAACTTCAGAAAAATACAAAAAAAAAAAAAAAGTACAAAAATTAATGGGACTCAGACATTGTTTTTATCAGTGGAGAGGACAAAATTGTGTAAATAATCTAAATATCATGGAACTATTATGGTACTTAGATTGTTTGAGGATGTTCAAAGAAAAGAGAAATATTTAATTCTGGCTGAGAGGGTTCTAAGGAAGCTTTAAGGAGGAAGAAGTATTTTAGCTGAGCCTTGAAAATGAATAGAATTTGAACATGAAGAGAGAAGGATGGGAAGGCATTGCTGCCTGAAGGAATAGCATGAGTAAAGGCCCAGAGATGAAATTGAAGAGCAGAAGAGCTGGGACTTCAGAGAGCATGGAGTTGGGGGTGTGGCTAAAGTACAGGAAGGGCAGAGATGTGCTGAGAAGACTGGGTCAGGGCCAGATCATGGGGTGCAGGAAATCTTAATGTCTATGTTAAGGAATCTGGGTCTTCTGTAGGCAACAGAGAGGTCCCTGCAGGCACCTGAGTCATGCAGGAATTAGATAGGTATTCTGGGAGCTAATGTGGAAAATTAATCGTTGTGGGGAACAGTCAGGCAGCAAAGACAGAGAGATCAGTGAATGAACATGTACACACATCACCCCACACAAACACACACACAGTGCTTTTGCCTTGACTCACACCTGGGTGGCTGAGTGACTGGTTCCAGCGTGGAGACAAAAACCAGGATGGTCGAATAAGTTTCCAAGAAGTCCAGCGGTTACTACACCTGATGAATGTGGAAATGGATCAAGAATATGCCTTTCAGCTTTTCCAGGTGAGTTCTGGGGAAGGATTTGCAGAAGCCCGCCAAGGTCACATTCTCACTTGACCAGAAGTACTCTGACCCTATCCAACAACACTCATCGAATCTCTACCATGTGCCCTAGCACTATACCAATGGGAAGTGTAGGCCATGATTCTTACTTGTCAGTCTTGTTGGAAAGATGATTTGTAATTTTATAAAAGGTAAATAACTATGTTATTATATCAGACTTTAAGGACCTCTCTGCCCATGGCCAGAATTTCACAGTGCCTAGAACAATGGAAAACTCCAACTGGCCTGACCTGTGGTGGCACAGTGGGTAAAGCATCAACCTGGGATGCTAAGGTCGCCGGTTCAAAACTCTGGGCTTGCCCAGTCAAGGCACATATGGGATTTGATGTTTCCTTCTTCTCCTTCCTTCTCTCTCTCTCTCTCCCTTCTCTAAAATGAATAAATACATTCTTATTTCAAGTGGAATGTGAATAAATAGGAGAAGGGGTATTTTGACCTTGGGGCATTTCAACTCTTGATGAAAATTTTCTCTGTGGGAGAGGGTGGGGGAAGGGTGTAAAGAAGGATAAATATATGGTGATGGAAAATGATTTTTTTTTTGCATTTTTTTCTTTTGAAACTGGAAACGGGGAGAGACAGTCAGACAGACTCCCACATGCACCCGACCGGGATCCACCCGGCACGCCCACCAGGGGCAACGCTCTGCCCACCAGGGGGGGATGCTCTGCCCATCCTGGGCGTCGCCATGTTGCGACCAGAGCCAATCTAGCGCCTGGGGCAGAGGCCACAGAGCCATCCCCAGCGCCCGGGCCATCTTTGCTCCAATGGAGCCTTGGCTGCAGGAGGGGAAGAGAGAGACAGAGAGGAAGGTGCGGCGGAGGGGTGGAGAAGCAAATGGGCGCTTCTCCTATGTGCCCTGGCTGGGAATCGAACCCGGGTCCTCCGCACGCTAGGCCGACGCTCTACCGCTGAGCCAACTGGCCAGGGCGGAAAATGATTTGATTTTGGGTGATGTGTACACAACATAATCACCAGTTCAAATGCTATAGAAAGGTTTACCTGAAACTTATGTCTTCTTATTGATCAACATCGCACTTTTAAATTTAATTTTCTAAATAAAATTTTAAAGAAAAAAAAGAAAATTTTCTCTAGTAGCAAATGATATGGCTGAAATTTTTATTTACTGAAATGGCTTCTTCTTTTATTTATTTATTTTTACAGGGACAGAGAGATAGAGAGAGGGATAGATAGAAACAGACAGACAGAAATGGGGAGAAATGAGAAGCATCAATCATCAGTTTTTCGTTGCAACACCTTAGTTGTTCATTGATTGCTTTCTCATATGTGCCTTGAACGCGGGCCTTCAGCAGACCGAGTAGCCCCTTGCTCAAGCCAGCAACCTTGGGTCCAAGCTGGTGAGCTTTTTGCTCAAGCCAGATGTGCCCGTGCTCAAGCTGGCGACCTCAGGGTCTCGAACCTGGGTCCTTCCGCATCCCAGTCTGGCACTCTATCCACTGCGCCACCACCTGGTCAGCCTGAAGTGGTTTTTTTCTGTGAACACTAAATATCAGGTGTTCTGTGGAAGCATGTTTGCATCCACCTGTCAGTAAGAGTTTCCTTACAAGATAGGTCAAGGCCATAAAATTGGTTGTTAAACGGTTTATCCACTCTCCTCTAATTCCTCTTACAGGCAGCAGACACGTCCCAATCTGACACTCTGGAGGGAGAAGAATTTATAGAGTTCTATAAGGCATTGACTAAGCGTGCTGAGGTGCAGGAAGTGTTTGAAAACTTTTCAGCTGATGGGCAGAAGCTGACTCTGCTGGAATTTGTGGATTTCCTGTGTGAGGAGCAGAAAGAAGGAGACCGTGCTTCTGACCTTGCTCTGGAACTCATTGACCGCTATGAGCCGTCAGACAGTGGTAAGAGGACTGGAGCAGCCCCAGATGTAAGGGCAGGGCGAGGGACCAGAGACCAGCAGCCTTCTGCCTGACTCAGGGAAGGCCGAATCCACCCCTACCTTCGTCCCCTGCCCAATTATCTTCATCTCATTCAACCAGTCCTCTGGAAGGAGAGCAGCCTTTTTTTTTTTTTTTTTTTTTTTTTTTTTCTTTCTGAAGCTGGAAACGGGGAGAGACAGTCAGACAGACTCCCACATGCGCCCGACCGGGATCCACCCGGCACACCCACCAGGGGCAACGCTCTGCCTACCAGGGGGCGATGCTCTGCCCTCCGGGGCGTCGCTTTGCCGTGACCAGAGCCACTCCAGCGCCTGGGGCAGAGGCCAAGGAGCCATCCCCAGCGCCCGGGCCATCTTTGCTCCAATGGAGCCTTGGCTGCAGGAGGGGAAGAGAGAGACAGAGAGGAAGGAGGGGGTGGGGGTGGAGAAGCAAATGGGCGCTTCTTCTATGTGCCCTGGCCGGGAACCGAACCCGGGTCCCCCGCACGCCAGGCCGACGCTCTACCGCTGAGCCAACCGGCCAGGGCCGCATTTCTTGCCCAGATAAGACAGGCATCTCCCTTGTAACGCTAGATCTCTCGGGAGGAAGAACATGCCACAGATCCCCCTTCCTCCACCATGCTCATGTTGCACAGCCTTCACTCGCAGAAAGTCCTTCCTGACATCAGCCTTTGGCCGCAGTGGAAACAGGAAATCTTTGGGCCTCCTGCTTTGGCCTCTTCTTCTCTAGTGCAGGTGGTTCCCTTCTCTCTACTTCCCTCCATGGCTCCTGTTTGCTATCTCTATAAATGCTGGCTCTCTACCCTTTCCTGGCCTTTCTCCAAACTTACCAAATGGTTCTTGAAGTTTCTAAGCCACTGAAAGTCAGAGGAAGCTAGTCAGCCCCTGGCTGAGGGGGATGATGATGAGGCCAATCATTTAGTTTAACAAACACAGCTAAAATAGGCCGTCTCTGCCTTCAAATCTTTCTCCTTGCCCCTTTAGTAAACATCTTCCTGCTCTCCGTTCCCTCTGGAATGTGGGAATTCACATTATTAATAATAAACGATCTACCAGAAACTTTCACACGCCTTACTTCTTTTGGTCCTCACTATAATCTTATAAATCAAGGTTGGGCCTTTGCTGCGTATCCCATAATGTCTCTCCAGGCCTTTCCTCTTTTAATCCTTCCCATGACCCATTGAAGTAGATTCTATTATTAAGTCATCTGTGCAAAAGAGGAAAACTGAGGTTTAAAACAATTAAATGACTTGCTCAAAGCCAACAGCTAATGAGAAGAGGGTTGGGATTCAAACGCAGGTCATCTGATTCTTACTTTAGAATGAGGATTAGAGATGAGATGAATGAGAGCTGGACAAGTGACCCAGGTTTCCTAAGTCTCAACTCCCATTTCCTTTCACTCATTTATTCACTGACTACTTCAGCTAGTGCTTACTGAGTGGCAGGACCTGCGCTAGGCACCAGAGATACAGGTCAGACAGGGAAACAGAGTCAAACAGAAAGTGTTGGCATCGGTGATTTCAGATTCATGTGGTGCTCAGAGAAGAAAGGGGGCTGAAAGGAATCATTTCAGAAAACTCCACAGAAGAGGAATGGCACAGGGTTAAGAAATAGGATCTTCCATCCTCAGCGCAGGATCCAGTGTACGTCAGTTACATTTATTCTATCCTCCCTTTGCACTTGACTATCAGATTCTCTGTCTGCAAGGTAGTATCAGTCAAGAGACCTGGCTCAAGTCCCCACTCGGCTTCTTGTTTGTTGAGAAACTTTGGGCAAGTCACTTAATCTGAGACTCAATTTCTTCATTTGTAAAATAACTGATGATCAAATGGAATAATATATCATATATGAAAGTATCTAGGAACTGTGGATTTAACCTGATGATCTGATGTGTTACTGTAAAAGAATGGAATTTCCTCCCATTCTCCATCATCTCCAGGCCTTGTCAAACCTGGAACAAAGAAGCTGAGCCTGCGAGTCTAATTGTCCTGCCTCCCAAGGGAGTCCCCTGCAGCAGTGTTACCCTCAGTGAGACTGCAGAGCCCAGGGGTATAGGGTGTGGCTCTGACACCTGGCTGCCTGGGTTTCAATCCATCCCTACCTACCCTTACTGGTTATGTAACCTGGGATAAATTACCTAACCTCTCAGGGCAGATTATATTACATCTATGTATTGTGTGGGCGATGGCATTAAGAGAGATGCTGCATGTAACATCCTCGGCATAGAGCAAGTGCTCAAGGACTATTAGTCATCATTGTCGTTAATATATGAACCCTGTGCTGAAATGGCTGAGGGCTATGGAAGGAGTGACAGGACCCTGCCCTTGGAGAAAGTGTAGTCTGCAAACCTTCCTCAAAGCACCGTTTGGGAATTGACAATAGGAAGAAACCCTCAGGTTATGGTTCGCAGCAGCTACTCAGCCTAGTCTTTGACTTTGATTCTCTCTGGGCCTCATTTTCCCTATCAATAAAATTACCCTTTTTGGACTGAGTCCTGCACTCCATTATGGTAGCCATGAGTTCCAAGTGACTGTTTAAATTTAAATTACATAACTAAAATCAAAATTTTAAAATTCAGTTTCTCATTCATACAGCTACATTTTCTTTCTTTTCTTTCTTTCTTTCTCTCTCTCTATCTCTTCTTTCCCTTCTTACCTCCCTCCCTCCCTCCCTTCCTCCCTTCTTCCCTTCCTTCTTTCCTTCCTTCCTTTTTCCCTCTCTCCCTCCCCCTCCTTTCTCTCTCTCTCTCTCTCTTTCTTTCTTTCTTTCTTTCTTTCTTTCTTTCTTTCCTTCTTTCTTTCTGCGAGAGGAGGGGAGATAGTGAGACAGACTCCCACACACACCCTAACTGGGATATCCACCTGGCAACCCCTGTCTCGGGCCGATGCTTCAATCAATTGAGATATTTTTAACATTTGAGACTGACATGCTTAGACTAATGGAGCTATCCTCAGTGCCTGGGGCCACACTCAAACCAATTGCGCCACTGGCTATGGGAGGGGAAGAGAGAGAAAAAGGGTAGAGAAAGGGGAGAGAAACAGATGGTTGCTTTTCTTGTGTGCCCTGACCAGGAATCGAACCCGCAATGTCCATACTCTGGGCTGACACTCTATCCACTGAGCCAGCAGGCCAGGGCCACAGCTACATTTCAAGTGTTCAGTAGCCTTATGTGTCCAGAGGCTACCATATTGGACAGTATAGAATAGAATGTTTCTATCATTGAGGCCCTGGTCGGTTGGCTCAGCGGTAGAGCGTAGGCCTGGTGTGCAGGAGTCCCGGGTTCGATTCCCGGCCAGGGCACACAGGAGAAGCGCCCATCTGCTTCTCCACCCCTCCCCCTCTCCTTCCTCTCTGTCTTTCTCTCTTCCCCTCCCACAGCCAAGGCTCCATTGGAGCAAAGATGGCCCAGGCGTTGCCTGATCTGTGGTGGCGCAGTGGATAAAGCGTTGACCTGGAAATGCTGAGGTCGCCGGTTCGAAACCCTGGGCTTGCCTGGTCAAGGCACATATGGGAGTTGATGCTTCCAGCTCCTCCTCCCTTCTCTCTCTCTGTCTCTCCTCTCTCTCTTTCTCTCTGTCTCTCCCTCTCCTCTCTAAAATGAATAAATAAAAAAAAAAAAAAAAAAAAAAAAAAAGATGGCCCAGGCGCTGGGGATGGCTCTGTGGCCTCTGCCTCAGGCGCTAGAATGGCTCTGGATGCAACAGAGCGACGCCCCAGAGGGGCAGAACATCGCCCCCTGGTGGGCATGCCGCGTGGATCCGGGTCGGGCACATGCGGGAGTCTGTCTGACTGCCTCCTCGTTTCCAGCTTCGGAAAAATGAAAAAAAAAAGAAAAAAAAAGAATGTTTCCATCATTGAGAAAGTTCTATTGGACAGCACTGGGCTAGAATGATTGTGATGACTCCCCAGTAGCTCTGAGGGAGGGGATAATTGAAATGACAGACACTGGGAGAGGGCAAGTTTGTGGTCTGGAGGCTGGGAGTGGACACCATCTGACAGGCAGGATCCTGGAGAGGGATGGGGTGGAAGACTGGCTGTAAGTGTGCTGGGGGGCTCCCATTCAGAGTTCTCGTTCTCGTGTCCCCCTACCTACACCCTAGGCAAGCTGCGGCATGTGCTGAGCATGGATGGCTTCCTCAACTATCTCTGCTCGAAGGATGGAGACATCTTCAACCCATTGTGCCTCCCCATCTACCAGGATATGACTCAACCCCTGAACCATTACTACATCAGCTCCTCTCACAACACCTACCTGGTGGGGGACCAGCTTTGTGGCCAGAGCAGCGTCGAGGGATACATACGGTGCAGTGGGGAGGATGGGTGAAGGGGACGAGCTCAGGAGAAGGGAACATCTGTGGGAAATTGAGGATACTGTCGGTGGATAACAGGAATTGAAAGGATATTCCGGGGTTGGGTTTGGAAGCTGAGGATCCCTGGATACCCGAGAGACTTGGTGGAGATCCTGAGGACTACTGGGAGAGTGGTACTAAACCCTGTGGGGAAATGGAGCTTCTCTCCTTCATAAGCCATAGAACACTCTTGGAACTCAGAGGTCCTGACAGGTTTATTTTAAATAAATAAACTAAACGTTAAACGGGAGGCAGTAGAGCATAGGTTTTGAAGTTAGATCCTATGAGGTCAAATCCTAGCTTCCTCACTCAGGACTCTGGAGCTAAATATTTAACCTCTCTGTGCCTCATTTTTCATATTTGTGAAATAGGAATAAAAACAGTCTATTCTGTCTCAGTTGTGAGGATTCAATGAGATAATCTGTGGGTCAATAACTAATGTATCTGATTTTATTATGATTAATCATGGATTAGATCAAATAGTCAAGATAGCTTTGTAATTGCTAGTAATCTAGTAGCTTCAAGGGATACAAAGATGAATGGAACAGCCTGACCTGTGGTGGCGCAGTGGATAAAGCGTCGACCTGGAAATGCTGAGGTCGCCGGTTCGAAACCCTGGGCTTGCCTGGTCAAGGCACATATGGGAGTTGATGCTTCCAGCTCCTCCCCCCTGTCTCTCTCTCCTCTCTCTCTCTGTCTCTCTCTCTCTCCTCTTTAAAATGAATAAATAAAAATAAATAAAAATTAAAAAAAAAAAAAAAAAGATGAATGGAACATATAGTTTCTGCCCTAGGAAGTCTAGCAGAGAAACTAAGTTTACTGAGAGTTTGAAATAACTCGGGGGTTGTGTTACGAAATACAGCCAGGACACAGAAGCATCATGAGACAGTGTGATGGCTTGCTAAGGAAAGGTTGTGATTTGGATTGGAGGTGGGGTGTTGGAGATCACTGTGAGCTGCAGCAGTATCCCCGTGGACAGAGAAAGGTCCGTGGCTATGTAGCTTGAAGGGGCGGGTCTTGACAGTTACGATGAGTGTCTGTGGGCACTGTTCTCTCCATAGTGGGGAGGGGGTGCCTAGGCAGAAGATCAGACCTTGATCCCTCCTGTCCCTGGGGGCTGGGGTTCTTGCAGGGCACTGAAGCGGGGGTGCCGCTGTGTGGAAGTGGATATCTGGGATGGACCTAGCGGGGAACCTGTTGTGTACCATGGACACACCCTGACTTCCCGTATCCCCTTCAAAGAAGTCGTGGCCACTGTGGCACAGTATGCCTTCCAGGTAGGAGCCCCATGACAGGAACACTGGTGAGGCAAGAGGATCTGAGGAAAGAGTGGCTGGCTCTGGGTCTAGGGAGGGTGGAGGACAAAGGGAGTTTACGTCCAAATGGCATACAGGTAAAAGAGATTTTAACTGTGAGGCATCAGGAAAGGAATTATTATGAATAAATATTAGCTGTATTACTTAGTAATTAGTTGTCATAGAGGTAATGGTTAGAGATTAGTAACTATTGCTTCTAACAACTTCTGTCACCTATCTGAGAGAGGATGGATAAGGAAACAAAGTGGCGGGTAGGGCCTGGCTGTGGTGGCACAGTGGACAGAGCATCAACCTGGACCACTGAGGTCACTAGTTTGAAATCCTGGGGTTGCCCAGTCAAGGCACATACAACAAGCAGTGAACTAAAGTGAAGCACCTATGAGTTGGTACTTCTTGCTCCTTGTCCCTCTTTCTCTTCTCTTTGTAAAATCAATAAAAACAAAATCTTAAGCATCGGCCCAGTGTGTGAAAGTTCCCGGTTCGATTCCTGGCCAGGGTACATAGGAGAAGCACCCATCTGCTTTTCCACCCTTCCCCCTCTCCTTTCTCTCTCTTTCTTCCCCTCATGCAGCCAAGGCTCCATGGGAGCAAAGTTGGCCCAGGCACTGGGGATGGCTCCATGACCTCTGCCTCAGGCGCTAGAATGGCTCAGGTTACAGAGGAGCAATGCCCCAGATGGGCAGAGCATCACCCTCTACAGGGCATGCCTAGTGGATCCTGGTGGGGTACATATGGGTGTCTGTCTGCCACCCCCGATTCTCACTTCAGAAAAATACAATTAAAAAAAAAAGAAAGAAAAACTCAGTAGTCTTACATCTATTAACTATTTTTTTTTTTTGTATTTTTCTGAAGCTGGAAACGGGGAGAGACAGTCAGACTCCCGCATGCGCCCGACAGGGATCCACCCGGCACGCCCACTAGGGGCTACGCTCTGCCCACCAGGGGGCGATGCTCTGCCCCTCCGGGGCGTCGCTCTGCTGCGACCAGAGCCACTCTAGCGCCTGGGGCAGAGGCCAAGGAGCCATTCCCAGCGCCCGGGCCATCTTTGCTCCAATGGAGCTTTGGCTGCGGGAGGGGAAGAGAGAGACAGAGAGGAAGGAGTGGGGGGTGGAGAAGCAAATGGGCGCTTCTCCTATGTGCCCTGGCCGGGAATCGAACCCGGGTACCCCGCACGCTCTACCGCTGAGCCAACCGGCCAGGGCCTATTAACTATTTTTTTTTAAGATTTTTTTTTTTTTACAGAGACAGAGAGAGAGTCAGATAGATAGGGACAGACAGACAGGAATGAAGAGAGATGAGAAGTATCAATCATCCGTTTTTCGTTGTGACACCTTAGTTGTTCATTGATTGCTCTCTCATATGTGCCTTGACTGTGGGCCTTCAGCAGACTGAGTAACCCCTTGCTCGAGCCAGAGACCTTGGGTCCAAGCTAGTGAGCTTTGCTCAAACCAGATGAGCCTGTGTTCAAGCTGGTGACCTCAGGGGTCTCGAACCTGGGTCCTCTGCATCCCAGTCCAACGCTCTATCCACTGCGCCACCACCCAGCCAGGCTATTAACTATTTTTGTAGGTAAAAACCTTCCAACGTAGAAAACTCCAGACCCAGATTACTTTACTAGTAAATTTTATCTAATTTTTTTTTTTTTTTTTTTTTTACAGAGACAGAGAGAGAGTCAAAGAGAGGGATAGACAGGGACAAAGACAGACAGGAATGGAGAGAGATGAGAAGCATCAATCATCAGTTTTTTGTTGTGACACCTTAGTTGTTCATTGATTGCTTTCTCGTTTGTGCCTTGACCGGGGGGCTGCAGCAGACTGAGTGACCCCTTGCTCAAGCCAGCAACCTTGGGCTCAAGCTGGTGAGGTTTGCTCAAACCAGATGAGCCCACGCTCGAGCTGGGACCTTGGGGTCTCGAACCTGGCTCCTCTGCATCCCAGTTCGATGCTTTATCCACTGTGCCACCGCCTGGTCAGGCTTTATCAAAAATTTAAAGAATAGATAATACCAATTAATAAAGAATAGATAATGCAAAAAAAAAAGAGAGAAGAAGCGGTGCCTGACCAGGTGGTGGCACAGTGGATGAAACGTTGCAGTGGGATGTGGAGGACCCAGGTTTGAGACCCCGAGGTCACCAGCTTGAGCCCAAGGTCACAGGCTTGAGCAAGGGGTCACTGGCTCTGTTGTAGCCCCTGGTCAAGGCACATTTGAGAAAGCAGTCAATGAACAACTAAGGTGCCTCAACGAAGAATTGATGCTTCTCATCTCTCTCCCTTCCTGTCTGTCTGTCCCTATCTGTGTCTCTCTCTGTCTCTGTCACCAAAAAGAAAAAGAAAAAGAAAAAGTGGTGGGTAGCGCTGGGTGGTGACAGGAACCTGGAGGCGACCTGAGCGTACAACATGGACACGTAACCAGGGGCATGGCCTTCTGCTCTGAGCCTGAAAACTCAAAGTCCCAGAAGGACCCAGATTGGAGCCGGCACTTTGAGATTTGGGGTCCCGAGAGTGACTTCTAGATGTGCAGTAGGCTCCAGACCTAGCAAGATGTCCTTGAGCCTGGAAAGGTGTCGGAGCAGTTTAGCAATCAGGGTTCTCAGTTGATTAACTAGATGGGCCTGGAGGAGCAAGGAGGGTGCAGGCTTTAGAACTCCGGCTCCAGGTCCCCTTTCCTCCCCATCAGACCTCAGACTACCCAGTCATCTTGTCCCTGGAGAACCACTGCAGCTGTGAGCAGCAGGAGATCATAGCCCAGCACCTGACCGAGATCCTGGGGGAGCAGCTGCTGAGCACCACCTTGGATGGCCTGCTGCCCACTCAGCTGCCCTCGCCGGAGGTACGGACCCTACGCCCCCAGCCCAGACTCCTCGTGGCTTTCATCTTCCCCCATCTCAGCTCTTCCATGTTGTTCCTTTCTTCTCACCCTCAGACGGACCATCTTGCTCTTTGTATCTTCAGAATCAACTTTAATTAAAAGGAAATCTAATTGAACACAGAATTCTATTTATACTTCTCTAAATTTTAAATCAATGATTTACATTTAGTTTTTTTATTATAACTTTTTTGAACTGTTGATTGTGTTGTGTGTCCATCACCCAAAGTCAAATAATTTTCCGTCATTATATATTTGTCCCTCTTTACTCCCCTCCCCCAACCC
Organism: Saccopteryx bilineata; assembly: GCF_036850765.1. Classification (NCBI taxonomy): domain Eukaryota; kingdom Metazoa; phylum Chordata; class Mammalia; order Chiroptera; family Emballonuridae; genus Saccopteryx; species Saccopteryx bilineata. Next base: position 18,292,673 of record NC_089494.1, on the reverse strand, counting down.
CCTCCCCTGGCAGTTTTTCAATGGAAGTGTCTTAATTTTTTTCTGATCGTTCATAAATGTTGTAGACTATACCAAAATAGAGAGAAAGGGAAATTCCCCCACCATAATCTCAACCTTTGCCAATAACTGCTATCAATAGATTTTAAATGCTTAAACATATATGTGTATATATTTATATATTCATATATTTAAAAGAGTGAATGATAATATTGACATCAACTGTAAAAAAAAATGGAATTACCTTTATATCCCTTTATATCACATATAATATATATTATAGATGTCTTTTCATATATAATCTTTTTCCTTTTTTAACAGCTCTGTGGTATTCCATTTTATGTTATGGACAATAACTTATTCAATCAGTAGGTGGTAAATATTTAGGTTGTTTATAATTTTTCACTTGTACATCTAGTTTTGCCCATTTATTCTTTCTTTGAGATGGGTTCTTAGAAGCAAAATTGCTGGGTTGAGGAGTTTGCATATCGACATTTTGGTTATTATTGCCAAGTTGCTCTCTGGAAAAAATACCAACTCACCCTCCAACCAACATACAGGAGAGTATAACTCCAATAGTGAGATGATGCATAATGGCAAACCTGACAAAAGAAATTAAGTTCTTTAAAAAGAAAGGTCTAGCCTGACCGGGTGGTGGCACAGTGGATAGAGCATCAGACTGGGATGCAGGGGACCCAGGTTCGAGACCCCGGGGTCGCCAGTTTGAGCACGGGCTCATCTGGTTTGAGCAAAAAGCTCGCCAGCTTGGACCCAAGGTCGCTGGCTCCAGCAAGGGGTTACTCGGTCTGCTGAAGGCCCGCGGTCAAGGCACATATGAGAGGGCAGTCAATGAACAACTAAGGTGTCGCAACGAAAAACTGATGATTGATGCTTCTCATCTCTCTCCGTTCCTGTCTGTCTGTCCCTGTCTATCCCTCTCTCTGACTCCCTCTCTGTCCCTGTAAAAAAAATAAAATAAAAAGGTCTACTTTATTTTGACTTAACTGATCATATTATTTATCCACTTTGAGGATTTATAATTTTTATTGCTATATAACAATTTTTCTAAATGTTAAAGATAGTAATGCTCTGGAAAATATTTTTTGCAGTCTTTTTTTTCTTTTCTTTATACTACCTTCTGCCTTACAGGGGTTTTGAAGTTTTACACAGTCAACTATGCCAATTATTTTTATGTCTTCTGAGTTTCATCTCGTGTTCTAAAGGCCATCTCACCTTAAGATTATTTAAGAAGATTCTTTATTTTCTTCTAATAGCCTTTAAATTTACATGTAAATCTTTGATCTATGAGGAATCTTTACGTGCCAAATGTGAGGTAGGGGTCCCCATTTTCCCCCATATGGATAGAGATGTTACAGGTTTGCTTAACAATACAAAATCCCTACCGTATGTCCCCAGCAGCCTTCCTGTGGGAACTGCTGACCGCTCGCTCCCTTTCGTCGCCTTTGATGTGGCCCTGTGGAGCAATACGACCTGCGTGATCGCCCCAGGAGGGTCCCAAGTAGACACATGGCCAGGCCTCTTCATTTTTGTTCCTAGGAGCTTCGAAAGAAGATCCTGGTGAAGGGGAAGAAGTTAGGGACGCTTGAGGAGGATCTTGAAGAGGAAGAGGAGGAAGAGGTGGAGCAGGAGGCTGAGCTTGAGCCAGAGTCCCAGCTTGAGTCTGACACGCAGGAGCTGAGTCCTCGCAGGAAGGACAAAAACAAGGTAGGCCAAAAGAGTGGTCTTTGCACTGGCATTTGGTCAGATTGCATCACAAGCCGAGTGTTCATGTGTGAAGAGACTAGAGCTAGGCAGGGTAGAGGGACAAGGAGCAAAATGCCCCCTTCCCCCAATAAAAGAGGCACAAGGGTGCGTACTTGGCATCATTATACATTGCCATATATAGATATGTTGCAGTGGCTTTCCAACTTCTTTGGGCTGTGTAATTTTTAAAAAAGTTTTTTTTTAATTTTTTTATTTATTCATTTTTATTACAGAGAGAGGGGGGAGAGAGAGAGAGGGAAAGATAGAGAGAGAACAGGGGGAGGAGCAGGAAGCATCAACTCCCATATGTGCCTTGACCAGGCAAGTCCAGGGTTTTGAACCGGCGACCTCAGCATTCCAGGTCGACGCTTTATCCACTGCGCCACCACAGGTCAGGCAGTGTGTAATTTTTAAAAATGAAATCTTATCTGGAAGCTCAGTACACAAAATAGATAAATGCAGAGCCATCCCAGTTGAAGTGTCCATTTGGCTCTATCCTGGGTCTCCCAGGTGACTCCTGAGACATCTTTGCACTACTTCTCAGTCTCCTTAGAAATAAATTGGAAAACAAATGATGGGTGTGTGTATGTGCAGCACTATTATTATATTGGGTAAGTAGGGCTTATTGGAGTGATTGCTGTGACCACAACTAAAGTTGGCTTAGTTAGAGAAAGCTTCTTGGAAAAGGCGAGTCTGAGGAGGGGCCAAAAATAGCCAAGGAGGAGGGGCAGGAAAAGGCAGGAAGGTGAAGGCTCTGAGAAGACCGTGCCTGAGTGGTCCAGCTCTCTGCGGGGAAGGGGTGCCATTTGTGGGACCACCAAGATCCTGGTTTGAGGCCTGCATTTCTCTCTCATGCGCACTTGCTTGGCTCAGCTGGCTTCTAGCTTACACTGTTCTCTCTGGGGTTGTGGTATCTAACCTGCTGCCATGTCCAGGGATGGAAATGGGAATTCAGGAGGCAAAACTAGAAATATTCCTCTGGGACCCTCACACCCTCCCAGGCATGACTGCTATGACCATTTGCATACTTTGACATATCTGTCTGGGTTCATGTACATGTCGACCAAAAATAGTTATTAATTTGTCTTGAAAGATGAAAGGCAGTGAGGATGACACCCCTTTGTTTAAAAAATAATAAATTTACCCAGAAAGTAATATAGAGCAGACTTTTCAAGTCCAGAGGCTGAAACTAATTCCATCCTTATACGTAGACTGCCTTTATTCCCACTCCCATCCCCAGGTTGTGATGTGCCCGCTGTTTTGTTCGCCTATCTGTTGTCAGATTATGGTCCAGGCTCCTTCTCCCAAGCTTGGGCTCCCCTTCTTTCCCAAGAAGGTGAGGCAGGAGGGAGAACGCAGTGGGGAGGCAGTGGGCAGAGGCTTAGGTTGGATGGGGAAGTTCACTCTCGGCCATTGGCTTCTTCCCTCTCAGATTACTGATGGTTCGATTGTTTCTTCCTCTCTTTCTCCTTTTCCAGAAATCCAAGCCCATCTTGTGTCCACCCCTCTCTGCCCTGGTTGTCTACACAAAGACTGTCCCATTCCACAGCTTCACTCATTCAAGGGAGAACTACCGCTTCTATGAGTTATCGTCTTTCTCTGAAACCAAGGCCAAGAGCCTCATGAAGGAGGCTGGTCAGGACCAAACGGGAGGGACAGGGAAGAAATGGGATGGGTAGGGTCAGGCCTGATGTGCAAGCAGATGAGTTCCGGGAAAGAAGACTAGGGAGCTAAGAGTCTCCTCAGAGCAGGCATGGGGACAGGAGTTAGAGGGGGCTCAGAGCTCTAGGGAGGAGCGTGGGGGAGATGCTGGGGAGAAGAGTGAAGTTGGTGGACGGGGTCCTTGGGGCCACAGAAGGCGGAATATTCACCCACTTCCATCTCTACCTACACCCTTGTTCCAGGAAATGAGTTTGTGCAGCATAACAGCTGGCAGTTAAGCCGGGTGTATCCCAGTGGTCTGAGGACAGATTCATCCAACTACAACCCCCAGGAATTCTGGAATGCAGGCTGCCAGATGGGTGAGGGGCAGTAGGGACCGGGAAGAGGAAGCGGAAGAGCAGCAAGTGGGCAATAAGTTCCCGGGTGGCAGGAGGGCCGGGGAATGCTCCAAGAGGACTAGGCTGAGAAGGATACCTATGGAGGTGTCCCCAGCAGGCCTTTGCATACCCAGTGTCTGTCTAGCACCCTGAAAGAGAGGCTAGATGGCCCCATGGTGAATCCTCCCCTTCTCTTCTTCCGGGGCCTCCAGTGGCTATGAATGTGCAGACCGCAGGGCTTGAGATGGACATCCACGATGGGCTCTTCCACCAGAACGGCGGCTGTGGCTACGTGCTGAAGCCAGACTTCCTCTGTGATGCCCAGAGTTCCTTCCACCCCGACAGGCCCATCAGCCCTTTTAAAGCCCAGACCCTCCTAATCCAGGTATAATGAAAAGCAAAACTGTTGTGAAGAAACTTGGGACGGCTGGGATAGAAGCAGGGGAAGAGGTGGCTGGGTACGACAGGAATGGAACAGCTGAGAAGTTCCTTGTGAGAGGCAGGAGAGTCTGACTGTTAAAAGCATGGGTTTTGGAGCCAGTTGCCTAAGTTCAAGTTCATTTTTCTACCTGTGAAATGTAGTTCCTTAACCTTAGTCTCCTCGTTTGCAAAATGGGTATAATAATACTACTACCTACCTCATAGGGTTGTTGTGATTAGTTAAAATGAAGTGCTTACCACAATGCCTGGTGCACAGTAAATACTACAGAAGGGACTGGTATCGTTAACATACCTTTCAAACCCTGTTAAACTTCTACTTGGATGTATCTTGAATTGCACATAGATTACTAGAAGAAAAATCTATTACCCGTGGAGGCTTGGCTTTGCAAATACAAAGCTAGAGCGCAAGGTCCTGCATTTCCCCTTCCCTGTGTTTCCCCTTTCCCCCTGGGGTGTGCGAGCTGGCGTGGGGCTGGACTGAGCAGGAACCATTGCAGGTGATCAGTGGTCAGCAATTCCCCAAAGCGGACAAGACCAAAGAGGCGTCCATTGTGGATCCGCTGGTGAGAGTGGAGATCTTTGGCGTCCGCCCAGACACAATCCGACAGGAGACCAGCCATGTGGAGAACAATGGTGAGACTGGGCAGGGCTGGGGCGAGGTGGGAGAAGGCATGACTGTTACTTTCCTACCATCCTGCCCTTCATTCAGTACAGTCCATGTCACCACCCTCCCGCCCCCCACCTCCATGAGAGGCAGTGTGGAGCAGGACAAAGAATCTGGGCTTGGACATGTCAGTGTGAATCCTGGCCTCTCCATTATAAGCTCCAGGGAACTGGGCACATTGCTTTTCCGGCCTGAGCCTCAGTTTCCTCACCTGATTGCTATGAAAATTAAGTGAGCACGGGGAAAGTAACCCAGCATGGGTCTAAAAAAAAAATAATTCAACAATGTCTGTTCATCATTCCCTCCCTCATTCACGGCTGTCCACGCCAGGTTTTAACCCGTACTGGGGGCAGACACTATGCTTCCAGGTGCTGGTGCCTGAGCTGGCCCTGCTGCGTTTTGTCGTACTGGATTACAACTGGAAATCCCGAAACGACTTTGTCGGTCAGTACACCCTGCCTTGGACCTGCATGCAGCAAGGTGAGCCTGCCCTCCCGCCCCGGCCGGACTCCACCACGCCGGCTGTCTTCCAAATGCAGTCCTCCTGTGCCTTTCCAGGTTACCGCCATATACACCTGCTCTCCAAGGACGGCACCAGCCTCCACCCGGCTTCCCTCTTCGTGCACGTCTGCGTGCTGGACGGGGTGAAGGAGGCTGACTCCTAAGGTGGGCACTTCATGGGAAGGGTGGGTGCCCTAGCTTTAGATGGTAAGGAAAACCTGGAAAGATGCTACAGAAAACAGAAGTGGTGAAAACCAAGCATTGGGATGTGCATTCCTAGGCACAAAATTACTTCACCCTTCCTAACAAGCAAATCTAGGACCTGATTTTCCACCTTCTTTTCCGTTTTCACAAAACTTTTGGTATCTTTCCCTCTGTGTACACTATACAGGAGACACTATACTGGAGCTTCTTCCTTCCTTTTGCTATAGGCTTAGTCCCACCCCCCAGACCTAGGACTAATCTCTCTTATTAACTCAGGCTCAAAGGCAGATTGCAACTATAAATCCAGAGGGGTTTGGTGCAGAAACTCAAAGAGGCACCATCCCTTCCTCAAAACGCAGAGCCAAGGAAAGGATAAACCAAGCCTCAAGTCTCCCCAAGCCTGTACTGACTCTCAAGAGAACACTGCACAGCCCTGAGTCCACACTAGACTGCTCCCTCCTAGCCCCACCAGTATTAATAGAGCTGCTCTCCCCAACTTGGCTTGAGTATGGTCTGTCATTGTTTGGCAAGAAGGGGAAGAATGAGGGTTGGCGGACATCTGGATAGACAGGTGGGGCAGAGAAAAGGTAGAAAAACAAGTTTCCAGGGGTTCCTCTGCATGGGCTACATAGGAATGATACAGAAGCATGGCTTCTAGCGGTCAGGGTGAAAGGAACAGGCAAAGGGTTATGTGATCCCAGACCTTCTCAGGAGTCTGTCTGGAACAGTCCTGGTTTGTGTCTGCTGTCCCAGCATAATTATTAATAGTACCCTCGTTAACTTTCCCAGTGTCCCAGTTTTTATGATTAATTATACAGTCACTGTGAGGCGCTCACATAGTTCTGCATTAGATTCACCTCTACCCCTACCATCGTTTGCCTTTCACACTACCTTTGTACTTTAACTTGAGTGCAGCTGCTGATCCCGTCTGAAGAAGCAAAGCTGCTTCCACGAGAAAGCTTAGTGGCTGGTGGTCCTCCCTCTACATGTAGACAAAGTGTGGCTCAAAAATAGGGAGCAGAGCAAGGGCCAAGAAGAGGCTCAAGAACAGAGAGAAGGCAGAACTGGGCCTGTTTGAGAATCAACCACTCAGTGAGGATGGAAGGAGAAAACGAAGAGGCAAGGGTGTAAGAGGGGACAGGGCAGATCAGATTGATAGCCTGGAAATGTAAAAATAGGGACATAGAAGAGTCTGTAAGCTAGTAATCATTGTGTTTAACATGCTTTATAGAGCAGTAGGCACAACAGCACATGCGGTAAGGTACAACTGTTTTGAGAATACTGAATGGAAATAGGACTTGACATAGTAAAAAGGAAAGAGAAGGTGAAATTAGTAAAACCAAGATTTTATACTCAGGGACTTTGGTGGAGAGATAGTGAAGAAACTAGGACCTCCTAGGTTAAAACACAGTGGGCCTCAACATAAAATCAACTTGTGGTCCATGTCTCTCTTTTATGTAGCCATCAGTATCAAAGTTCTCTAGTCAGAGTTCCATGAAGGAGCCAGCCACCCTGACACCCCAAAGTCAGTCCATCCTTATGCTCTGAGCTTCTCAGGCTAGCTCTGGTTCCGGTCTGCATATCTCGGGCCACACCCTCTTCTTCTCTGGGAGGTAGGGTGGGGTCTCAGCCCTCAGGTCCAGTTGGGGGAGCAGAAGGAACAGAAGGGCTGGGATCCTCCAACTGCACATCATGCAGGTGCACCGTGGGGGTGGTGGGGTCTTTGCCCACGCCTTGGTTCGGGTCGGCCTGATCAGGGTGGTGCCTGCGCACATGTTTGACCACCTGGAACTTCTGTTTGGCCTTGTAGCTGCAGAGGCGGCAGAAGAAGGGGTGGCGGTCGGTGTGGGTGAGGGCATGGTGCCGCAGGCCGGCAGCCCAGCGGAAGGCGCGGCGGCACACGTTGCACACGTAGGGCTTGGCCTCGCTGTGCTTGCGGAGGTGGGTGCGCAGCAGGAAGCGTGTCTTGAAGGCCTTGCCACACTGCTCGCACATGAAGGCCCGTGCATCCCGGTGCCTCGTCTCCTGATGCACGCGCAGTGCGTCCGCCCGGTTGGTGCAGTACTCACACTCGGGACACTGGTATGGCTTCAGTCCTGTGGGACATGGCAAAGACAGGGAACAAATCACCACTGAAGGGTTCAGTGGACCATACTAGTCACTATGATCCTGGGACATACAGAACATAAGCTGACTAATACGGTATCTTTGGAATATTCCAGTCTTCTCTGACATTTCTGTGCCCTTCTCCCAACACAGCCCCTTGTATCCAGTGGGTGCTCAATAAGGGCTGATAACTAACTGGACCCCTAAATAGCCGCCTGACAGCAATGAATACTCATGTATAATAGGGTTTCCGATGGGAAAGTCCAACTGCCTTTTGGTCATGGGGTACTCATGGAAGTTGGCGATGCCTTTAAATACAACGCCTTGTTCAATTCAGGAAGTCAAAGAAAATATTTAAGAGGGAAGGGAGTAATGGTGAGAAAAGTGACATTCATAGACGCAGAGGGCATTGAAATTCATCTGCGCAAGTCCTTTACATAAGGAGATCATTATACAGTAATCACAGGCATATCATCATCATTAACCCTTTTCTGAGAACCTGTAGTTCACGGACTCCAGGAGAACAAAAGGATAAGTTAAAACAGGTGAAATAGTTCCAGCAGGTCGGCAGGAACCAGGCAGACCTGCCTTCAGTCACTCATGTTTGAATTGGGGGTTCTCAGTGGGAGGTGGGTGACATGGTGCCACAATCACCCAATCACCCAGAGAGCCTTTGAAAAAGTACATATACCCGGGCTCTCAAGGTCACCTGCCTTCTGATTCTCATAGGTCTTCAGTGGGTTGGGAAGCTATTCTAGTCATTTGGCCTGCCCACCACCACCCGTGTGAAAGCTGACCTGTACCCTGAATCTGAGTAAGGACACTTACCACCTCAGATGAGCTGGGTATGCCAGGGGATGGAGGAACCCTTGGGGCCTGTCAAAACCATGCAGACTCGCCTGACCAGGTGATGGCGCAGTGGATAGAGCGTTGGACTGGGATGCGGAGGACCCAGGTTCAAGACCCCAAGGTCGCCAGCTTGAACGTGGGCTCATCTGGCTTGAGGAAAGCTCACCAGCTTGGACTCAAGGTCACTGGCTTGAGCAAAGGGTTACTCGGTCTGCTGAAGGCCCGCGGTCAAGGCACATATGAGCAAGCAATCAATGAACAACTAAGGTGTCGCAACGAAAGACTGATGATTGATGCTTCTCATCTCTTTTTGTTCCTGCCTGTCTATCCCTCTCACTGACTGTCTGTAAAACAAACAAACAAACAAACAAACAAGAAAACCACAGACTCACCTGTGTGCTTGGTCATGTGGTACTTGAGCTGGTTGACCCACTTGCACTTGTAGCCACAGTCAGGGCACAGATACTTCCGTTCTTCCTTATGGATCCGCATATGGTACTGGAGGAGGGAAGAGCAAAGAATCCGTCCAGAAAATGTGCACCCCGATGCTTAATGGACGAGGAAACGGGAAGCAGGCAGAGAGACTGCTGGCAGATAACCGCGATCTGCTCCCCTCCTGTCCACGCTCCGTTGCCAGCCAGGTCCCCATCGGCCACTGTGACACCAACCTAGCCCTTTGGGCCTACCCCTGGATCCGCCCGGGCTATCTCAGCTCTGCCCCTTGATTACCTGTGTCTCTGGGTGACCTAACCTCTAATTCTCAGTTTAATAATCTGTAAAATGGCAAACAGTAAAAGTCACTATATCTCAGATGTTAGAAAGGATTAAAATCACTGTGCCCAGCATGCAATAAGTGCTCGAAAAATATTAGCTGTTACTATCTAGATTATTTCCAACCTATCACATACCTTTTTCACATGACTAGCATGTACTATGGAATTTTATCTCTATAATACCCTATAAAATATTATCCCATTCTTACAGATGAGGGCTCTGAGGCTTGGAGACATTAAGGAGCTTGAAAAAAGTCACATAGTTAATATTGGGGAGAATTAGGATTAGAGAACTCGGGCAGTTTAACTCCACAGCCTGTACTCTTGGCCCCACAGTCCGTGGCTTACCTTGAGGCGAGAGGGGTCAGCACAAGCATAGGGACAGAGGTGACAGCGGTAGGGCTTCTCCCCAGTGTGAATGCGGCTGTGCCAGGTGATCTTCTGCCGGTTCTTGGTGCTGTAAGCGCAATCAGTACACTTGTAGAGCCGGGTGCCCCCATGCCCTCTCACGTGGTGATCTAGCACCAGCTGATGGCGGCACGTGAAGTCACAAAAGGGGCAGCACAGAGGGGGCTGGCCGGCACCCCCATCTGAGGCTGCTGCCGCTGAGGCCTCCTCATGCCGTTCCAAGTAGTGCTTCACCAGGCCCACCCGCTCCCGGGCGGCAAAGTCACAGAGCTGGCAGCGGTGGCTGAAATGCTGCTGCCTCCGGTGCTCATCCAGTGCTGGCCGGCTGGGAAAGGCCTGCTGGCAGGCTCCGCACGCGAGCCGCGGCTGCTGCTTACAGGCGTGTCCTCGCAGGCTGGCCGGACTGGGGCACAGGAAGCCGCAGCGGGAGCAGTGCAGAGGGCCCTCGGTGGCCTCCGCAGGAGAGCCCGGGGCTGGGGGTGTGGGCTCCGGATGCCGGCGCAGAGCATGCTGCTTGAGTGCTGTCTCGGAGCTGAACTGAGCCTCACACTGCACGCAGGCAAAGGCTGGGGTGCCCTGGTGGCAGCTGTTGACATGGCGAGTGATGTCATGGCGAAGGTAGCCGCTGTAGTCACAGAGTGGACAGAAGTGGGTGGGTGTTTTGTCGTGTACTCTCAGCCGGTGCAAACGCAGTTTTGAATTAGTACCAAATGTCTGGGGACAGGAACTGCAGGGGATGCGGCCAACACCTGTGTGTCGGGACTGGTGAGCCTCCAACCGGTACCGTCTAGTGGTGGAAAAGTCACAGAAAGGACACTGATGTGGCTTCACTCCCTCATGCTTGAGCCGCTGGTGCTGCTGTAAGCATCTGCTCTGTTTGCAGATGAAGCCACAGTCCCCACATTGAAGAGGGGGCCGGGGGCCGCGGGCTGGGGCCCCAGAGGGGTGCCTCTGCTTCTGGTGGAGCTTGAGAGCAGCGGTAGCAGGCGTGGTGAACGAGCAGAGGCCACACTGCAACTCTCCAGACTGCTCCAGGGGGCAGCCCCGGGTCTGGTGAGTCCGCAGAGCCCGTTCCTGCTGGCAGCTGAACGGACATGTGGGGCAGGAGAAGCGAGCCCCCTTCTGCTTTGGAACCAGAGCTGCGTCCACATCGTCAGAGCTGCACTCTGTACTCCCACCGTTTAGGAGAACAGCGTCCCCATTGCACAGCAGGGACACAGCAGACTGGGTCTGGGAGGCCCCTCGCTTTCCTGCCCCACTGCGTCCCCCACGGCAGCCTTCAGCCACATGAGAGGTGATGGAGGAGAGCCGAGAACAGAGGAACATGCATGAGTTGCAGTGATACTTGCCCTGATCAAAGTGGAACTTCTCAGGGGTCTCTGGGGATGAGGCGTTTCCCACAGGAAGCACTGTGGGGCCAGAGAGTGTGGCAGCCTCCTCTATTTCTTCTGGTTCCCTAGGGAGCTCAGAAGGAGCACCTTTTGGGAGCACTTCCTCCACTTCTAAGGGTGCAGGTGGCAGCTTTCTGCCTTCCATGGCTTCTGAGGCCTGGGTGCCAGGGGGCAGAGGATGCAAAGGGACGGGTGAATCAGGTCTGGGCAAGACCTTGTTCTTTTTGAGCAGAACAGGGCACTTCTTCAGCAGGTGGGTGCTAAGGCCACGCTGTTGCCTGAAACGAGCTCCACACTCAGGGCACAGCAGGGGCTCTCGGCGGCCCTGGCACCCCGTCCTGGAGTGCAGATTCAGGGCTTTCTCCCGGCGGGTAATGAAAGGGCAGTGTGGGCAGCGGAAGGCCTGCCCCTCTCCCTGTATCACTACCATCTGAACCCGCCCCTCCAGGACCAGCGCCTCCGCCTGTTCTTTGTCCTGTCTCCTGAGGGCCTTCAGTAATGACTCTGACTCAGGGAACTGGGGCAGGAGGGCTGCCTCAGGGGGTGGGGTTGCCTTGAAGGTTCCCACCCAGCTGTTAGGAGGTTCCTCTGAGGATGGAGGACTTCTGGGGGGCTCAGGGACTGGCTTTTCCGGAATGGAATCTTCCTCAGCCCCCAAACCGGAAGTCCCAGCACCTTCAAAGGTAGACAGCTCTGTCAAAGTTCCACCTGGCCCTTCCGGTGTCAGGGGCCCTGAGGGATCCAGGGGTCTGAATTCCACAGGGGCTGTTTCAGTGATCTCCTCAAGGGGCGGGCCGGCCACGGGCTCCAGCTCCACGCCCAGGGCCTCTAGGTGTAGTGTGCAGCTGCCCTCCTCCTCTGTTGGGCTGGGGCTGCCAATCAGGTCATCCCCGTGGGGAACCTCACTGCCATCCTGTCTCCTGGCACTGTCTTCCTCACTGGCCTCTGGCAGAGCCTGGTCCAAGCTGGGATCCACCACAGTCCCAGCGTTGTGGTCCTGCCCCACAGGCTGGGCAGACAGCTGACCTGAGGACTCTGAGTCTGGTGGGGGTGTTGGGCATTGCCTGGTCTCCTCTGGCTCCTGGCTGGCATAGCGGAGCTGCCAGACCTGGTCCCCGGGAACATAGCCATGGGCCTTGCGCTTGTGGAAGAAGAGGGTGGTGTTGCTGAAGGTGCGGTAGTCACAGAGGGCGCAGCGGAACTCACGGAGGCGGGTGTGTTTGCAGTTCTCATGGCTCAGCAGGGCCTGCTTGTGGCGGCTCTGGTAGCTGCAGTAGCGGCAGGGGTAGAGTGGGGCCGGCTTGCTGGGGTGGTGCTGGGAAGCCATGTGCTTCTGCAGCTCATACTTCCGCTTGCAAGCAAAGGCGCACACTTCACACATCAGGGACTTGCCCTGGTGTCTCAGCTTGTGGCTGCTCAGCTGATCAGCCCGGTGGCAGCGATAGGAGCACTGATTGCACTGGTATCTGGTGAAGAGAGGATAGGCAAGGGTGGGGTGGGGGAAAATCACAACCGTAAATCAGTCATAATGACTAACAGTCACTACCTACTCTAGGTCAGGCTCTACTCAGTATTGTACATATACTATCTAATTCAACGTGCTTCCCACTACCCTATGAAATAGGTATCCATTTTACAAGTGAGGAGACTAAGGCATAGAAGTTAACAACTTGCTCGAAGTTACAAAATAAAGGGCAGAGACAGTCTAGCTTTAAGGTCTGTGTTCTAGCCCCTGCTCTATATTGCTCCCTAAAGGGAAGATACCATGAATCAGCAACCCACTGTGGACTTCTACAGAGCTGACATGGTCCACAGGGCAGGTTTCTGTGCCTAGTTCTCCCATTCTCCCATGGAGGCATGAAAGCTAAGGAGAAAGCCCCTAACCAGCTGTGCCCAGAGATGAGAGGGGAAGTGGTCAGGATCGGGGCCACAATGTAGTCTATCTACTTCCCCAGCACTGGACTCTGAGAATGCACGTGACACCTTAGTGCCAGGTCTATACTCTGGGTCTATACTCCCGTCTCTGAGCTTAGAGATCTCTCACTATACAGGCTGGGCCACAGGCACAGAGGCCAGCTATAGGCAATGGAGCTGACAGGAGCATAGAGGGGTGTTATGAGGAGTCTCCCCAAGGCCAGAAGAGCAATGAGGCCACAGCTGAATTCAAGAGGAGGCTAGTTTAGCCTCAGGTTCTCGGGATAGGGATGCAGGCATGCGCATGCTCGTACCTGAGGTCCCCTAAGTGTTTTCGCATGTGCACGCTGAGGTAGTGCTTCCACTTGGTGACATAGCCACACTCAGTGCACATGTAATCCTTGGTGTTGGAGTGGGTCAGCATGTGCTTGGATAGGTAGCTCACATCTCGGCATGTGAAGTCACACAGCTCACACTTGTGAGGTTTCTCGCCTTATGTAAGGGTAGGGGTGGGGGAGAGGACGAGAGGAGAGAGAACACAGGTCACACAGAGAGCAAGTCAGCAGACTGACCATTTTCCCCAGCATGTCTGTCCTGACCCCAGGCAGGAACAAAAGCTTTACGTACTGATAATAAGAGTCAAGGCTGCTTCATAGCCCTCTCAGACAACTGCTCCTCCGCTCAGACAGACACCAGGACGAAGGGAGAAAGTGAAGACATAGTTCTGCCAAACTAGCTTTAAAGTCCACTCCTGCTTTGTTATACAGCTTGCTGGCACTATAACCAACTGCTCCGCTCAGCCCAATTCCTTCCGGTTTTGTGGAAGGAGAAAAATTAGGCAATACAACACCGTAGTTTAAAAACTGATTCTGGAGTCCATCATGATAATAAAGATTTTAATAGTTAATATGTATACAGTGCTTACTTTTGCCAGGAACTACATAAAAATGCCTCCTCTTACTGAATCCTCACAATAGTCCTAGGAGGCAGGTGCTATGATTATCCCATTTTACAGAGGAACAAGTTGAGGCACAAAGAATCCCAGAGCTATTAAGTGGTGGCTCAAATCCCCACTTAATACTATGTGGCCTTGGGCAGGTCATTTAACCCAAGTATTAGTTTCCTTATCTCCAAAGAAAAGGCAACAAAATATTGACCTCATGGTTGATATAAAAGTTAAATGAGATGTCCCAAAGTCCTCAGTGGTGCCCAGCAAGAACTTGAAGGTGCGCTGTCCCTGGAGTTGGTCAAAACCTGGCACTAAGAAGCTGGGGCCATGTTTCTTCAGGACCCTTCCCTATTATCCATGCCTACCCACTCAGCCCCCTCCCTATGGTGAAAGGCAAGCGACGTGGCGCTCTGGTACTATTACTAGCTGTGTGATGCTAAAACAGTCCATTTAAGTTTTCAGGTTCTCATGTCTACTTGCCATCCTTATAAGACTAGTATTATCAATTAAATGAGCTGATATATATGAAAGAAATCTGTAAACTATAAAGCACTTATATAGGAAAGGTCTCATGAAATTAGATTTTGTGACTAAAGCATGTACCAGTGGGAACAACAATGGCTTTGTCCTGAGCTGCCTAAAAACTGTCCTCTCAAAACCAGTCTTTGATGAGATTTTTTAATGTCTTATCAATGCCCCATGCTTATAAAGAGATCACAAATGGGATGACGCTGTGGCAGGAAGCCTGGTTTGGTTGTCACTCAAAATATTAGTAATGTAGCCCTGGCCGGTTGGCTCAGCGGTAGAGCGTTGGCCTAGCGTGCGGAGGACCCGGGTTCGATTCCCGGCCAGGGCACACAGGAGAAGCGCTCATTTGCTTCTCCACCCCTCTGCCGAGCTTTCCTCTCTGTCTCTCTCCTCCCCTCCCACAGCCAAGGCCCCATTGGAGCAAATATGGCCCGGGTGCTGGGGATGGCTCTGTGGCCTTTGCCTCAGGCGCTAGAGTGGCTCTGGTCGCAACATGGTGACGCCCAGGATGGGCAGAGCATCGCCCCCTGGTGGGCAGAGCCTTGCCCCTGGTGGGCGTGCTGGGTGGATCCCGGTCGGGCGCATGCGGGAGTCTGTCTGACTGTCTCTCCCTGTTTCCAGCTTCAGAAAAATGAAAAAAAAAAAAAAATTAGTGATGCTAGAAACCAACTAAAAGTCTGACTTGAGAGCCTGACCTGTGGTGGCGCAATGGATAAAGCGTCGACCTGGAAATGCTGAGGCCGCCGGTTCGAAACCCTGGGCTTGCCTGGTCAAGGAACATATGGGAGTTGATGCTTCCAGCTCCTCCCCCCTGTCTCTCTCTCTCCTCTCTCTCTCTCTCTCTCTCCCTCTCTCTCTCCTCTCTAAAATGAATAAATAAAAAAAAAAAATAAAAAAAAAAGTCTGACTTGAACTATCTGCAAATTCCAGGTCACCAGATGGGCCCATGTTTCATTGCCATGGCTACCAAAGCTGTAAGATGTATGGATGGCTCAGTCCTCTCGCTTCGTCTCTCACAGCACATCCCAAAACTTGGATTGCACATGAAGATCTGTCCTAATCTGGGCTTCTTCACTTTATGAGGCTTGGTGCTGACCCACCCAAGGTGGACCAGGACTGGACAGGGCCTTACGGGTAAGACACACTAGCCCCGGCTCTGGATCCGACGCTTGGATTCAAATCCTAGCCTGGCCACTTTTCTGGGTGAATAACACTCAGTTTAAGGCTCATAAATTCCAAACACCAGATTTCTCTCTAGGGACACCACGTCAAAAGAGACAATGAGTGCAAAGCCCTTCACATGTACGTCTGCCGTCGTCCCATCACCACCGTTACCTTCCGTGAGGAAGGAAGCGCCTCACCTGTATGCAGCAGCATGTGGCGGATGAGCACTCGCTTGTGGGCAGTGGCAAAGCTGCACTCAGGGCACTGGTGGATCTTCTCGTGAGCGTGCATCTTGCCCACATGGTCCTGGTAGGCCACTGGGTTGAAAGTGGCGAAGGGACAGAAGGTGCAGCGCAGCTCCTCACTGCCAGGGTGGCCCTGCTTCTTGTGTTTGCGGAACAGGTGCTTGTTAGAGCAAGCGAAGTCACAGTGCGGGCAGTGGAAGGCGTAGTGGCTCTTGTGGTGGGCCTCCATGGCTTCGGCCGTGGCGAAGAGCATGGGACACGAGTGGTGGCGGCACTCCACAGCCCGCACCCCGTGGGTCTCCTTCAGGTGCTTCACGAAGGCCTTGCGGTCGGGGGCCGTGTAGCCACAGCCCTCCTGGAAGCAGCCGAGGGGCAAGGGCTCTGCCGCCGCCGCCGCTGTGTGGCTCTTGAGGTGCTCCTTAAGGGCCTGGCTCAGGCGGAACTCCTCCCGGCACACGGGACAGGCGTAGGTGTCCGAGTAGAAGTTGGAAATGTCCTCGTGCATGCTGGCCATGTGGCGGTTGAGTGCGTTCCTCTCCACGGCGCTGTAGTGGCACCGCGGGCAGCGGTGGGCCTTCTGGCCCAGCTCCCGCAGCAGGTGGGTCTTGAGCTTGCTCTTACTGGTGAAGAACTTCTGGCAGTTGGGGCACTGGAGGCTGGGGTCTGGGAAGTGGAGATGCAGGTGCTCCACCAGATGGGTCCGCTTCTTAAAGCAGCGCTTGCATTCTGGACACATGTGGGTCTTGAAGAGGGACTCGGTGCCAGGAGCCACATCCCCTGTGAGAGGGCGAGGCAGAGTGGATTGAGAGTGAGGTTCTTAATAGGTCAGGGGCTGGCCAGGTAATGGGAGAACCACAATCTGCCCAGATACAAACAGTGTCTGGCCTTTCCCCTTTCTCTCCAAGAAACCAAACAATAGCACCTCAAATATTGTCTCAAACGAGAGACAAGAAATTCAAGCATTTAGAGAAACAAAACCACAAGAACTTCTCAGACCTAGCAGCGGCCTGATTGAAGTGCTCTACTCAGCCACCCACTCTCTACTCCTGAGCCTCTGTCTAGAGTTGCTCAAAAGAACAATC
This sequence comes from Saccopteryx bilineata, assembly GCF_036850765.1. Classification (NCBI taxonomy): domain Eukaryota; kingdom Metazoa; phylum Chordata; class Mammalia; order Chiroptera; family Emballonuridae; genus Saccopteryx; species Saccopteryx bilineata. The sequence goes on along the minus strand of NC_089494.1, from coordinate 18,275,654 downwards.
TGGATGAAGCATTCTTGTTCTTCCTGCCCATGTTCATGGGGGCATGTGGGAAAGTCAGCAGGGTTGGTAGGGAGGAAAAGAACCCTATGGGGAATGAGCAGAAGAGAAGAAGGTAAAGTACTCCAACTTGCCAACACGGGCTCGTGAGTCTAGGTCATGGGGAGCTGGTAATAAACATAATCAGATTTTTCCTATACACCTGACAGTAAACCTCCCTGCGCGATGGGTGCACAATGGGTTCTGGATGTTGTTCTATTGAGTTGAAAACTGGGAAGCAAGAATTCAGAAAAAAAATCTTAGGGGGTTCTGTGCCAGACAAGACAGGCTGCGGATCATCAATAATCTCTGGCATCTTTACACTGTGGCTGTTACCCACTCTTTCCCTGTAAAAGAGCTTTCTGCCTGAGGAAAAACAGCCAGGAGAACAAACTCTATCCCTACACCCTGTGTTACTACATGTTTAATTTTTCCACTAGACACATCAAAGTGGACTGTTAACAATGAAAGGATCCGAACCAAAGCTCAGAAAACCAAACCCTAGAGCCTCAATGCCAAGCTCTCCACAATCCACTCCTCCCTACCAATGAGAAGTTCAAGCCTGATCAGTCATTACCTTCCAGCTGCTGCAGCCCCTGGCCTTTCTCCAGGGCTCTCTGGGAGTCCTTCAGGGTGCCACTCTCCTCCTCCTCTTCCAAGTCCTCCTCTTCGGCTGAGTCCTGCCTGGACAAGGGTGGACCTGCTTCTTCTGAGGGCTGTCCCTCTCCTGGGGGTAGTTTGGGAGCTGGAAACACATAAAGCTTGATGAGGTCTACAAGTGCCAATGACAACACTGAATGCTTGTACTTCCTTCTAGTGGCTGACAGAGCCCCCCGTCTCAATTTAGCATAAGGGAATTTTGGGTTCTTATAGGAAGACCAGGAATGCAGCCATCAGTAATGCTCCAGCCTAAAGTAAGACACCTCAGATAACATCACCCTCAGACCCCTTGAGGGTAAGAGGTTTGAGGTCACTAGAGTTGGGGTAGGGGACTGAGAGGTAGAGAACGGGTAAACTGCACTTCCCTGGCTCAGGTCCCCAAGGACTAACGGCTGGTAGCTCAGCGGACGTGAACATATCCTGACCCTAAACCGTTCTACTGAGAAATCCAACTCAGCAATTCAGGGTCACATGCTGTTCCCTCAAACCTATCCCTTCTATTCCTCAACAGGGGCAGCTGCCTTGGTAAGACAAAGACCTATGACTATTTCCCAGAAAAAAAGGAGTCTTCTTTTTGGGAGCAGAGCACAAATGAGTCTCAGCAAGCGAACTCTCTCATCAGAACCCTGGCTTCTCCTGGCGTGATTTCTCTACTTCCTCCTGCTTCTCTACTCTACCTGTGCCCCTTTTTTTGAGACTAAGAGGAGTAAGAATCAGTGAACCCTCCTTGAAGGTTTCTTTTTAAAATAACCCCAGCTTCTCCTACCCAATCACACTTGTTCTAACAGAAAGTCAAAAGGCATTCCACCAGCGGCTATGGGCATTATGGCTTTTGCCCTTAGAAAATCTAAAATGGATCAGAAGAGAATATTGGTTAAGTAATCAAGGCCACAGTATAGCCTTCACTTAATGTCACGAAGACTTTCTCAGTATCCCATATATTCTGACTGGTCCAAGCTTTCTGGATGTCTGTGGTTCTCTGTCTTCCCGAGCCACTACTCTGGATTCACTTGTACTCAGGCATACATCCATGGCACTAGTTACAACTGACTTTCCAGGCGGCATACTGCTGGGCCCCTGGCCTCATACCTGGCAGTAGCTCCTGAGATGGAACACTCTGAATAGCCGACAGTTGTCCCTGTGTCCCAGCCCCATGGCTGCGCCGATGCTGCCGGAAGAGTTTGACGTTGGAGCCCATGAAGCTGCAATGGTTGCAGTGGAAAGGGTAATGGGCCTGTCGGTGCAGCTCCATGCCCTGCTGGCTCCCGAAGAGCAGAGGGCAGCCGCGGAAACAACAGGGCACAGGAACCACTCTGTGGGTCTGTCTCAGGTGGTGCTGCAGACCCTTACGATCTTCAGCAGAGAACACACAGCCAGACTCTGGGCAGGAGAAGGTGTCAGGAGGACCCCGGTGAATCTTGAAGTGGCTCTTCAGGGCCTGGGGTTGGGCAAACTCCTGTCTACATACAGGGCATGGCAGGGGGCTATCGGGTGGGCTGTGGCCCTGGAAAGGGCCAGGAAGAGTAAGGTTGCGGGGGGCTAGCTCTACAGAGCACAGAGGACTAGAGAGGCCCTGTACAGGCTGTCTTAGGGTCTCAGTGCACTGGTGCAGGGCCAGCAGAGTGGGCTCTGTGAAGCTCTGCTCACAGTGCTCACAGAAGTACACCTCCACCACCTTTACCAGGACACCTGCAGGCAGAGGACCGACAGAGAAAGGCACAGAATCAGACAGAACGAGACTCATAGGAATTAGTTACTAGCAGAAAATATAGGTGACTCTTCATATTCATGGAATGGAGATGGACTTTAAGTCTGGTTCTGCACCTGGACTGTAAGCCCCATGAGGGCAGAGACAGCCTATCTTACACGTGTTTGGATTCCCAGTACCTAGCACAATACTGGGCACAAAGTAGGTACTTAATAAATATTTGTTAAATGAGTGTAGCAAGCCTTCATCAAATCCAGAAAGCATAAATAAAAGGCAATATATTTTGCCCAAATAAAAAAATTTAAAACTTCCAAAAAAAGAAATGACAATCTGGGGGTAATATCTGTAATATAAATGACAAAGTGTTACTTTCATATTCTGTAAAAAGACTTTCATAGGCACAGTAATTCATAAAATGGAGAATATCCTTTTTGAGAAGAGCCAAATCATGTTCATAATAATTACTGCCATTTCTTAAGCACTGGGCAGGGCCTTGATAGAGAAAGGCTTTGGAAACCCTCTTGGTCCTCCCACTGCCCTATGAAAAGAGGGACCCGGGATTCTGTGAGGTTAATGCCACCAAGTTTGTTAATAGTAGAGCTGTGTGTGACTCAAGCCCAGGTCTGTCCTTTTTATATTTTTGTTTAAACAAAAATTCAGTGCAACAATTCAAATGATACAAAGATTGTTTTTTTAAACCCATTCACACAGTTTGGTCTATATTCTTTTGGAGTTTTGGGGGTCATTTTCTGCAATTTATATTTTTTTCCTTTGCTATATATCAAAGATATTTTTATCTATGAGTCCATCCTCATATTTTTTTGTCCAGTTCATACTACTTCAGAGCATGGCTAAATCAAAATGAAATTTTGTCCTTACAGATGGACATCTGGGTTGAGTCCAACCATTACAAACAAAGCTAGCCTACTTACTCATCCCCTGTCTGTGTATCCTTACGTGCTTGCGTGAGTCTTTTTGTAGGACAGGATCTGACAAGTGGAATTACTGGGGTCAGAGTACAGACATTTAAAAATTTGTTATGTAAATAAATTGACCTTCCAGAGATTATGCTAATTTATACTCTCCGTAAGCTAGAAAATAGTGTGTTTCCGCAGAACCTCACCAATACTAGGTATTAAAAATAATGTTTAACTTTTGCCAAAGTCAAGAAACAAAAATGGCATCTAGTTATTTATAATTCTGAGATTAAGCATCTGTATAATTGATTATTTTTTATTTCTTCTTTAGTTAATTTCATGTAGATTTCCTTCCCCCCTTTTAAAAACATACCGTTTCTTTTTATCTTTTTCTTATCATGGAGCTCTTTAATTTTAAAGATATAAACTCTTATACATTGCAAGTTTTCCCAGATTTGTTTCTTATTATTTCTTTTACACTTAGAAGTATTATATGATCAAATTAGCTAATCTTTCCCAGTATCCTTTTACATTGCCAAGGGAAGTTGTGACAACTGTATCTGAATGATGGCAGCTAAAAAACGGGGAAGTTACTTAAATTAAAAGTTATAGATTTGGGAAGAATAAATGGGAGAATCTTTCTTCCACATAAGTGTAAAGGCTCAACTCTCTTAACTTCATGTCTTGGATGAGTTAAGTATGCTATACACAAGAAACCAGGGCAGGGCAATACCACATTACCTCTGGGAAGCCCTGCCAAGCCCAGGGTGGTGGTGGAGAGAGACTGGGCCTTTTGCCTAATCCCTGGCTGCAGTTCCTGGTGGGAGGGTCACTATGGGTGAAAGAATCCCTGAGGACTACTGGAGTGAGGACTGGGCAGAGGTGTCAGAGATGCCTTCCCTTCTGGATCACTGCCTAGCAGACATGATGCCCTTGCAAGGGAAAACTGCCAAGAGCTTGGTACAGGTTGCATACCACATTGCCAACCTTCAATCAACATTTACCAGCTGCAAATCAAATCAGAACATCTCTCAGTATAAAAATAGGATGCTACCTTGTGTTCTCATCCTACTTATATACAAAGATAAAAAATAACAGAGTCAAAACTTCAGAGCTATTTGTCCCACTGGCCTGCTAGCAACTGTGTTCATACCTGGGGTCTCTCCAGGAGCACCTGGGGACAGGCTTCCAGCCACTGCTTCTACAATGATCTCCATGTTCCCGGTGTCCTCTTCAGTTGCTGTGGCCTCTACCAGCAGACAGCTTGTGTCAGCAGACAAAGGGGTGGGGCTCCCAGATGGACAGGGACTCTGGACAGGCTCCAGGATTTCAGGGTTAGAGAGAGGTGGGGGGATCAGCAATAGCTCAGAGCACAGTCCATCCATCTCCTTAGTGCTGTTGGCGGGCTGTGAGTCCAACACCGGGTCAGTCATAACCACCAACCTGTGTGCTGTGGTCTCTTAAGTGCTGGTAAACCAACTAGAAGAGAAACCAAACAAAACGAAGTTAGATCTCCTACTTTCTTCCCAGTTGGTGTGGGTGCACAGCCTAGTGCCTGCCACTTAGGTATTTCCTTGCATGACAGCATGCCACAACTAACTAACCTAGAAGTTTTTTGTTATTTTTTTAAAATAACATCTAGAACAAAAAACATAAAAACTGTAATAGGGACCAATATTAGAAGAGAGTCAGGAAATTTTGGCCAATATATTAAAAACTGCAGGTTAGGCCCTGGCCGGTTGGCTCAGTGGTAGAGCGTCGGCCTGGCGTGCGGGAGTCCGGAGTTCGATTCCCGGCCAGGGCATATAGGAGAGGCGCCCATCTGCTTCTCCGCCCCTCTCCCCCTCCCGCAGCCGAGGCTCCATTGGAGCAAAAGATGGCCCGGGTGCTGGGGATGGCTCTGTGGCCTCTGCCCCAGGCGCTAGAATGGCTCTGGTCGCTGCTCCCGACAGAGCGATGCCCCGGAGGGGCGGGGCATCACCCCCTAGTGGGCGTGCCGGGTGGATACCGGTCAGGCGCATGTGGGAGTCTGTCTGACTGCCTCCCCGTTTCCAGCTTCGGAAAGATACAAAAATAAATAAATAAATAAATAAATAAATAAATAAATAAAAACTACAGGTTATGTTTTTTGGAGTTAAGTGACTTTGGTCAAATCATTAAGCATTATGGGTCTGTTTTCTTATCTGCAACAAAACTGGGTGGGGCCAAGGGATCTCAGAAGTACCTTCCCCTTCCAACATTTTATGATCTCACTATTCCTTAGCATGGGTATAAGGCCCTTCCTTCATAAACCCCTGCTGACCTCTCCAGACTCATCTCCCATCTCTCCACCCAACAGATCTCTGAACTAGTCATACCAATGACTTGCCATTCCCCAGACATTCTATTTTGCTTCCATATCCTCACACATGCATGTGTCTGTTTCTGTCTCCATCTCTGTCCTTGATGGGCTTTTACCCCCTTCTCCATCCTTTTTGTCTGGCTAACCAAGTTCTAACTATCCTTTTAAGAATCTACACATAGCCCTGGCTGGATAGCTCACTTGGTTGGGGCATCTTCCAGAAGCGCAGAGGTTGCTGGTTCCTTCCCCAGTCAGGGCACATATGGGAACAGATTGATGTTCCTCTCTCTCTCTCCCCTCCTTCCTCTTTAAAAAAAAAAAAAAAAAAGAATCTGCAGATATATCACTTACACTGTGCAGGTTTCCTTACAGATTGCGGCAGAGAAAAGGCATGGGGAATTAATGAAACCTAAACTGAATACTAAAGCACCTGCCCGTAGGCTCTAACTCACCTCGTGAATTTGGACAGATACAGTAACCTCGCTTCTCTGGGCCTAAGTTTTCTTTTCTGTGAAGTGGAGGCGATGACAGTGTCCACATAGCGTCGGCGGGAGAGGGAATCACATGAGAGACAAAAAATTGGAAAGCCGGTTTGAAACCTGCAAGGCTTGGAATGGAAAATCGTCATGACTATGGTCCTGAGGAGAGGCAGCGGGTAAGCCCGAGGTGTCGAACAGTGACGCGACTGAGGCACCGGGCGGCTATGTGATGCGCCGGGGCCCCGCTGGTTGGCGAGCTCACCACCTTCTTCCGAGGGTTCCCACCTCCGGGCTCACCCTCAGCTGGGGCCATGAGAAACTTTTGCCTCCAGCCTGGTCTACTCGCACTCCCTACTAGATCCCGCCCCGCGGCTGCTCGCTTACCTCCCGGCATAGGGCCGGCCGGAACCGCATCTCTATGGTCGACCAGAAGCTGGAGCCACCTCCCTGGACACCTTTTATGCGATCGCCTCCGGCCCAGCGGAACTAACTCTAGGGCATCGGGCATACGGAGGCCCATCTCTCTTCCTCTTGGTGGCGGGAGGAGTACTCTATGGTTTTCGCCATCGTTCCCCTCCTCCCCTCAACGTTCCCCAGTCACGAAGCCCTAGGAGTACCATCGAGAGTTGTGGAGCAGAGTGGCAGGGCCTTTTTGCTGGGCGTGGCGGGAAGTAGATGAAAGATCTCGGGGGCGGGGCCGAGCAGCGCTTCCCCCCAGTGCGGGGGGGTGGAACCATTGAGAGGGAGGGCCAGAGAGCCATGGCGGTAAGGGGATGGGGTGACTGGTTATTCCTAACCATGTCGCCGGAGCGCGAACTTTAGTGTGGAGGTGGTTCGGGAGTGGGCTGGCTTCTGGGCGTCTGACGAGGTCCCGGAGAGGGAAGGGCTGTGTTAGTGGCCTTCGATGCATAGGTATTTTGGAATTCTGTCTGGATCCAACTCAGCCTGAGCGGAGGTCACTGTTGTCAGTTCGCCCCGCGTGCCAGGTGCAAAGTGGCAGGGGGCGGGGGAGGCGTACTAGAAACAAATTGGCTTCCAACCCCTCGGGATCTTACATTCTAGAATTAGACTTGGTCACGTTTTATCACAGAGAAGTATGAAAAATCTACACGGAAGAAGAAGCAAATGGGCAGGACCTCAGTTGGAGAGAATAAATTGGAATGGGTTTTCAAGTCGAGAGAACTGCGAGAGCCAGGAGATTGGAGGTGGTTTGCATATTTGTTCAACAGGGAGTTTTAGGAGTTAAGCCATGAAAGGTGAGGGCTACCAGGCAGAGGAGTTTTTACCGAAATCGGGTCTATTGCGAGATTTTGGAGTAGGGAGAAAAATAGGATTGAAGCTTATCTTTATGAAGAAAGACCTGAATTCCTGTGTAGCACTTTGGTGAAGCAGTAGATGGAGACTCCCCTCCCCCGCCCCCATGCCATTTCAAGAACTAAAATTAATTTTAAAGAGACAGGTGGGAGGTATTAAAGGGCTAAATAGAACATTAGGAGTTGAGCATGTAAAGGAGAAGATTCATGACGGACATTACTCATGGTAACAAGGCATGGTGGTTACTGACAGGTCAGTGAGAGAATGGCTCCATCCCTTCCTAACTCCAGCCAGTGGGCCCCTTCCTATCTCAGGTGGCCCTAAGGACCTCAAAAAATCCTGTCCATCACTTATCCTGTTGTGAAGCCAGTTACATTGTGTTAAGATTAAAGAACCTCCAATCACAGTCCTCTGGCAGGATACTTAAGTATGAACAGTTTAATGAAGGGCAAATTGGGTCAAGGGGCCTGGAGTCTCAGCCCTAGTATCCAACACCAGGGCCACCACACAAACAGAGGATATTGAAGCACAACATTGCTAACCTGTCTTTCCTGCTCCCAGCTTCTGCAAGAGGGAGCGATTGGGGAGGAGAGTTTGAAGAGTCCAGTTTCTAAACTAATCTTGTGTTTTTTCTCATTTCCACTGTTCCCCATCCCCAGGTTTTGAAAATGCCTCGGGGTCTGTAAGGTTCAGTGTTTCCCTTTCAAGATGGTCCTCTCAGACTTTGTTCTGGCCCTAAAGGACAATCCCTACTTTGGGGCTGGATTTGGGCTTGTGGGTGTGGGCACAGCCCTGGCCCTGGCCCGGAAGGGTGCCCAGCTGGGCCTGGTGGCATTCCGGCGTCATTACATGATCACACTGGAAGTCCCTGCTCGAGACAGGAGCTATGCCTGGTTGCTTAGCTGGCTCACCCACCACAGTACCCGTACTCAGCACCTCAGTGTCGAGACCTCATACCTTCAGCATGAGAGTGGCCGCATTTCCACTAAGTTTGAATTTGTCCCCAGCCCCGGAAACCACTTTATCTGGTAAGGTTGGGAGCCAGGAAGGGCTCTGAGAGTAGAAAACGACAATGAGGGGAGCTGGGTTTGACCCATCCTTTCACCCCATTTTGACCATTCTTATTTAGGTATCAGGGGAAATGGATCCGAGTAGAACGAAACAGAGAGATGCAGATGATAGACCTGCAGACGGGTACTCCTTGGGAATCTGTCACCTTCACAGCTCTGGGCACTGACCGCAAGGTTTTCTTCAACATCCTGGAGGAAGGTGAGGGATGATGACACAGACAGGCTCTATGGGGAGTTGCAGAGATGCGGGCATTTGACATCAGAGGAAGAGAAGCTTGGAGGATCTGAGCCCATGGGAGCGAGGGGTTGGGGTATGCTGTTTTGGCACAGCTCTGCTTTAGTTGCATGGCAGAGAGGAATATTGGCTTTGTCTCATCTCTTCCTTTCCAGCTCGAGAGCTAGCCTTGCAGCAGGAAGAAGGGAAGACAGTGATGTACACAGCCATGGGCTCTGAATGGCGCTCCTTTGGATATCCACGCCGCCGCCGGCCGCTGAATTCTGTGGTTCTGGAACAGGGTCTGGCTGAACGAATTGTCAGAGACATCCGGGAATTCATTGATAACCCCAAATGGTACATTGACAGAGGTGAGAAGCAGCTGGGGTCTTGGCCAGGCTGTATTTGATGTGGTGTTAGAGCAGGAGGAAACAGGCTACCAGATGGGGTGGAAAAGCTCTAGTCCAATTTCCAGAGGTGAAGGGGAAAGAACAATTGCCTTCAGGGATGATTTCTAACAATACCAAGGTCCTTGGGCCCCCAGGGAACAAGATTGGAAATGAATGTGGATATCTGGGGCAGACTGCCCGACTGACTCAAGGTCTCGATAATCATCCTGGCTGTATTTCCAGGTATTCCCTACAGACGTGGCTACCTCCTTTACGGGCCTCCTGGTTGTGGAAAGAGTAGTTTTATGTGAGTAGTCAACAATTCTCTTAACCCTCAAACTGGAGAAAAACTGGGTTGATGGGATTGGAGAGAAATAAATACGGGGAACAGGAACCAGGATAAACATAAGGCATGTAAAACGGTAGGGTGGGACAGTGGGAGCGATAGGCCTGAGACACACCTAGTATAGTGAGGAACGAGCAGTTGGGTCCAAGGACAAATCCCCAGATTGGCGACCACCTGTCCTCCTGTCTTTCATAGCACAGCCCTGGCTGGAGAGCTGGAGCACAGCATCTGCCTGCTGAGTCTCACAGACTCCAGCCTCTCTGATGACCGGCTCAACCACCTGCTGAGTGTGGCTCCACAGCAGAGCCTGGTGCTCTTAGAGGACATAGATGCTGCCTTTCTCAGTCGAGACCTGGATGTGCAGAGTAAGTGAGGGAGTTCAGGGAAGGGGCGTTTCTAAGTGAGGAATAGTACTGCAGATCCAGAGGGCTGACGGACAATGCCTGGGTTCTAAGTGAGGAATAGTACTGCAGATCCAGAGGGCTGACGGACAATGCCTGGGTTCTACGTGAGGAATAGTACTGCAGATCCAGAGGGCTGACAGACAATGCCTGGGTCAGCAGTAGGAGTCAGAAGTGGTAGATCAGTAGGGGAATGTGGTAGGGAATGGACGGGACTAATTTTAAGTAAGGCTCTGACCACCCATGCTGCATTCTCTCTGCCTTCCTCTAGACCCAGTCAAGTACCAAGGTCTAGGTCGTCTCACCTTCAGTGGACTGCTTAATGCCTTGGATGGTGTGGCTTCCACTGAGGCCCGCATTGTGTTCATGACTACCAACCACGTTGACAGGTAGGAAGGGGTGAGGTACTCTGAGACTGGGAGGTCAGACTCTTATCAACTCAGCACCTTGGGGAGGTCAGGATGTTCAGAGGGGAGCATCACTTTGGGAGTACCAGTGTCCTACTGCCCGTAACTGCTTTGGTGACTTCTCCTCTTAGACTGGACCCTGCCCTGATACGTCCAGGGCGTGTAGACCTGAAAGAGTATGTGGGCTACTGCTCACACTGGCAGCTGACCCAGATGTTCCAGAGGTTCTATCCAGGGCAAGCACCTTCTTTGGCGGAGTCCTTTGCAGAATGTGTCCTTCAAGCTACAACTGAGATCAGTCCTGCCCAGGTGCAGGGCTACTTCATGCTGTATAAAAATGATCCTACAGGGGCAATCCAGAATGCCAAGTCCCTGAGGTGATGTCCAGGCCATGCTTAGCTCTCCTGGAAGGGCTCAATAAATACTTGCTGCACAACTGTGTTCTCTGACCTCCCTGTGTTGGTACTTGAGGAAAAAGCAGGGGCTATAATCACAGATAGATGCCTACAGGGGTATCAAGCATCCCTAACACATATACTAGTGTTAGGGACCCAGCCTAAGACAGAGGAGAAAAAGAAGACACTATAATAAACAGAAAAGTACAGTCCTCCACCTTAAGGCATTCCAAAATACATGTATGTATATATGTATGTATGTATAAAATATGGGTATATACACAACGGGTTATGGGGCAGGGTGGTTCCTGCAGAGTTTGCTTAAGTGTTGGTATCTGCTAGTCTCCCTGAAATCCACTCCAGTAGCCAAGGTGTCAGACCCTTTACCTAGACCCTAATCTCAGGGCAAAGTCAGGACTACTCCGCTACACTCCAGCCTTGCTAGGAATTTAGAAAACAGCCATACTGCACAGACCTGATGCTACTGAACAAAGAAAGCCAAACAAGGCCGTATCTCTTTATTGCCCCCCTCATACCCCCCACTTCCCTGCCCCCCACAGTACTACTAGGAACCATCCTCAGATTCCAGGCTCAAGGGCTCCCTTCGAGGACCAGGTGGGTAGGCTCCCCGCCCCCGAGGCAGGCGGGGGTAGGAAGAACCTGGTGTCCGACTCTTGGAGCGCTCCCAGCGAGCACAGTCCCGACTCCTGCGGGGCGGGGGACCCGGCCAGTTGCCAGGCCCATTCTCTTGGGAAGGGCCTTCAACCCCTTGGCTATGGGGTTCTTCTGGTTTTAGGTCCATCGGCTCCTTGGGGGGCCCCTCAGGAGATGGCTGTCCCTGGGCATCACTGGTACCTTTGGGGGCATGGCACTCCCCTCCCTTTAGGTGCCTCCGTTCAGGCTGTCTCCAGGAGCCTCGACAGGCCCGGCGTGGATCTAGGATAGCTTTCTGGGTCTCACCCAACCTTTGCTGATTTGGCCCAGTCCCTGGAATCTTCTCGCATGTGCACTGGGTGGCCACAGGCAGAGGAACTGCCTGGGTAGGTTGGGCAGGTGATGAAGTGGGCAGTTCTGTGGCCAGGGCACTGGGTGGTTGGGACCCTCTGGAGGCATCTATAGCTGACTCGGGTTCCGAAGAAACGGGGGGCTGGAAGAGGTGAGCAGATGCAGTGAAGGAGAGTCAGCTTCTCGAAGCAGGGAACTACAGGCCTCTCGCCCCCTAAATGTACTGACCACCATCAGCCTATCACCTCCCGAGGCCAAGAACAAAGCTCACCCTAGGGCCAAGGCAGAAGGGTGTTGGAAGAAAGGTTGGTGTTGTTAGGGAAGGAGTCGGAAACCCTTGCCTCACCTGCTGGAGGCTGATAAAGTACCGGTTGCGCTCAGCCTCGAGGTCAATGATGCCCCCCTTCTCCTGCTGCCTCTGGTAGAGCCGCTTGAGCTCTTCCTGCTGGCGCAAGATCTCTGCACTGGGCCGGTACAGCTCCTGGAGGGAAGGGAGTAGATTGACAGGGAGGAAAGAATAAACAGAAGATAGACCTAAGGTCCTGCTTCTCCAGGACTGGCTCAGGAGATCTGTACAAGGTCCTTGTTATCCCTCAGAGCTGGGCTCCTGAATGAAACCTTGGGCTCCCAGTGGGGGCTGTGCTTTGCAGAGATCCCAGTTGAGCCCAATTCCAGTGCCCATTCAAGGCAAACAAGATGCCGTTCCTCCCCCCTTGGAGAATGACATTAATCCTGGCTCAGATTAGAAGGGAGTTCTTGGCCCTGGCCAGTTGGCTCAGTGGTAGAGCATCAGCTTGGCATGTGGAAATCCCAGGTTCAATTCCCAGCCAGAGCACACAGGAGAAGCGCCCATCTGCTTCTCCACCCCTCCCCCTCTCCTTTCTCTCTGTCTCTCTCTATGCTTCTGTCTCTGTTATCTCTTTCTTCCCCTCCCACAGCCAAGGCTCCGTTGGAGCAAAGTTGGCCCAGGCACTGAGGATGGCTCCATGGCCTCCATCTCAGGCACTAGAATGGCTCTGGTTGCAACGGAGCAACACCCCAGATGGGCAGAGCATCACCTCCTAGTGGGCTTGCTGGGTGGATCCTGGTCAGACACATGCAGGAGTCTGTCTCGCTGCTTCTCACTTCAGAAAAATACAAAAAAAAAAAAAGTTCCCTTACCATGGGCTGTAGGGGTTCGGGGGCTGCTTTCAGTGAGGCAAGATCGTACACAAGGGGCTCTCTGCACACTGGACACTGTACACCAACAGCTTCCTAAAAAGAGAGGAGAAAATCACACCCATACTTTACAACCCAGGGTGACGGTCAGCTGCCCAACCCAGTTAGCCAGCCTCATCTGCCAAGGGCTGGGACGGAAGGGCACAGGCATGCCTGTTCAACAGTGAGGGGACAGAGCAGGAGTTGTCTGGCTAGAGGTCTGGGACCCTCTGAAATGACATCCAGTGTGAATACTTGTATACAGGATGCCCTTTTTCTAGAATGTTCATGAATCTCAAAGGTGTCTATGACTATAAGGAGGTGAAGAGCCCCTAGAGTGGAGGGAGACAAAGGCTATGAGTCGGTGGTGTCAAAGACGAGCTGGGCCGCAGGCTGACCTGTTTGGTTGCGGCGTGCTGCCGTTCCTGTTCCTGCCCCTCCCCTTGGGCCTGCAGCTCGTGCTCCATGTGCTGGATGTACCGGGCAAGGCAGTGGCAGTGGAAGTAGTGATAACACGGTGTTTTGGTAAAAGCCTCGTTCTCCTGGAGAGAGGACGGATGTCGGGCACTGCATCGCGGCTTTCTCACGAGCTTTCCACTGCCCATCCCAAGCAGACCCCAGGTCCCCAGAGACCCACCTGGAAACCGTAGAGGCAGATGACACACTGGCCATGTGGGATGTTGTTGTCTGTGAGAATTTCCTTCCCCTTCTGAGAGGAGAGAAGACACGGTTCAAACAGGGAGGCAGCAGGAAGAACTGTGAGCAAAACCTGTCTAGTACACCCAGGAGTGATTGGCTGGATTGTCTCCCCCAAGCCAGTCTATTAGTTTGTGTTCACACATTTCTGTCTGGTGATGCTCCCTCTGCTGGGAATCATCCTGCTCTAAGTCCCCACCCTTCCCCCAAATCTGCTCTGTTTCAAAACCCAGTTTAATTGTCCTCCCACTCATTTAGTCACCTTTAATAGCTCTTGAGGATGAAAATAATACACCTTAGAGAGAGAAAAAAATGTTCAATTAAAACAACTTCTGGAAGGCCTTTCTTAGTTAACCCCTCTGAACATCACTGCCCCAGTGAGTTTGTCCTGGAGTAGGCTTTCACAAAGAAAATCAAGGCATGGACGGCCCAAAGGAACAGAAAATTCAAAAGGCATCAAGTTGGCCCTGGCCGGTTGGCTCAGTGGTAGAGCGTCAGCCTGGCGTGCAGAAGTCCCAGGTTCGATTCCCGGCTAGGGCACACAGGAGAAGCGCCCATCTGCTTCTCCACCCCTCCCCCTCTCCTTCCTCTCTGCCTCTCTCTTCCCCTCCCGCAGCCAAGGCTCCATTGGAGCAAAGATGGCCCAGGCGCTGGGGATGGCTCCTTGGCCTCTGCCCCAGGCGCTAGAGTGGCTCTGGTCACAACAGAGCGATGCCCCCTGATGGATCCCGGTCGGGCGCATGCGGGAGTCTGTCTGACTGTCTCTCCCAGTTTCCAGCTTCAGAAAAATACAAAAAACAAACAAACAAAAAAAAGGCATCAAGTTGAGCTATCAAATACACATTTGCACTGTTATTTCAATAGCTAACACTCTGGAATTCCACAAAGTTCAAGGCTATACTGTGGAGGCCTGTCTCAGGAGCACTCTAGTGGTCTATACACACTCTCTCTGGAATCAGACCATCCACCTCTTTTCTTTTCCAAACATTTTTCTAAAGCACTCAGAGTAGAAGAAAACAAGACTACTTGTGTGTTTTTAATCTCAAACAGTGAAAGTGACCTGTTGTATTAACTTGTGGTTCTAGGTGTTTCGTGTGGGTTGTTTCTGTCTCTAGGATAGGAACTCAGTAAAGAACCATGAATTTTCTAGTAAGTTCTAATGGCAGACTAGCCTTCAAATGTTTGTTCATGGCAAAGACCTTCCGGGCAGGATCCATCTCTTGCTACTTTCAGTCGCCAGTGCCAAGAGATAAGAAATGCACTGAAACTGAAGCAAGAAATATGTAAGTTAAAGAGGAAAAGTAATTTTCTATCAAGATGCTGGAAGAGGCAATTTGGGAAAGCTACAGAACTGTTTGTCTTGTTGGGAGATTTTTTTGAAACAGAAGAGTCTTATCTTTCCAGATTTAGACCTTACCTTAAACAAAGACTAAATGAATGAATACAGCTATATTCATGATTCTAAGACCATGGTTTCCCTTGATAGAAACTGCTATAGCTTGAAGGGAAACTGCTACATCTCCCCAGGCTAGAACACCTCTTACCTCAATGAGTTCATAGAGCATGGCAGTACCCAGTCCAGCTTTGGCCACTTGACTCAGCGCTTGTGAGATCCTGGAGAGAGAAGGCAAACATTGGGCCTGCCCCCTTCCCTCACCAGATTGAGCTCTATCCCAAGCTTTCCCTGCTCTGACCAGCCCCACTTACTTGTGGATCTGTTCATCTGAGAGTCCTCGGGGGTTACGAATAGAGATATGTGGCACCTCATTGGGATACTAGGAGAAAGCCACAAGTTACTGCTAAAGCACTCCACCCCAGGACTTGTCCCCTTCCTTCCCTGCCTCCCTTTGCTCCATAGATAGAGGCCTCACCTGTGCTGGGATCTGAAGCACCAGAGTGAAGCAGACATACTGTGAATCCTGGTCTTCTGCAGTTGCAGGGTACAGGGTGATGTTGACCTCCCATGGGGAAGATCTGCAAGTGGATGGAGACCTGGGATGTGACTGGGCAGGGGCTGCAGAGTGGGGAGGATGGGGCTGAAACAGGAAAGCGGACAGAGGAAGTAAACACTGCGCTCACTTTTTTTTGGGTGAGAGGAGAATGAAAGGAATAGTCTTTATCTACATGAGAGAACTGTTATTTCTGAATTAAGACTCACAGATTATGCATGGAATGCTCTCATTTCTAAGGGGACTCATGCCCACCTCTAGCTGAATACATACCTGCCATTTCCTTTAACCACCTGTAGTTCATCCAGATAGATAGATTCTAATACCTCGATTTCAGAGGGAAGGACCCTAGAGAGATAGAGTTTTAGAGATCATTTCTGCCAATAGATGAGGAAACAAATTCCCAAGAAGGTGAAATGACTAGCTCAAAACTCAAGGCTTAACAGAGGCAGAACTCAGATGACAAACTGGTTTTCTGACTTCCTATTTGTTTCATTGCATTACTGCTTGTTCCTTAGTGGCCACCTCTCTGACCCAGAAATACAATGTTCACTGATTAACATAAAGGTTACTAATACCACTGTGGACTTTCCCTACACTATTGTTTAAGTGGATCCCAGTATCTATACTACCAACACCAGTCACCCTAAACCTTCTCAAAGGAGATACCAACCTGAACAGACCAAGGTGGTATAAAAGCTGTGTTGTAGTGGAAGAGCCATCACACTTGGAGTCATTAGCAGCAATGTGATCTGAGTAGTTACTTACTTCTGTAAGTCTGAATTACCCTAAGCAGTGGTCAGCAAACTCATTAGTCAACAGAGCCAAATATCAACAGTACAATGATTAGAATTTCTTTTGAGAGCCAAATTTTTAAACTTAAACTATATAGGTAGGTACATTTCTTATCAAGGTAGTGCCCACACATGATATTTTGTGGAAAAGCCACACTCAAGGGGCCAAAGAGCCACATGTGGCTTGTGAGCCACGGTTTGCTGACCACTGCCCTAACATATATAAATAATACCATCTACTTTCTAGGGTTAGTGTGAAGATGAAAGGGATTTGTTTACATAAGGAAGCTAACAGCATCTTGGCCATCGTAGCTTGTCTATGTCCTCTTTTTCCATTTGTATATAACCTTTTTCCTTATTAGGAAAGAAGGATGTAGTTCATATTCAACATATTTGTGCCCTGTTGTACAGCCGATCTACATCAACCTGTCCAGGTCAGGATCCTGACTTAAAGCAGAGGACACATATTTTTAATCACATAAACAGCAGTTGTAATGACACTGAAGATGAGTGTGGCTTAAATCCCTGGCTATACCCAGATAATACATAGAAAGACACATGCTTGGTTTGATTTTCTTCTTTCTTATTTAACTGAGGAGGTGAGATAACGAGACAGACACCTGCATGTGCCCAATAAGGATCTACCCGGCAACTGGTCTGGGTGATGATGCTCAAATCAACTCAACTATTTTTAGCACCTGACCAAACAAGGATCTCAACGCCTGCTCCAACTGAGCCACTGGCTGTGGGAAGAAGAGGGAGATAAAGGGGAGAGAAGCAGATGATTACTTCTCTTGTGTGCCCTGACTAGGAATCGAACCTGGGATGTCCACACGCCTGGCCAACACTCTATCCGAGCCAACTGGCCGGGGCTTTGGTTTGCTTTCTTATAGGTATATTGTTCCCTCTTCACCAAGAGCAGCACTATTCTTAGCATGACCTATATATTAGTGGTTCTTAAAAACTTTTTTTTAATGTCTCAACACCACAGGCTAGTTGTGCCATCACTGCTGTCCTCCCCTCAGAATCTTAATGTTCCCCTGAACAGGTTGAAAACCATGAGTCTAGATGGTCTCAATAAAGGCCAGCAGGGGCTGGGCTTCCTGAATCCATGCAACACTAAGGTGTAGCCTCCAGTAAGAGACCCTTCAGCACTTCACCCAGCCTAGTTGTGACTTGGGCCTTGACGTAGGTGTGGGATGGAATGAATGGTGGTGACAAAAAAAAAAAAAAAAAAAAAAGAGGAGGAGAGATTGTAGAATTTCCTAGCACTAAGGATGTAAGATTTGGAATCAGACAAGCTGGATTCCTTGCCACAACTATGTACCGTTTGGGAAATCATTGTACCTGTCAGTCTTCATCTAGTCTTCTCAGATGCCTACATCTCAGAGTTCATGAAAAGGAGGCTGATGTATGTTAAAAACACATCGTGATCCTCTCAATTATTCTATGAGGCAGATGCCACACCCACTTTTTCACAGCGGAGGACACTGACGCATAGAAGGTAGGTGGCCTGGTCAGCATCACACAGCTAATAAAATGTGGAGTGAGCCCACTTTTATCTTTTTTCCCCCAGAGTCCTTCCAGATTCTGATCTCCTGTTAAGAATGCTTGAGAGAAAGACTAAGAGAGCATTTTGTGAGGTGTAAGGTTTTATTCACACAATAATCCTCAGTGCTGTCAGGGAGGGAGAAGGTGGAGGAAAACCTTGGCCGAAAAAAAGGGGGCGAGAGCTGGAGGACACCGGTTCTGGGAGGTTAAAAGGGAGGTGGGGCGACCTATGAGCAGGCATCCCCGGGACCCTGAGCAAATCCACTTCGAGAAGAGATAATGGAATGGATGAGGCCGGAGGAGATCGAACCAGATAAGGCGCGGCTCGACCTGGC
This sequence comes from Saccopteryx bilineata, assembly GCF_036850765.1. Taxonomy (NCBI): domain Eukaryota; kingdom Metazoa; phylum Chordata; class Mammalia; order Chiroptera; family Emballonuridae; genus Saccopteryx; species Saccopteryx bilineata. Next base: position 18,257,450 of record NC_089494.1, on the reverse strand, counting down.
CTGGTCACCGCAAATACGGTCGCTTCTCGCGTAGATTAGCGCCCCTCCACCCACCCGCTCCCCAGTCCAGCTCTCTCCGGGAACGATGTCAGTGTCTCTGCCAGCCCTCATCCCTCGCTCCGCCCCACATGCCCGCCATACGGACCGTCCGCGGCCGCCGCTAGTCCCCCGGACCGGATCCAGGCGGTCAGCCAAAGCCCATGCCCCAAAGTTACCAGTCCTCCTCCCCAGCAGCAGCCGACGAAGACGTCGCCATGTCTTCTCCGGCTCACAGCCGGAACCGGAAATACCCTCTGGTTAATCGAAGGCGGAAGGTTAAGGCAATGGGAATAGCGGGGGGTGTTTCTAGGCAACCGCAGACTCCGGGTTTTTAGTGGGTCCTGATAGGCAAGAGGCGTTTCGGAAGAGCCTGAAAAAGTGCCTAAAGATATCCACCGTCTCCCCCACACCTTTGAATTCCTTTGTCCTTTGGACCTCAGCTCAGTTCTAACAAGTGCAATTAGCAACAATAGGAATCTAAAGAGACCGGCAACGAGGGTGGACAAGGACTGTAAGTCAGGCAAAGTACGTAGACAGCCTAAAGGGGCGGGGCTGAAGGCCCGAGCCGGCCTCCCTCGGCCTGAGGAGCTTGAAGCTCCTAGGCTGGGGGTGAGGATGGAGCTCAGGTGTGTGAAGCTGGGATTTCTAAGAAGGTTGGCAGTGGCAAGAACTTGGGGAGGCTGGAAGGGGCAGTGTCGGTGGGAAAGGCCGGGTAGAGGGAGAGTGGTCGGTGGGCGAGGCTGGGTGCTGGGGGCGGAATTGGGTGGGGGAGGTTGGGATGGGGACTGGAGGAGGCTGAAAAGAGAGAGCTATAAGAGGCGCTCTATTTGCTCCAAGATCTCATCTTTTCATCCACTCCATCCTACCATGGTTTTGAGGCTTGGGTTACTATGAAAAAGAGGAAAAGGCAAGGCAGCTAACAGTAACCTTTCTTCCATTCCCGAACCAGGCTTCCCAGATGTGTGGAAGTGTCTTTAGAGCTGTAGCTCTTCATCACCATCACTACCTTCTTCCTTCTGAGGAATCCTGCAACCTCTGTCATGGAAAAGTACCACGTGTTGGAGATGATTGGAGAAGGCTCTTTTGGGAGGGTGTACAAGGGTCGGAGAAAATACAGTGCTCAGGTGGTGAACAAAGAGCGATATCTCTTGGGTGGGATTTTGCACCCCCAACTCCAGTAGGAAATGGGGCCAGAAGAGAAGCATTCATACCAATCTGTGTTTCTAAGGCACTGACTCCTTCGTACTTCTTATGGAGTGTGAGCTCTGAAATTAGGTTCAAATCCTGGCTCTACCTCTTTTTAGCCTTAGAACTATGGACAGGTTACTTAGTTAGCCCCTCTCTCTATGTCTCAGGTTCCTGGTCTGTAAAGATAAGTGTAGTATCTGATTGATGGGGTTTGAAGATTATATATAATGTCACACTGAATCACTTTGTACAGTGCTTGGCACCTAGTGAATAACAAATGAATAAATATTATCACTACCATTAATCTTTATCCCATGCAGAAAGAAATAAACCACCTGAATTCTATTCTCCATTTTTTCTTCCTTCCATTTCCCCTAAATCCCTCAATCTTGAGTTGTTTACCTGGATCAGAACACCTCTCCCAGGATCCACCGAAGGGATTTATCTGGCAGAGGCTGTTTCGTCCTAGGGCATGGGGGAGGGGAAGCCTGGGTAAGGCCAGGGTGTCATGGGGATAGTGGAGTGGGAGACTAGTAGGTATAAAGGAGAATTGCTCAATGTCAAGTCTCACTTCTGGAGTTCTGAGGCTAAAGTTCCACTAGTATGTTTAGGCCTTGACTCTTCATCTTACCACTGACAGGTGGTGGCCCTGAAGTTTATTCCAAAACTGGGACGGTCAGAGAAGGAGCTGAGGAATCTGCAACGAGAGATTGACATCATGCGGGGTCTGCGGCATCCCAACATCGTGCATATGCTCGACAGCTTTGAGACTGATAAAGAGGTGCATTTTGGCTAGGGGTCACCTCTCCCCAAGAATAGGGGTCCCAGGAATTTCCCATCCTCAATGCATAAAGCTGGGGCCATCATTGCCTTTGCCTTTGCCTTTCAGGTGGTGGTAGTGACAGACTACGCTGAGGGAGAGCTCTTTCAGATCCTGGAAGATGATGGTAAACTGCCCGAAGACCAGGTATGTTTCTAGCTTAAACTTCTTCCCACCCAGACTCTCTTCAGGTTAAGGATGGGTAGGGAAAGCTGAAGGCAATGATAGTTTCCATTTTGAGAATTCCTGAGAAGAATATTAATCTAGGTGCATATAGAGGCAGTGTGGTATGACAGTAAAGAATATCAGTCTTGGAGCCAATATTTCTGAATACAAAGTTTGTTTTGCCATTTCTCTAGCTAAATCCTCTTGGGCAAGTTACTTGAACTTCTGTGCTCAGTTTTCTATTTTTTTAAATTTGATATATATGGTTGCTCGCTTATATCAATAGTTTGGGTGTGGGAGACAGGCTGTAAGCAGGCAGGATTCTTATACCCTAAGGCTTAGTTTTTTTATTAAATTTATTTATTTATTTATTTTTTACAGAGACAGAGAGTGAGTCAGAGAGAGGGATAGACAGGGACAGACAGACAGGAACGGAGAGAGATGAGAAGCATCAATCATTAGTTTTTCATTGCGTGCTGCAACACCTTAGTTGTTCATTGATTGCTTTCTCATATGTGCCTTGACCGCGGGCCTTCAGCAGACCGAGTAACCCCTTGCTGGAGCCAGTGACCTTGGGTTCAAGCTGGTGGGCTTTTTCCTCAAACCAGATGAGCCCGCACTCAAGCTGGTGACCTCGGGGTCTTGAACCCGGGTCCTCTGCATCCCAGTTCGACGCTCTATCCACTGCGCCACCGCCTGGTCAGGCCAGTTTTCTATTTTTAATGGAATTAATAGTGTCTATCTCCTAAAGCTATTCTGAGGATTAATGAGTTAATTCATGTAAAATGCTTAAGAGTTCCTGAAACACAGTATTCAATGTAGTTAGCTATCATTAATGTTATTGGGCATCATTGGGGAAGAAGGGTCAGTATGGTGTTTCCAGAGAAGGCAGGAAAGGTATAAGGGTTGTGGTTAAGGCAAGATTTGCCACCAAGACATAGTGGTTAGCAGTGGGGTTTGGTTGAATACATTTTCCAGCTACACTTACTCTAGGAGTTTTTCTGGACTCTAGCATGTAGACCCTCCTCAGGACTTCCTATTGCAGCATTTTACTTTCTTATGAGCATTCATCATCATTGGTAAGTCATCATCTTATTTCTTAGTCTGTCTTGTGTTTTTGACTACTTCTCTTGAGAAAGGGATTTTGTGCCTGACCAGTGGTGGTGCAGTGGATAGAGCATTGACTAGAGATGCTGAAGTCCCAGGTTCAAAACTCTGAGCTTGCTGGCTTGAGTACGGGCTCATTTGGCTTGAGTGTGAGGTCACCAGCTTGAGCGTGGGATCATCAACATTATCCCATGGTCACTGGCTTGAAGTTTGCTGGCTTGAGCGAGGGATCACTGGCTCAGCTGGAGTCAACCCCCACCCCCCACCCCACCCCCTGGTTAAGGCACATATGAGAAGCAATCCATGAGCAAGTGAAAGTGCTACAACTATGAGTTGATACTTCTCATCTCTCTCCCTTCTTGTCTTTCTCACTGTCACTGTCTTGGAAAAAAAGAGAGAAAGGGATTTTGTCTTAGTAAAAGCTGATCTATACTGAATGCCTACTAAATGCCAGGCACCATTATGAGCATTACATTACTTTACATGCTTTAACTCAGTAGTCGGCAAACTCATTAGTCAGCAGAGCCAAATATCAACAGTACAATGATTGAAATTTCTTCTGAGAGCCAAATTTTTTAAACTTAAACTATATAGGTAGGTACATTCCTTATTGAGGTAACGCCCACACCTGTTATTTTTTGGAAGAGCCACACTCAAGGGGACAAAGAGCTGCATGTGGCTTGCGGGCCGCAGTTTGCTGACCAGGGCTTTAACTCATTTAATCATCAAAATAACCCTATGAAGTAGGAGGTATCATTATTGTCAGCTTATAGATGATGAATCTGAGAAGCACAAGATAACTTGCCCATCGTCATGCAGCTATGAGACTCAGTTAACTTTGAATAAGTGAATGGACAAATGAAAGAATGAATGAATAAGGGAGCAAGAACTGTAGAAGGTATCGTGTGAAGCTCTGGAAGAAAGGGAAGAAAGAAAAGATCACATCAGCTGTAGTTTTAAGGAGGAGTCTTTGGGCTCCTCAGCAGTCTCCTACTCGACTTCTCCTTTCTTCCTCCCGCACGACTGCCCTTAGGTTCAGGCCATTGCCGCCCAGTTGGTGTCGGCCCTGTATTATCTGCATTCCCACCGCATCCTTCATCGAGACATGAAGCCTCAGAACATCCTCCTTGCCAAGGGTGGTGGCATCAAGCTCTGTGACTTTGGGTAAGAGGCCTGATCCTCTGTCTCTGCTTCCAGTTCTGCAGGGAGTTTTAGACCCTTTGTTTGGCTTACATGGCTCTTGTTTTAGAATTGGAACTGGGACTCCTGCTGGGTCTTTTGGAAGGTTCTCTCTATTCAGGTTTGGGATAGCTCACACAATGAGAGGGAGTAGTGACCAGGTTGTTTTTATTGAATATGTTCTCTCTTTACATTTCCATTTAATCACCTGCAGATTTGCCCGGGCTATGAGCACTAACACAATGGTGCTGACATCCATCAAAGGCACACCGCTCTATATGTCCCCGGAACTGGTGGAAGAGCGACCATATGACCACACCGCAGACCTCTGGTCTGTGGGCTGCATATTGTATGAGCTGGCTGTAGGCACCCCTCCCTTCTATACCACGAGCATCTTTCAGCTGGTCAACCTCATTCTCAAGGACCCTGTGCGCTGGCCCCCAAGCATTAGTCCTTGCTTCAAGGTAATGCGTATAGAAAGGGAGATTACTTTTGCATTGGAAATCTCTCTCCCTCTGCCTCTATTCCCTTTTTCAAAATCCTTTTCCAGAGCTGGGCACAACATTGCAGTTACTGAATTAATGCAGGAGCTGGGCCAAACTGCCTCCCTTTTGTATTATAAGGCTTATTCTGGGAGGGGGTGCCGAACATGGGAATAGAACCTCCTCCTTAGGCCAGGCTATCTTTTATCACAGTGGAAAGTTGATTTCAAAACACCAGAGACAGATACTGGTCCTTTTACATATCCTTTATCCCACTTATTTCCTATCAAATGATACCTGGCTTTGCAAACACAGCTTTAAGTCCTCTTCATGGGAGAAGAAATATTCAGCTATCCCAATGGCCAGGGCTAGTGTGGCTAGCTTGGTTGTTAGAAATAGATGAGGTGGTGCCTGCTCCTTGCAGCCAAGTCTCAGTAGGCTTGAGGAAGGAGGGATTGAGGGAGGGAGGAAAAAGACTCTTTTAATCTTTCCTAGATCAAGATTTGGACTTTCAGTAGAATTTATTTATTTATTTATTATTTAAGTAAGAGGAGAGGAGATAGAGAGATGGACTCCTGCATGCGCCCCGGGACCAATGCTCTGCCCTGCCCATATGGGGCCCATGCTTGCAACTGAGCTATTTTTTAGCACCTGAGGCTGAGGCTCCACTGTACCATCCTCAGTGCCTGAGGCCGATGTGCTTGAACCAGTTGAGCCATGGCTGCGGGAGAAGAATGGGGGGTGGGAGAGAGGGAGGAGAGGAGAAGCAGATGGTCACTTTTCCTGTGTGCCCTGACCGGGAATTGAACCTGGGACATCCACATGCTGGGCCAACTGTCTACCACTGAGCCAACTGACCAGGGCTGGACTTTCAGTGGAATTTAAATGCAACTTTCTTGAGAGTGAAATTTCATAACTTTCCTTAGTTTTATCTAAGATGGAAAGAAACAGGTTTCTCCTCAACCTGTTTAGTTTGGGGAGGCCCAGGTAACTATCAAAAAAGAATTTAAACAAAAGAAACCTTAGCGGGTGATGTCCCTGTTTCAGACCCAGTTGAGGGTTTCCCCATGGAGACCTCATAATGATGTTCCCTTTTTAGAGGCAATCTTCCCATCTGAAGCCTTGTGAAAGATGTCTGTAAGTGCTTCAACCATAAACGCGTCTGTTTCTACCCAGCTGTGAACAAACTGCAGTGAAAGGGAGGGCAGAGTGAGCAGTCTGGGAGTCCTCCGAATGTTTGCTTTCTGAAGATGATTTCAAGGGTGACCTTCCTGTCTTTCTCTTAGTTTTTCTTCTCACTTCTTCACAAAGTTGGTGACATTGAGATTTCCATTTTTACTTCTGGGGTTCCAGAATGTCCATGAACAGGAATTGGGGCTCCCCAGAAGATGAGGCAATGAGTTTTGTCCATGATTTCAGCCAGGGAAATGAGGCCTCAGGATAGGTAGGGTTAAAGAGAGTGATCAAGACCAGCTGGTTTGCTGTAAGGTTAGACTCTGAGTCCTGGTTTGCAGGCTCTGCTGATTAGTTAGAAAGAACCTACCTGGGAGTGAAGGCTGATGGGGGATTTTTTCTCTCCACAGAACTTCTTGCAGGGACTGCTCACCAAGGACCCTCAGCAGCGCCTGTCCTGGCCAGACCTTTTACATCACCCCTTTATTGCTGGCCATGTCACCAGTGAGTCATTAGGGTTCCCAGGGCTTTGTACTTCCCTAGTGTCCTCCCCAATTTACCTACCTTTCCCCAACATCTAGATCCAAAATATCTTCTTGGCCCTGGCCGGTTGGCTCAGTGGTAGAGCGTTGGCCTGGCATGCGGGAGTCCCAGGTTCGATTCCCGGCCAGGACACACAGGAGAAGCGCCCATCTGCTTCTCCACCCCTCCCTCTCTCCTTCCTCTCTGTCTCTCTCTTCCCCTCCCGCAGCCAGGGCTCCAGTGGAGCAAAGTTGGCCCGGGTGCTGAGGATGGCTCTATGGCCTCTGCCTCAGGCACTAGAATGGCTCTGGTTGCAACAGAGCGATGCCCCAGATGGGCAGAGCATTGCCCCCTGGTGGGCATGCCGGGTGGATCCCGGTTGGGCGCATGCGGGAGTCTGTCTGACTGCCTCCCTGTTTCCAACTTCAGAAAAATACAAATACAAAAAAAATAATCTTCTTTACCTCACCACCTTGAACTTTCTTCTTAGCTCTTTGCCTAACCTTTGGCACCTCCCTTACAACCCCGTCGCTCTTGTTCACTTTATCATCATGGTCTTCCACAGAAGCCTGGAGATGCTGAAGTTGTCTCTGGCCAAGTAGACGTGGCGCAGCTCCAGTATGATCATACCTTCTCCCTCTTTCCTCCCGGTAGTAATGACCGAACCAGCAAGCCCAGATTTGGGCACCCCATTTACCAGTCGTCTACCTCCAGAACTTCAGGCCCTAAAGGACCAACAGGCCCATCGGCTGGCCCCCAAGGGCAATCAGTCTCGCATCTTGCGTCAGGCCTATAAACGCATGGCTGAGGAAGCCAAGCAGAAGGTACGTGGGAATACGTGAGGAGTGTGGGACACGACCTGGCTAGTGACGGGTTGTTGGGGAAGGAGGGTGACTTTCGAGGCCGGGGAAGGGGCCACAGTAGGATTTGTACTGCCCAGTGGCACCCAAATAGTTCTGATTCAGTGTCTCCTGTCTACTTCCTACAGAAACACCAGAACATAGGACCTGCCCTTGAGCAAGAGGACAGGACCATCAAGGTGGTTTCTGGCACTACCGCTCTGGCCAGATTAAGGGCCACTCCTCAGGAACCAGGCCTCTTAGCTGGGATCATGGCCTCGGAAATGAAGAGCAGCTGGGCTGATTGGGGGACTGGAGAGGCCCCCCCTGCATCTCGGTGAGGAGGGTAGAGCCAGGGATTTTAGGGTGAGGTATCTTGCCGATCTTCAGTTCTAGCCAAAGTAAATACAGTGTGGTCCCTGTCGGTAGCCACTGCCTAAATATGGACAGGGCCCTAGGAGTCAAGAGTCCTGGGTCTTTGAATTCTAATTCCTGATACTTTCCTGATTCATCAGAAACATGTGAACTTTCCTTTCTCTATGTTCCAGTTGTATCTTAACTGGAAGGGAAAGAATTGTATCAATACAAAAGGAAAGATTATTTGAATTGGGATCTGCAGGTGAACACGCCAAGGTATACTTGAGAGTAAGATCCAAAGTGGTAGGATGTGTGTGTAGTGGTCAGCCTATCCTGTTCTGGTCATATCTTAGAAGGTCTCCTCTATTCAGTCCTCCATGGATTTTTCTTCACTTCTATCCTGGACATAGAGGCAGGGACAAGTTAATGAACCTCAAACCTCACAGGTCTGCAATTCATCCTACTTCTGCTTCCTCTGGCAGGGAACACCGGATCACCCAGGATAGTGAACAAGCATTCCCAGAGCTGAGGCCAGAGGTGGGCACTGATGTAGTGGACCTAGAAAATGAGGTGAGCTCTAGGGGCTTTTCTTGCCCTCGTCACTGCCGTGGAATGTTGGTTCTGGGTAGGTGTTTTTCTAGAGCAGGGGTCCCCAAACTTTTTACACAGGGGGCCAATTCACTGTTCCCCAGACCATTGGAGGGCCGGACTATAAAAAGACTATGAACGAATGCCTATGCACACTGCACATACCTTATTTTAAAGTAAAAAAACAAAATGGGAACAAATACAATATTTAAAATAAAGAACAAGTAAATTTAAATCAACAAACTGACCAGAATTTCAATGGGAACTATGGGCCTGCTTTTGGCTAATGAGATGGTCAGTGTCCGGTTCCATATTTGTCACTGCTAGCCGTAACAAGTGATATGACGCGCTTCCGGAGCCGTGAGGTGTGTGTCCCACGTCACCGGAAGTAGTACTGTACGTGAGCGACGCCGTGCTTTGTGTCACTGACATACCACCAATGAAAGGGGTGCCCCTTCCGGAAGTGCAGCAGGGCCGGATAAATGGCTTTAGGGGGCCACATGCGGCCCGTGGGCCGTAGTTTGGGGACCCCTGTTCTAGAACAATGATTCTCAACCCTCCAAGTGTGAGCCCCCTGTGTGTTAAAAACTTTCTCATTTATAGACTTTTAATTGCACAGTTATCTGAACACATAATTATCAAAAAATTAGCATACATAGATAAAAATGTAAGTCCCTCTTGAGCATTCCCTAGGTCCTAGCGGTGTCTGCTGTTAACAGTTTTGTTTGTCCCCTTCCATACTTTCTGTACTTTTACATATACATACACGCACACAGAAATACATAGTTTGGTTGTTTTTACATTACTGAGATTGTACCGTATGAATTGCTTTGTATCTTGTTTATCTTACCATATTATCTGTTTCAGAGATCATTCTACATTTGAACATGTAGTTCTACTCAATCTTTTGGGGGTTTTTTAGACTTTGACTTTTTATTTTGAAATAATTTCAAACTTGAATAATTGTGAGAATATCACAAAGAATTTCTATATACTCTTTCATCCAGATTCACCAATTGTTAAAATTCTTCCAGTTTGCTTTATGATTCTCTCTCTCTATATGGGCATGTCAACTCTGAATCATTTTAGGATAAGTTGCAGATATGCCTTTATCCCTAAATACTTGAGTGCATATTTTCTTAGAACAAGGTCAATCACTTGCATTACCACATTACAATAATAGAAGTCAGAAATTTAACATTGATATTATTCTGTTACTTAATATACAGCCCATACTCAAATTTTGCCAATTGTTCCAGCAATGTTCTTTAGAGTAAAAAATTTTTTCCTGGGCTATGATCCAAATAATCTAATGCATTGCATTTAGTTGTCTCACTTCTTTATTTATTTTAAAATTTTATTTATTGATTTTACTAGGGTTGGGTGGGAGGGAACGAGAAGTAGTTGCTTCACTCTAGCTATTCATTGGTTACTTGTTGTATGTGCCTTGACCAGGCAAGCCCTGGGTTTTAAACCAGTGACCTCAGTGGTCCAGGTTAGCACTCTATCCACTGTGCCACCTCAGGCCAGGCTTAGCTCTTTAATCTCCTTTAATCTGAAACAGTTCCCAGCCTTTTTTTATTTTTGTCTTTCATGACTGGCAGTTTTGAGATACACAGGCTAGTTATTATGCAGAATATTCTTCAAATTGATATTTCCTCATGATTACATTTAAATTATACATTTTTGGTGGGAAGACTGCATAATTGAAGAGGCCCTCAGTGCAGCAGTCTTCTTAGTAACTTCTTAGTATTTCCTCATATGGATGTGCTGTGATTTAGTATTCCCTTACAAAAATGCTTTATAGCATTTTTTTTTTAAATTATAAGCCACACTGCAGTAGACATCTTTCTAGGTATCTCTTGATACACACATGCTAGTGTTCTCCAAGAGACTTTTTCAAGACCCCTCACATATTGCCAGTTATACTTTTTTAAACTGTTAGCTGGAAAAAATACATCTGTGCCAAAGGAGTTACTGGCTTCTTGCAGTTACTTTGTGATCCCCCAGATTGGGAGCCACTGCCCTCAGCCTTACACACTGCTCCTGACCTTTGCCTCTCCCCTGTGCCTCAGGAGCCAGACAGCGATGATGAGTGGCATCACCTGCTAGAGACAGCCGAGCCTGTGCCCATCAAGCTGAAGGCCCCTCTCACCCTGCTGTGCAATCCGGACTTCTGCCAACGCATTCAGAGTCAGCTGCTTGAGGCTGGAGGACAGGTAATAGGCAGAAAGATACTGTGGAGGAGATTTGAGATAATTTTTATAGATGAGACATTAAAAAACATTGATTGGCATAAGGAGAAAGATTGTTCCTTTTCAATTCTCTTTTAATCTATCTGCCTAATTCAAGGAATATGCTAACCTCTTTTAGTAAGAAAGAGCAGGCCTTGGGTTTCTCTTTCTGAAGGGAAAAGCGTCCATCTAGAGTAGGGATCAGCAAACTTTCTTCTTTTTTTTTTTTTTTTTTTTTACAGAGAGAGAGAGTCAGAGAGAGGGATAGACAGGGACAGACAGATAGGAACGGAGAGATGAGAAGCATCAATCATTAGTTTTTTGTTGCGCATTGCAACACCTTAGTTGTTTATATGATTCTCATATGTGCCTTGACCGTGGGCCTTCAGCAGACTGAGTAACCCCTTGCCCGAGCCAGCGACCTTGGGTCCAAGCTGGTGAGCTTTTGCTCAAACCAGATGAGCCCGTACTCAAGCTGGCAACCTTGGGGTCTTGAACCTGGGTCCTCAGCATCCTAGTCCGATGCTCTATCCACTACGCCACCACCTGGTCAGGCAGCAAACTTTTTGTTGGTAAATATTTGAGGCATTGTGGGCCATGAGGCACAAATGGAGGACAGTATGTAAGTACTACAATGAAAGAATACATATCTACAAAATTTTTACTAACAAAAAAAATACAACTGTAACAATTAAGTATACAATATTTTCTTTCTTTTTTTTAAACAACAGAAATTTATTTTCTCACAGTTCTAGAGGCTAGAAGTCCAAGATCAAGGTGCCAGCATGGTTGGTTTCTGGTGAGAGCTCTCTTACTGGTTTGCAGAAAGTCTACCTTGTTTGTGCTTTGTGCTCAATGACCTTTCCTAGGTGTATGCATGCCTGCATGTGTGCAGAGAGAGAGCTGCAGTATTTTCTAGTGCAGGTACTAACGAGAAGGATGAGATTGTTTTTTAGGGAGTAACATTTTGCTTAATTCATAGTTAGTGTTCTCATACAAAGCCTTCCCTTGCTTCTTGGAAACACTGTGATTTTCCTTCCTAAGAACTCACCAAAATATGTTGCCTGCATCTTTTCTGCTCTCTTTAAAGTCTGTTAATGATTTTTAGTACTCATACCGAGATGTGAAACCATCACCATAGTCCAGTTTTAGAACATTTTCATCACCCCCATAAAATCTCTCATGCCCATTTATATTTAATCATTATTCCTCTCCTCGGTCTCAGGCAACCATTCATCTGCTTAATAATTAATTTGTTTCATAGATTTGCCTTTTCTTAACATTACACATAAATAACAATCATACGATATGTGGTATTTATGTCTGGCTCCTTAGCATAATATTTTTGAAGAACATTACTTCATTCCTTTTTATTGCCAATTAGTATCCCATTATATGTGTACATACCACATTTTGTTTATCCATTCACCAGTTGGTGGACATTGGGGTTGTTTCCACTTTTTAGCTTTTATGAATAAAGCTACTATGAACAATCATGTGGAAATCTTTGTGGACCTGCTTTCATTTCATGTGGGTGGATTCTGAGGAGCGAAATTGCTGGGTCATATGATAAATTTATGTTTAACATTTTAAGAAACTGCAGAACTGTTTTCCAAAGTGACTACAGCGTTTTGCATTCCCTCAGCAATGTATGAGGGTCCCCATTTCTCTACATCCTTGCTAACATGTATTATTGTCAGTCTTTTTGATTATAGCCATTCTTTTAAATACTTTGATTGATTCCTATATGTCCCCTGGGCTGGGGAGTGAACCCACAACCTTGGCATTTGGGGATGATGCTCCAACCAACTGAGCTACCTGGCTAGGGCCTTTTGCTCATTTTTAAATTGGGTTGTTTGTCTCTCTGAGTTGTAAGAGTTCTATTCTGGATACACCACCTTTTTTCAGATATGTGATTTGCAAATGTTTTCTGCCAGCCTATGCTTTGTCTTTTTATTGTCATGAGTGTCTTGAAACACAAGTGTTTTAAATTTTGATGAAGTCCAATCGCCATATTTTCTCTTTGTAGATTATGCTTTTAGTGTTATATCTAAGTAATATTTTCCAAACCCCAAGTCTTGAAGATTTTTCTTCTGTTTTTTCTAAACACTTTCTAGTTTTAGCTCTGACATTAGTTCTCTGACGCATTTTGAATTAAATTTTGTATATAATGTGAAGTATACGTTGTGAAGGATCTATGTTCATCTTTTGCATGTGGGTGCATAATTGTCCCAGCACTATTTGTTGAAAAGACTCCTTTCTCCAGTGAATTGCCTTGGCATCTTGCACCTCTCTCTTGACACTTCCATGTTGTGCTGGATAACTTTTCAGTAGGGAAGGAGGTTACAAGCTCTGCCTCCAGGATAAGAAGTCCTAGGTTGGAATTCCACCTGAACTAATCTTTAGCTGTGTGATTATTGACTACTTACTTAACTTACCTAGAAGCATCAGTCTCCTCATTTATAACTATTTGTATTTATGTCAGAGGGTTACTATAAAACAAAAACAGGTTACTGTAAAGATTAGAGCAAATAAGTGAAATGATTTAGAACAACAAATAGCATGCCGTAAAGCATTGATGTAAATGTTATTTTTTTGTAAATGTTATTCTTTTAAAAATAATCTTTAAGAGACTAACCTTTTAAAAAATTAAATAAATAAAAATGTAATGTTTAAAAATATATATATACATATATACATATACGTATATGTATATGTATATGTATACGTATATGTATATAATATTGTCCTCAGCTTGCTGATTGTATAAAAGACAAGAGGTAGGAGGCTTGGATTTAGACTGTTTGTCAACCCCTGGTCTAGAGTTGAATAATACTGTTTTGTCTATCTGGAGTTGAATAACATTGTTTCATGTCCACTGCTTTTAATTTTCAGAAGTATATGTGAGTGTGTGTGTGTTTTGTTTTTAAGATGAAGGGCTGGAGAAGGGAGGGAGCAGATGGGAATGACATCGGGCCTGACACAGAGATACTGAGGGTCAGGTGACCTGACCAGCTATACTTTTCTTCCTTGGTTCAGCTTCCCTATTTCCTTCTTCTCTGGGCTTTTTAGACTCCCAAAGAAAGGAATGAGAACATCTGGTCTGATTTGCCAACTCCTTAGTGACACTAGATATCTGTGACTCTTCTTTTACCTCTGATAATACTGACTACTGCTTTTTCTCGTGTCACCCAGATCCTGAACGGCATGCTGGAGGGTGCTTCCCAAATCCTCCCCGCACTCCGGGTCCTGGGCAGTCTTCTGTCTAGCTGCAGGGACTCTGATGCCTTGTATTCCTTTTGCCGTGAGGCAGGGCTCCCGGGGCTGCTGCTTAGCCTACTCAGACACAGCCAGGAGGGCAGCAGTATCCAGCAGGTAAGCACTATGCAAGGAGCTTGTGAAGACTTCCAGGAGTGTCTTATTTTTCTCTTTTTCGAACTGTCATTTCTGTTTGGCTAAATTGCCTTTTACTTTCTCTCCTCCTCTTTTCTAGTCAGTAGACCATAAATTACAAACTCTAATGTCTTCTGAGACCACACGGATAATGTCAGTCAGTGAAGTGGACTATATGGGACTATGTGAATAGTAGGGATTAGATCAGCTGGAGATCTCATGCCCAGCCTAATGGTATATACCCTCTCCTCAGCTCCAGTCACTCGCCATGTGGGAATACAGGCCCCGTGTTGCCAGGTCTTCCACTTTTCCAAGAGAAGCTAGAAATCCAGATTTTTATCTGTAGTTTTCCAATATTTAGGGCATTATGCTTTGAAATGTTAAATCCTTGACTTTATTGACCCAATTTTACAGAGCATGGTATTTTTGTTTGTTTGTTTTTTACAGAGACAGAGAGAGAGTCAGAGAGAGGGATAGACAGGGACAGACAGACAGGAACAAAGAGAGATGAGAAGCATCAATCATTAGTTTTTCATTGTGCATTGCGACACCTTAGTTGTTCATTGATTGCTTTCTCATATGTGCCTTGACCATGGGGCTACAGCAGACTGAGTAACCCCTTGCTCGAGCCAGCGACCTTGGGTCCAAGCTGGTGAGCTTTTGCTCTAACCATATGAGCCCGCACTCAAGCTGGCGACCTTGGGGTCTCGAACCTAGGACCTCTGCATCCCAGTCCAACACTATATCCACTGTGCCACCGCCTGGTCAGGCTAGAGCATGGTATTGCATTTAAAAATTAACTGACTCATACACAGGCTCTAACCTGTAAATGGTCACAGAGACAATAGTGGAAGAGCTAAGACTGAGGCTAAATGTGTTTGGGGACAGACCTCTACTTCCCTTTGCTGTGTCCTGCTGTGCTAAGCTGAGAGAACAGAGTAAAGAGATGTTTAATGGGACCTAGGCACAGGCAGCAAAAATCTGCACTCACCTTATGAGTATTAATCTTGAGTGGTTTTTTTTTTTAAGATTTTATTTATTGATTGATTTGAGAAAGAGAGAGAAAGAGGGTGGGAGGAGGAGCAGAAAGCACCAGCTCATAGCATTTGCTTCTCATATGTGCCTTGACTGGACAAGCCAGGATTTCAAACCAGGGACCTCAGCATTCCAGGTTGATGTTTTATCCACTGTGCCACCTCAGGTCAGGTAAATATATATATATTTATATTTATATAAATAATATATATATATATATTTTTTTAGTGAGAGAGAGACAGAGAGAGGGACAGACAGACAGAAAGGGAGAGAGAGGAGAAACATCAATTCTTCGTAGCGACATCTTAGTTGTTCATTGATTGCTTTCTCCAATGTGCCTTGACTGGGGGGCTCCAGCCAAGCCAGTGACCTTGGGCTCAAGCCAGTGATCATGTCTGTGATCCTACTCTCAAGCTGGTGAGCCTGCACTCAAGCCAGATGAGCCTGCACTCAAGCCAGCGATCTCTAGGTTTTGAACCTGGGTCCTCTGCATCGCAGGCTGATGCTCTATCCATTGCATCACTGCCTGATCAAGCAGTCAGGCCAGGTGAATATTTTTTACTTTTTTGTTTTACTTAGAAATAGAGGAAGGGAGAGAGAGAGGGAGGAGAGAGATGAGAAGCATCAACTCATAGTTGCTTTAGTTGTTCATTGATTGCTTCTCGTATGTGCCTTGATTGGGGATTGGACCTCAGGCTCGAGCTGAGCCAGCAACCTTGGGCTCAAGCTAGCAACCTCTAGGCTCAAGCCAGAGACCTTGGGAATCATGTTGATTATCCCGTGCTCAAGCAGCTGACTTCAGGGTTTTGAACCTGAGACCTCAGTATTCCTGGTTGATGCTCTACCCACTGCACCACCAACAGTCAGGCTAATCTTGAGGGTTTTAAAGAAATTTAGAAAAGAATTTGAATTATTTTCAAAAAAAGAACCATCTGGTCAGGTGGCTCAGTGGGTAAAGCATTAACCTGGCGTGCTAGATGTCACGGGTTCGACCCCCAGTCAGGGCATAAACGAGAGGCAATCAATGAATATGTGACTAGATGGAACAACTAAGTGAAATGACAAGTTGATGCTTCTCTCTCCCTCTCTCTCTTTCTTCATTTCTCAAATCAATGGACAATTTAAAAAAAGAACTTCTTAAACTCCAAAATGCTGTTCAGGCCAAACAAGACATTTTCAAACTATTTATAGCCCATTGGGATCTCCTCTCTCTGTCCAGACACTCTCTTCCCCCTACTCCTTACTGCTGGTGAACCTGACTGGTTATCTGACACCTTTTTTACTACTTTTTCTATTCTTTGTCTCTATCCCTTGCCTTGCCCTTACTCTCTGTCCTCTTCCCCAGCAGCAAAGTTGGTATGGGACCTTCTTACGGGACCTGATGGCCGTGATTCAGGCCTACTTTGCCTGCACCTTTAATCTGGAGAGGAGCCAGACAGGTGACAGGTGGGATGAGACACAGTTTTGCTCTGTTGGCCAGTTTGGCTTCCATTTCTTTTTTGTTTCTTTGTTTTGTTTGTTTTGTATTTTTTCTGAAGTGAGAAGCGGGGAGGCAGAGAGACAGACTCCTGCATGGCCCCACTGGGATCCACCCAGCACACCCACCAGGGGGCGATGCTCGGCACATCTGGGGAATTGCTTTGTTTCCACTGGAGCCATTCTAGTGCCTGAGGTGGAGCCGTCCTCAGCGCCCAGGCCAACTTTGCTCCAATGGAGCCTTGGCTGCGGGAGGGGAAGAGAGAGACAGAGAGGAAGGAGGGGAGGGGTGGAGAAGCAGATGGGCGCTTCACCTGTGTGCCCTGGCCAGGAATCGAACCCGGGACTCCTGCATGCCAGGCCGACGCTCTACCACTGAGCCAACCAGCCAGGGTGGCTTCTATTTCTATCCTCGTTCTTCCTTTCTCCATTAGGAAGAGGCTAAAGGAGGAGAAGCCATGATTTGTGACAGGTTTAGAGATTAGCTGACCAACCCCTTAGAGTCCAGCTGGACCTCTTATGGGCCCAGAGACACCTCC
The DNA here is from genome assembly GCF_036850765.1 of Saccopteryx bilineata. Classification (NCBI taxonomy): domain Eukaryota; kingdom Metazoa; phylum Chordata; class Mammalia; order Chiroptera; family Emballonuridae; genus Saccopteryx; species Saccopteryx bilineata. Next base: position 18,240,314 of record NC_089494.1, on the reverse strand, counting down.
AAGTTTGCTCCAAGACTTTTGGGTTTTAAAGGTCAGCAGTCACCATACACTAAATGAAAGGATCAAGATGGGGATAACATAGAGAAATGGCAGTGAGAAAGGCTCAGAGGGTGTACAGTATATGTGAGACTGTGTGTGCTTAGCAGGGAAGAGAGGAGGCAGCACTGTGATGTGTTCCTTTGCTGAGCTTCTCCTACTTGCCCAGAACTGACCCATTCACTATATCTGGGCTTTTGGTAGAAAGATGAGAAAAAAAACATGTGCTTATTTTTCCCCCAGCCTACAGGTATTTCAGGAAGCTTCCAGCCTCTTTCTGGACCTGTTGGGGAAACTACTGGCCCAACCAGATTACTCTGAGCAGACTTTGCAGACGGATAGCCTTACGGTAATCTGTTCCCATTTCCAGATTTCTGTCTCTCCTGACCTTCCCTGTGTTTCCCCCACCCCCTTTCTTATGACTAGATAGGGTTAGATCAGGCAGCATGGGGAGTGGCCTGGGGAGTCAGGGATAGATACCCACCTCCTGAGATTTTGAATCAGAGGAATGGGTTGGGAGGGACCCAGGAATCCCCAGCAATTCTTAAAGATCACACTTTGAGAAACATAGGGAGCAGCTGATCAGAGAGAACAAGGACTGACACCTAACATGCCTGTCCTTGAAATACAAAGATGCAAAGGCAGTTATAATGCATCTTTGGTGTGAGGAATACTTAGAAGTAGATAGCTAGTTCCCCTGGGTTTTCCTCCTCCTTTCTCAGGTTCTCTGGGAATTCTTGCTTCTTACCCTAAGCCTAGTCAGTTTTCTGATGCCCTGATATTAACCCTGCCCTTGTCTCCCTTAGTGCTTTACTGTTCTGTGTGAAGCCATGGATGGGAACGGCCGCACCATCTCCAAAGCCTTTTACTCCAGTCTGCTGACTACAAAGCGAGTTGTGTTGGACGGGCTCCTTCATGGCTTGACCACTCTGCAGCTCCCTTTGCACAGCCCCCCAGGTAACCGGAGTGGAAAGGGGAGGTTCTCTGAACTGACTCATTGAGTAGGTTCGACTCTGCTTTCTCCCACTATCACCTAGACACCTAGACACAGTACCTGGCACTGAGGGGGTGCCCAGTAAGCTCTGTGGCCTGAAAGAAGGAAAGAGAGAAGCAGCTAGGCTCCATCCTGTATTCTTTGTCCACAGGAGCCCCTCAAGTGAGCCAGCCAGTGCGGAAGCAGAGTGAGGACCTGCCCGGAGCCGTCTCCTCGGCGCTGGCGGCCATATGCATCGCTCCTCTGGGGCTGCCTGGCTGCTGGGAAGCCAAGGAGCAGGTTGAGCTGCAGTTTCTTGTTCCTCTCATGCCTGTTGCCAGAGATGGGGAGGCTGGGTCCAGCTTCTCAGAAAGGCAGAAAAATAAGCTTGTATGCCTCCCCTGACTCTATACGTCTAGAAACAGATGATCCCACTGGGCCTCTTGTAGAACATCGTGTAGCCAGAGTCCCAGAGGCCTTGGTTAGAGTGCTCAGTGACAAACTGCCCATGTGCCAAAGGGTACTGATCTGAAGCTACCAGTGATGCTTCTTTTTTTTTTTTTTTTTTTTTTTGGTATTTTTCTGAAGCTGGAAACGGGGAGAGACAGTCAGACAGACTCCCGCATGTGCCCGACTGGGATCCACCCGGCACGCCCACCAGGGGCGACGCTCTGCCCACCAGGGGGCGATGTTGTGGCCCTCCGGGTCATCGCTCTGCCAGGACCAGAGCCACTCCAGTGCCGGGGCAGAGGCCAAGGAGCCATCCCCAGTGCCCTGGCCATCTTTGCTCCAATGGAGCCTTGGCTGCGGGAGGGAAAGAGAGAGACAGAGAGGAAGGGGGGGTGGAGAAGCAAATGGGCGCTTCTCCTATGTGCCCTGGCCAGGAATCGAACCCGGGTCCCCTGCACGCCAGGCCGACACTCTACCGCTGAGCCAACCGGCCAGGGCCAGTGATGCTTCTTAAAGGGCTCAGGATTTTAGATTTCCTGCTCCCATCTGGCTAGCAACACTTTGCTCCGTACCCGCCTGCCCTGGGGCTAAACCATCCTGAGACTTCTGGTTCTCTATTGGCCTTGAGATTGGAAGTGGAATGGGGTCTGAGGTTCCTGATGAACCTGGGGAAGAGTCACTAGTAAGGGTTTAAGAGTTCTAATTACTTGGATATATGAGAGGAATGGGATTGGAATAATAGGAATGAGATTGAGTCTTCATGAATGTCCCTATAGATCTCTCGGCATTTGGCAAATCAGCTCTCTGAAGACAATGACCAACTGAGGCCAGCCCTCCTTTCTGGTCTGCAGCATCCCATCCTGTGCCTACACCTTCTTAAGGTACTGCCTGCCCATAACTCTTCTCTTGGCCCTTCAGATTTCTTTTTAATGCCCAGGACAGGGAGAGAGAGAGAGGCAGACAGGGACACTTGAGATGAGAGATCCCTTTGCAGGACCCCCTTCTGCTTTTAAATCTTTTCAGCTGAGATGGCCCCACTGTTAGCCTGTCTTCACCAGAACTGAGTGAGAAGTATCACTATCTCACTGTCTTACAGCAAGAGGCAGAAATGGCCCAAACTTCTTGACACCCCCAAGGGTAGATAGCAGATCTGTTGAGAAGCTAACCTGCTTTCAGCTGAGCCTTCCGGTCTAGCCCAGGTGCTGCTCTGCTCACTGACAGACTCCTCCCCACTCCCTTAGGTTCTCTACTCCTGCTGCCATGTGAGTGAGCACCTGTGCCGTCTTCTAGGGCAAGAGTCCCTGGCCTTGGAGTCGCTGTTGATGTTGGCCCAGGGGAAGGTAGGCCAGCAACACAGGTGGGCATCTCATGGTGGCCCCTACCATCTCAAGCAGAGGTTGCTCTGATATCTTTTTTTTTTTTTTTTTTTTTTTTTTTTTTTTTTTTTGTATTTTTCTGAAGTTGGAAACGGGGAGGCAGTCAGACAAACTCCCGCATGCGCCCGACCGGGATCCACCCGGCATGCCCACCAGGGGGTGATACTCGACACATCTGGGGCATTGCTCTGTTGCAACCAGAGCTGGTCTAGCGCCTGAGGCAGAGGCCACAGAGCCATCCTCAGCGCTCGGGCCAACTTTGCTCCAATGGAGCCTTGGCTGTGGGAGGGGAAGAGAGAGACAGAGAGGAAGGAGAGGGGGAGGGGTGGAGAAGCAGATGGGTGCTTTTCCTGTGTGCCCTGGCTGGGAATCGAACCTGGGACTCCTGCACGCCAGGCCGACGCTCTACCACTGAGCCAACCGGCCAGGGCCTGATATCTTAACTTTCCTTGGTAGATAAGTGTAGTGGATTGGGAAGAGTCTACTGAAGTGGCAGTCTACCTCCTCTCCCTCCTTGTCCTTCGGCTCCAAGATCTGCCTTCTGGGTGAGTCATAAAGTAGGGTCTCTCCACTGAAATCTTCTTCCCACAGAGCTTACCCTGACATAGAGCACCCTGTCTTTAGGAAGGATTGGGGTAGAGAGGGTGAAGGTTTCTCTACAAAGAACGGACCTGGATTCCCACCAACTTTGTGACGTGGAGCTGGACATGCAGCCTAGGTGTAGTGCTGCCCAAGGGAGAGGGAAGGCCACTCGCTAGTCTCCTCTCACATTGCTGCATCCCTGCTGTATCTTATTCCAGAATGGAGAAGCTAGGCAGTGCGATTACTACGCTCTTTACCCATTCACACGTCGTCTCTCTTGTGGTAAGTTTTCAACCTTTATTTTCCTCCCGTTTACCTATAATCCAACCTTTTTGGGAACGGGATTTATTCCCTTTGTAACTGTTTATGCAGCATTCTTCTGGTCTAGTACAGAGACCTAAATCCTCTCTGCTTGTGCTAAATTCCATTTCTTCTCCTCTTCTAACTCTCCAGAGTGCAGCGGCCTGTCTGCTGGGACAGCTTGGCCAGCAAGGGGTGACCTTTGACCTCCAGCCTTTGGAGTGGATCACTGCAGCCACACATGCCCTGTCTGCCCCTGCTGAGGTGAGTTCTGCCAGGGAATGCATAGATATGTTTTCTCTGAGTCAGACAAGGATGACATGCAGGGAGAAAAGACAAACTGGAGCCAGCCTCGAGTAAACTAAGAAGTGGTAAAGGAATCAAGGAATCTTCTGTTCCCTTCTGCCCCCAGACTGGTCAGGGCTTCAGATCTGTTGTTAACACTCTGGACTTCTAAAGACGGAGGGAGGCATCATTTTTCTCATGGACTTTGTCACTTGCCTACTAAAGGATCTCTCTTCTAGGCTCTCTCTTTTCCTGTCCATTTTCTTCACTGCCCCCAGAATGAGCTTTCAATAAAGGAAAATCTGCTCATTTGTTCACCCAGTAATTACTTAACACATAAATATATTTAGCCAATTTTTCACTCAGTCATACCTTTGGGTGTATTGCGAAGCATCTGGAAGCTCCAAGTATAGGTTTTTCTGTTTCTGGTTGAAGATCTTGTTGAGTTTTGGGGGAGATTTATCGGTATCGCTTCCTACCCCGCCATTACTCTGACGTCATCTCCCCAACACATAAATATGTAGTGCGTACCAGACACTATCCTGTACTCTGAGAATACAGCAGTGAATAAAAGAGATAAAAATCTTGCCTGTGTGGAGCTTGTTGTATAAGTTCTCAGTGGCTTCCCACTACTTATGGGATAAAGTCCAAATTTGTTAGCAGGCTATTGTAAGTTCATATGTCACCTCTAGGCTCTATAATCCTGCTAAACCAAAAGGGTTACCATTTCCAAAATTCACTATGGTCTTTCATGACCTGCCTTTATATATGCTGTGGCCTCCATTTGTAATGTTCTCCCTTCCTGCCTTCTTCTTTTGCCTGCCTTTTAAACTTTTAATGTCATCAGTTTCCTACCTCCAGGAGGCAGTGTTAGGCATCCCCATCCCAACCTCTTAGAAAGTATCTTCCTAAACTATACTTGTTTCTGTGTTTGCTTACTCTACCAGATTGTGTATCTATTTCTTTTTTATTGATTTGAGAGAAAGAGAAAGAGGAAGGGGCAGAGAGAGAGAGAGAAACATTGATTTATTGTTCCACTTATTCATGCATTTATTGTTTGGTTTTTATATGTGTCCTGACCAGGGGTTGAACGAAAAACCTTGGGATATCAGAATGATGCTCTAATCAACTGAGCTACCCAACCAGGACCAGACTGTGTATCTTTAGGACAGAGGTAGTCATTGACTGAATAGGCAGGAACCAAGACTCCTCAGTTCAGAGCTCTCGCCACAACGCCAGGCTGAAGAGCTCTTTCTGCCTGACCAGGAGTTGGTGCCCAGGCCTGTGCGGCCACCGCAGCCCTCTCAGGGATCTGCGCTCTTCCTGCCTCCCTCCTGCAGGTCCGCTTGACTCCACCAGATGGCTCTGGGTTCTATGACGGTCTACTCATCCTTCTGTTGCAGCTCCTCACCCAGGTACAGTTTAGGCTGCATCTTAGGGTGGATGGGAAGTAAGGAGAGAGAAACTGGGCATTGTAGGGAGCCATTGCACATAAGGAATGAAAAAGCAGTCCACAAACTACTGTGCTCATGACGGCTGTAGAGAGGGCCTACGTGCCTTCAGTATGGACCCTTTAAAGCAGAGGTCTCAAACTCGCAGCTGCGGGCCGCATGCGGCCCGCCCACCAATTTTGTGCGGGCGCGCAGACTGGCCCGCAGATTAATCCACGAAGTTTGATTAGTCTGCGGGCCGCACAAAATTGGTGGGCGGGCCGCATGGCAACGAGTTTGAGATCCCTGCTTTAAAGGGACTCATTCAGATGCATTCTTGGGATTCAGTAGAGAGAAAATTGTAATTCCCTGGTTTCCAGCAGACATACACATGGGTTGAGAGGGCAGAGGGTTAAGATGTGGTAACAAAGGGAACTAAGAGAACAGGGAAATGCTAGCTGGGAAAACAGAAGGGATTATTTCTGGGGCTCCCTTTCCTCATAGGTCAGGGACAGGAGTGAAAAAAAGGCATTTTGACTCCTAACTTTGATCTCTCTACTCTCCCTCTTTCCCTCTTTTTTTTTTAATACTCAAAATCTGTTTAGTAATTAATTTCACATGTTCATTCTCCAAACATTTATTAAGTACCTAATTTTTGCAAAGCACCCAGAAATGTGCCACAGCGTAATTAGTATGTCCTCAAAGAACTCTTCATTCTGAATTTCAAAATATCTGAATTTATTCAACAAATATTTTGGGATAGGCCTTTCTACTGCATACTAGGAACCCACCCACCCCTTTCAATTTTGTCTCCAGCAGGGGAGGCCTAGCCTGATACGAGACGTAGTGAGCTCAGAGCTGTGGACCGCCCTGTGGCACCGCTTCTCCATGGCTCTGAGGCTCCCCGAGGAGGTGCCCACCCAGGAAGAGGAGCTGTCGCTGTCCAGCCCACGTGGCTCAAGCTCAGAGCCAGACTGGACGCTGATCTCGCCCCAAGGTAGCTTTTCATCTGCATGGCCTCCTTTGTGGGGCCAGTGTACTGATCACTCTTCAGGAGGGAAAGCTTGAAATTGAGTTAGCCATGGAAATTGCTGCTGCTGCTGCCAGCAGAGAGGATGGCGGGTTATATGCTGAAATCGCTCAGGGGTGGGGAAGGCACTGAACAGGTGGGAGCCCTGGGAGCCGTGGGGAAGCAGGAGCATCTGGGCTTCTTGTCTGCCCCATGGGTCTTCGTTCTCGGTGTTCCCAGGCGTGGCAGCCCTGCTGACCCTGGCCGTGGTCACCTTCACCCAGGAGCCCCAGTTATGCCTGAGCCACCTGTCTCAGCGTGGAAGCATCCTCATGTCCACCCTGAAGCATCTGCTCTCCCCCACCTTCCTGCAGCAGCTGGGCCAGGCGTGAGTGTGAGCTAGAGGAGGGAGCCCGGAAGATCCAGAGAGGCTGCAGGGGGGCAAGGCGGGCAGGCAGGAGAGAAGTAACCAGCAGCTTGAGCTGTCAGGCGGGAAGTGCTATGCTGACCCTGGGGAAGGAGAGCTGGGCGGGGCCATTGGAGAGGGGGAATTAGAAAGGGTGGGTGAGCAAGACTAAGGAAATCCATCCTGCCCTCCGTAGGCCTCACGGGGTGGAGTTTCTCCCCAGCGTGGTGCTCTCTGTCTGCCAGCTCCTCTGCTTCCCCTTTGCCCTGGATGTGGATGCTGACCTCCTCGGGGCTGTCCTGACTGACCTCACGAACTCAGAAGTCACAGCCCACCTGCTGCAGGTACCTGGAGGCATGGGGTGGGAGGGGAGATGGCTAGCCCTCTCGTGCGCTCTTCAGTCACTTCCCACAGCTCCGGGCCACCCCTCGGCCCCTGTAAGGGTGCAACACTTGGTTTGATCTGAGAGTTGGAGTGGAGAAAGCATGCAGGCCTGAACAGAGGCATGTGGCTGGAGCTGGGGCTGGTGCCCCCACCAGTCCATTATCTGGATTCTGGGGAGCTTAGTGGGGAGAATGTCCCAGTCTAGGTCCTGGAGACTCGGCTTCTCTGCCAGGAATCACTTCTCTGGCAATTCTTGCCTTTAAACAGCGGGTCTTTGTCAAGCAGAGCAAGGATGAACTTGGAAAGGACCTGTTCCCTTGGGTCCACCTGTGTCTCCTGTGGAGTGCTGTGGGTCAGCTCTCGCAGTCTGTGGTATTTCTCACCACAGCTTGGCTTTTCCAAGATTTGGGGCTGCTCCTAGCTGTCAGGCTGTGTGTGTCCTCCCTGTCCCTGACTGCTTCTGTCTGCTCCCCTGTCCCCCTTCTCTTAGGTCTGCTGCCACCATCTTCCGCTGCCACAGGTTGAGCTGCCTGTCAGTCTCCTCACTCACCTGGCCCTCATGGACGCCGCCCATCTCAACCAGTTTGTGAACACAGTGACTGCCTCCCCTAGAACCATCATCTCCTTCCTCTCAGTTGCCCTTCTAGGTGACCAGCCATTGCTGACCTCTGACCTCCTTTCTCTGTTGGCCCACACAGCCCGGGTTCTGTCTCCCAGTCACCTGCCCTTTATCCAAGAACTCCTGGCTGGCTCCGATGAATCCTATCGGCCCCTGCACAGTCTCTTGGGCCACCCCGAGAATTCTGTGCGGGCCCGCACTTATGGGCTCCTGGGACACTTGCTCCAACACAGCATGGGTCTGCGTGGGGCCCTGCAGAGCCAGGCTGGACTGTTCAGCCTTCTGCTGGTGGGGCTTGGAGACAAGGACCCTGCTGTGCGGCGCGGTGCCAGCTTTGCCGTGGGTAATGCAGCCTACCAAGCTGGTCCCCTGGGACCTGCCCTGGCAGCTGCAGTGCCCCGTATGACCCAGCTGCTTGGAGATCCTCAGGCTGGTATCCGGCGCAATGCTGTGTCAGCTCTGGGCAACTTGGGGCCTGAGGGCTTGGGCGAAGAGCTACTACAGTGTCAGGTTCCCCACCGGCTCCTGGAGATGGCGTGTGGAGATCCGCAGCCACACGTGAAGGAGGCCGCCCTCATTGCCCTTCGGAGCCTCCGCCAGGAGCCCTGTATCCATCAGGTACACCCCAGGGGACTTAGGAACCACAATGATAGTGTTGTATTTCACAACAGTTTTCTGAGATAGTTTTTAAGGAATTGTGACGTCCAGAAACCCAGGTTTCTCCCTCCCTGGAGCAGGAAACCCAGGCAGTGTCTTGGAGATTGTTTTGTCTCTCATCTCTCACCACAGAGGAGAAGGGACCTGGAAGAGGGCCCCATTGGGCTGGGGAATGCCTGGGGTCTCAAGGACCACTGTCTCTTCTAGAGGCTACATGAGAGGGAGGGAGAGGGAGGGTTGGCAGTTCTGAGGTATAGGGTAGTTTCATTCTGGGGACCATGAAGCTATTATCTTTCTTTAGCACTTACCATCTCAAAACCACCATGCTAACTAAGCATTTTACCTTTATTATCCGGCTTAAGCTAGTATATTCCTCATTTTACAGGCTTTGAAACTGAGGCACAAAGAATTTAATAACCAGTCCAAATTATAAAGCTAGTATGTAGTATTGGACTTTTTTTTTTTTTTTTACAGAGGCAGAGATAGACAGGGACAGACAGACAGGAACGGAGAGATGAGAAGCATCAATCATCAGTTTCTCGTTGCGCGTTGCGACTTCTTAGTTGTTCATTGATTGCTTTCTCACATGTGCCTTGACCGTGGGCCTTCAGCAGACCGAGTAACCCCCTGCTGGAGCCAGCGACCTTGGGTCCAAGCTGGTGATTTCTTTGCTCAAGCCAGATGAGCCCGCGCTCAAGCTGGCGACCTCGGGGTCTCGAACCTGGGTCCTTCCGCATCCCAGTCCAACGCTCTATCCACTGCGCCACCACCTGGTCAGGCAGTATTGGACTTTTGAAGTTAAGAGTCTGAGTCTAGAGCCCATCCTCTTAACCATTGCATTATTCTGTCTTTTTGGCTCAATTTTCCGTGTATAAACAACCCAGTGAAATCGCACATCTACTGCTGTGGCCAGATAGCTCAGTTGGTTAAAGCACCATCCTGAAGCTCAGTTCGATACCTGGTTAGGGTGCATACAAGAACAAATTGATGTTCCTCTCTCACTCTCTCTTTCTTTCTCTCTTGCTAAAATCAATAAATAAAAAATTAAAAAACTATACATATACCTATGATAAGGCTAAACCTCCAAATTATAATAACTCAGTATGGTAGCATTTGTTACGATGGTGATGATACATAGTGTAGGATTTTTTGAGAATGCAAGTAGACCTCTGGCCCTGATGATTCCTGTCTCTAAGGTTTCTCCTTTCCCACACAGTTTATTTTGAGTCCCCATGAACCCATTTTCTTTTTCTCCTTTTCTGGAGTAGGAATTGCTAGACCAAACGAGAGTCCGCTGCATGTTGTTTTCTGTCCTCTGCTCTCTCCCACAGGTGCTGGTGTCCCTGGGTGCCAGTGAGAAACTAGCTCTGCTCTCTCTGGGGAGTCAAGTGCCGCCACACAGCAGTCCCAGGCCTGCCTCTGCCAAACACTGCAGGAAACTCATTGACCTCCTGAAGCCAGCGCCCAGCACGTGATCCCAGATTTCTGGGGTCCAGCCTCCAACCTTCATGTCCCACCGTTGCCAACTCTTCCTTTTTCTACTCTGCAAGCCACCGAGTCCACCGAGAGCCGAAGAGATTAAAAAGAGAGATAAGCTGCTAACTCAACTGATTTGAGAATGAGAAATGAGAAAAGATTTATGTGTAAAGCCCCTCCCCCAATTCAGGATCATTTTAACAAGTAAACTTCATTGTTATTGGTGCCAGAGAAGATTCCTTCCTTCTGTACATCCAGGGGTCTTTTTTCCAACACTGCCTTGAATCCCAGGAGCATGCCTCCCAGACCTTAGGGAGACACCTTCTACCTAAGAGATCTCTTCCTTTCTGGAGGTCCTATGATCCTCCCAACAGGGTCTGGGTTTAGGCATACTGGCCTAAGGACAGTGATGAAGACAGAGCCCGTCAGCTCTCGGCTTGGGGATAAAGGCCCTCAGTCCCTGTTGTGGAGGGTTCCTCAGCCCGCAGCCAACATTCCTATCCATGGGAGGGGGTACGAGTGCATCCCTTTATCTTTTTTTGTAATCTGTTTGTAAACTCTTGTAATAAAAGGTGTGCCTCACCCTACTTTGAGCTGCCAGAGTGAGGGGTTGGGAGGGTCAGCCCTTTAGCTTCTGTGTGGTGCTGGAAGCCCTAGTGTCCTGTGCTCACAAAATCCTGGTTTGGGAGCTTATTTATATCTTTTCCTGCCTTACAGCTTACTTCATCCCAAATGAGCTCCATGTGGACTTCCAAACCCAGGCCAGTGCAGCTGAAATAGGAAAGGATAGGATTAAACAGATATAAATTGGATTGCTTTGAAATCTCAGGCTTAGTGGCTAGTTTTACTATGTGGTGGAGTTTTAGTGTATAGGGAAGCCAAGCCGCTTTAGTAGGGTAGCTGCTGAGGGAGACTGCGCAGTGTACCAGAAGGGTGTTTGGGAGACTCCTCATTAGTTGGAATCGTAGTCCACCTGGAAACATTCTGGAAAGCTGAAAGCTTGACTCACTGGATGGCCTGAGATAAGTTTCTCGGGCCCTCCTTTCTCCATCCATAAAATGCGAGAGTACTTTTGGTCCTCCCTTAAATTCCAATTGTTATTAAAATGAAAGATATTTCCTTATTTGTATGAGGAATTTTATTTAGACCTCATCCTCATTGCCCACTCATTGTGTTTATATTTTAGCAAAAGTAACATTTTTCCATAATTTCCTCCTATCCAGATTATTTTGATCGATTCCACATATGTTCACTGAGTCCTTTTGTTGTAATGTTCCACTGGGTTTACGTAGAGACACCAAGTCCAAATGAATTTTTAAGGAGTTTTATTGAAAGGAGGAGATTTAGGCCTGACCTGTGGTGGCGCAGTGGATAAAACGTCAACCTGGAAATGCTGAGGTCACCGGTTCGAAACCCTGGGCTTGCCTGGTCAAGGCACATATGGGAGTTGATGCTTCCAGCTCCTATCCCCCTTCTCTCTCTCTGTCTCTCCTCTCTCTGTCTCTCTCCTCTCTAAAATAAATAAATTAATTAAAAAAATTTTTAAATAAATAAAATAAAAGGAGGAGATTTATTTATATGCTGGCCGCATGTGACAAACATGGGGCATAGCTGACCGAAATCCTGCTGAGCAGAATACAGCCCTGAGGCAGGTTATATACCTTTGATCACACACAGGTTGGCGGGAAAAGGAGGAGGAGGAGAAGATGACACAATCATTAGCAAGCTTAAAACATTTCTCTATAGGATTTATAAAAAATATTTCTATATATTAAAACTTAAAAGGTAACACAATAGCGAAAAATGTTGTTTTACATATTAAAAGATATTTCCGCCTGACCAGGCAGGGGTGCAGTGGATAGAGCATGGGACTGGGAGGAAGAGGGCCCAGGTTTGAGACCCCGAGGTCACCAGCTTGACCGCGGGCTCATCTGGTGTGAGCAAAGCTTGGACCCAAAGTCACTGGCTTGAGCAAGGGGTTACTCGATCTGCTGAAGGCCCGCGGTCAAGGCACATATGAGAAAGCAATCAATGAACAACTAAAGTGCCACACACACACAAAAAAAGATATTCCCAAATTTTTCAGTGTTCATCTGCTATCCCTTTGTCTAAAAGTATATACATCAACTATAGGCCTTCAGGATGGCAGGGGGAGCCTGCATGGCTCCAGGGGATAAGCGTTTGTGAGTGGCCCATTAAAGAAGGGAGGAAGGAAGGAAGGAGGGAGGGAGGGAGGGAGGGAGGGAGGGAGGGAGAGAGGGAGGGAGGAAGGAGAGGAAAAGGGCTCGCTTAAAGGAAGGAAGGAGAGGAAACGGCTCGCTGGAAGGAAGGGAGGGAGGAAGGGAGGGAGAGAGGGAGGGAGGGAAGGAGAGGAAAAGGGCTCGCTTAATCTCCTGGCTAGGTATTTATCCTCTTCCTCACAGGTGCAGGGGAAGGGAAGGAATCCAAGTTTCCTCTCCACTCCCACTCAAAACCTACCACAAAATTTCTCTATTGACAACACAATGCTGTCGTCCATCCTGAGTTGGTACAAATCACACATAAGTATAAAAATCATATTTACAAAATCTCTGTATGCTTAGCCCAAATTATAAAATGCCCTTTAAACTTCCTAGTAAAAGGGGGTTTTCTACACAGTATGTCTCTGCAAACCAGGAAACTTTCACATTCCTCTCCCCTCACTCTCTAAAGACAGGAGAGGGCAAAAAAAACCTGACTCCTAAAATATTAATATCATTTTTTCCATTCTTTGGTACCTTACCACACTTTCCTTATGCCAGAAACTGTGATTACTGGAGATAAAGCAGTGCCTGTCTGTCAACAGACTTCCCATTCTGGTGGGGGAGACAGAGAACTTACCAAAATGAGTGAGTTATATATATAGTGTGTAGGGAAGTAATAACTCTGGAAAAGAAATAAAGCAAGGAAAAGGGACGAGGAGTGCTGAGTTGGATGGCCAGAGCAGGCCTCACTGGGAAGGTGCCATTTCAGCTAAGACTTGAAGGAGAGGAGGTAATGAGCAGTGCAGCTCTTGGAGGGAAAAGCGTAGACAGAGAATGATCAAAGGCCCTGGGGTGGAAGCATGCCTGACCTGCTTGTGGAGCTATGAGGAGGCCAGCTTGGATGGAAGAAGTGAAGAAGGGGAGATAAGGAAGAAATGAAGAAGGAATGTAATGGGGACCAGATGTTACAGGCCTTGTTGATCTTGTACTTTGAATAGAGTAGGGCTCTATTGAAGAGCTCTGAGCAGAGGAGGGCTGTGATCTGCCTCATATTCTAAAGGATCACTCTGCATTCTGGTGGTGTGTATGGACTCGGAAGAGTCTGGAGGATGGGAAGTAGAGTGAGCTAGAGGCGATTGTAATCCAGGTAGAGAGAATGGTTTCCGAACTGGGGTAAGGCCAGTGGAGTGGTGAGGAGTAATCATATTTTGAATATATTTTGAACACGGAGCAAGTAAGATTTCCTGACTGATTGATTGTATGTGGGGTGTGGACAGAAAAAAAGCAGACGAAGATGACTACAGGGTTTTTGAGCACTTGAAAGGATAGACTTGCTATTATCTGAAATGGGGAAGGCTACTAGTGGTGTGGTAGTGGGTGGGAAAGCTCACATTCAATTTTGAACATTGAAGTCTATTAGTTGGAATTTTGTTTTTCTTCTTTTTCAAGTGGGAGAAGGGGAGATAGACTCCAAAATGCAACCTGTTTTGCTTTTAAGAATTTTTTTTTTTTTACAGGGACAGAGAGAGAGAGTCAAAGAGAGGGACAGACAGACAGGAACGGAGAGAGATGAGAAGCATCAATCATCAGTCCTTCGTGGCAACACCTTAGTTGTTCATTGATTGCCCCCTCACATGTGCCTTGACCGTGGGCCTTCAGCAGACCGAGTAACGCCTTGCCCGAACCAGCGACCCTGGGTCCAAGCTGGTGAGCTTTTTTGCTTAAGCCAGATGAGCACGCACTCAAGCTGGCGACCTTGGGGTCTCGAACCTGGGTCCTCCCGCATCCCAGTCCAATGCTCTATTCACTGCACCACTGCTTGGTCAGGTGGCAACCAGTCTATTTTTATCACCAGAGGTGGAGGCTCCACAGAGCCATCCTCAGTGCCCAGGGCTGTTGTGCTCGAACCAATTTAGCCATGGCTGCAGGAGGGGAAGGGAGAGGGTTGGAGAAGCAGATGGTCTCTTTTTCTGTGTTCCCTGACCGGGAATTGAACCTGGAACAATCACACACTGGGCCGACGCTCTGCCACTGAGCCAACTGGCCAGAGCTAGTTGGACACTTCCAAACACAAAAGTAGACTAGTCCAGTGAACACTGTCACTGCTTCAACAGCCATCATATTGTATCTCTCCTTTTTTTACTTGTATTTTAAAACAAACCCTGGGCAACATGTAATGTTACCCATAAGTACTTTGGCATATATCTCTATATCTCTAACAGTTTAGAACTTTTTGCTTTTAACAAAGCCACAGTACTTTACTAAGACTTGTCCGGATTTAGGCAAATATAATAATGTATTTTAAACTGGATTTTTTCCCCCTAAAAGATAAACTGAGGGAATTAACTTATGAAAGAATTATTCCTTCTTTTTCAAATAATTAATTAAATACTAGCTTGAAATATGCTTATCTGGTACATAAACAATATAATGCAGAGAAATTAAATATACATATCCAAACTTTTTAGGTTATCGCATAGAACAATAGTTAATCCCTTTATTAGGATGCGTAATAAGAAAACACATTCCCATTCTTTTTTTTTTTTTTTTTTTTTTTTTTTACAGGGAAAGGGAAAGAGTCAGAGAGAGGGATAGATAGGGACAGACAGGAATGGAGAGAGATGAGAAGCATCGATCATCAGTTTTTCATTGCGAGACTTTAGTTGTTCATTGATTGCTTTTTCATATGTGCCTTGACCACAGGCCTTCAGCAGACCAAGTAACCTCTTGCTCGAGCCAGCGACTTTGGGTCCAAGCTGGTGAGCTTTTACTCAAACCAGATGAGCTCACGCTCAAACTGGTGACCTCGGGACCTTGAACCTGGGTCCTCTGCATCCCAGTCCGACGCTCTATCCACTGCGCCACCGCCTGGTCAGGCACGTTCCCATTCTTGAGAGCATAAAATCTAAAGGTTTAAAAATATGAAAACAATTTTACATCTATCAATCATTGCACAAAGTGCTGAGAGGATTTAGAGTGTATGGTCTGAGTAGTGCCTGGAATTCAGAGAATGTCTGGAACGTTTGAAGATTTGTACCTGTGTTTTGGTTTTGAATGTGTATGAGTTATATGTGTTTTACCTTTTTGGGGGAGAGAGGAAGCTTAAAGTTTTCAAACACAAGTACAGAGAATAGCATAAACCCACAGATTCAACTGTTATCAAGAGTTTGTCACACTGGTTCTACTTGTTCCTTTTTAAACTTTGTCATTGCTAGAGTTTAAAAAGCACTCTATTTTGAAATAACTTGAAATTTAAAGAAAAATAGTAACAATACAAAGAACTCCCATGTGCCCTTTACCCAGATTCACTAATTGTTAATTCAGTTTAATGCTATTTGGAAAGAAGTCATTTGGCACAGCCCACACTTAAGGAACAGGGAGTAATGCCCTCCGTCCTTCAGGGCTGAGTATCTATGTAATTTGGAATTCTTTTGTACAAGAGATTTGTCTTTTTACCACATGAACATACTCAACCATTTATACCAGGGACTCTTGGATATTTGTTTTATACTTTGGATTATAAACAACTACTTTAATTTTGTTGTTCACATTGT
Organism: Saccopteryx bilineata; assembly: GCF_036850765.1. Taxonomy (NCBI): domain Eukaryota; kingdom Metazoa; phylum Chordata; class Mammalia; order Chiroptera; family Emballonuridae; genus Saccopteryx; species Saccopteryx bilineata. The sequence goes on along the minus strand of NC_089494.1, from coordinate 18,224,555 downwards.
TTCAGCTTTGGTCACTGGGAGTTGTTTGGGTTAGCTCCTGTGATATACTCCCAATAATATGTGCTTTTTAAATCTTCTCTCTTTTTAGCAGGAGAGAGACAGACAGGAAGGGAGTGAGATGAGAAGCATTAACTCATAGTTTCAACTTGATTTGTTCATTGATTGCTTCTCATATGTGCCTTGATTGGGGGGCTCCAGCTGAGCCAGTGACCCCTTGCTTAAGCCAGCGACCTTGGATTCAGGTCAGCCACCTCAGGCTCAAGCCAGCGTCCTTCGGCTTTAAGCCAGCGACTGTTGGGCTCAAGCAAGCAACCATGGGATCATATCGATGATCCCACACTCAAGCCAGTGACCCTGCACTCAAACTGGTGAGCCTGGGCTCAAGGTGACAACCTCAAGGTTTTGAACCTGGGACCTCAGCGTCCCAAGTTGATGCTCTATCCATTGCGCCACCACTGGTCAGGGCCAACAATATGGTTTTATTTTTAAACACCTTTCCGGTACTATAAGATACTTCATGCTCATCTTGTGTATTTCCTGCCCAAGTCTTAGAATCAGCCACTTCTCCAAGGTGCCCTGGTCCCTTTTAAATGAGAATGGAACAGATGCTCCTCAGCTTACAATGGGGTTATGGCCATTGTAATAACCCCATTGTAATATTGTAATATTATTGTAATTCGGAAATGCATTGAATACACCTAAGCTACAGAACATCATAGCTGAGCAGTCTACCTTAAATGTGCTCAGAACACTTCAATTAGCTGATATTTGGGCAAACTCACCTAACACAAAGCCTATTTTACAATGGCGTGTTGAATACTGTACTGAAAGTGAAAAACAATGTTTATATGGGTACTAACCATTAACATACACAGCTGAAAGCACTCTGGCTATGAAGGATGTTTGAAGAATTGAACTAAAATTAATTGCATCACTAGAGTATCATACTGCATACTATTAACCTAGGGAGAGATTAAATTCAAAATTTGAAGTATGGTTTCCACTGAATGAGTCTCACTTTCACACCATTTTACAGTTGAAAATTGTAAGTTGAAATGTTGTATTTTGGGGACTGTCTGTAATAGAAACTAAGACATTGGTGGTAGGTGTGCTCATTGCTCCTGGGGTGTTTGCTATATATAATTTTAAAGTAAAAGCAAATCCCCAGCAACATGTCATTAATTCCTGAAAAACGTGTGCGTATCTGTAAAAAATAAGGATATTTTCCTAAATAACCAAGATGTCAAATAGCCTGTGGCTGCCACAACAATTTTTCACAAATTTAGTGGCTTAAAACAACAGAAATTTAGCCCTGGCAGATGGTTCCGTTGGTTAGAGCATCGTCCCAAAGCACAGAGGCTGTGGGTTCAGTCCCTGGTCAGGGCACATACAGGAACAGCTCGATGTTCCTGTCTCTCTCTCTCCATTCCTCTCTCGCTAAGATAAATAAAAATTAAAAAACAAAACAAAACAGAAGCCCAGAAATTAATTTTTTCCACAGTTCTGGAGGTCGGAAGGCTGAAATTAGGCTGTTCTAAGGACCCATTCCCTCAGAAGGTTCTAGGGGAGAACCCTTTACTTGCCTCTTCCATCTTCTGGTGGCTCCAGGCATTCTTTGGCTTGTACCCACACCACTCAAATCTCTGTCTCTGTGGGTACATTGCATCCTCCTTTTCTGTGTGTCTTCTCTGTGGCTGTCACATCTCCCTCTGCCTCATGAAGCACATTTGTCATTGGATTTAGGGCCCACCAAGATAATCTATGAAAATTCTTTAATCCTCTCAAAAATCTTTTTTTTTTTTTTTTTTTGTATTTTTTCTGAAGCTGGAAACAGGGAGAGACAGTCAGACAGACTCCTGCATGCGCCCGACCGGGATCCACCCGGCACGCCCACCAGGGGCGACGCTCTGCCCACCAGGGGTCGATGCTCTGCCCCTCCGGGGGGTCGCTCTGCCGCGACCAGAGCCACTCTAGCGCCTGGGGCAGAGGCCAAGGAGCCATCCCCAGCGCCCGGGCCATCTTTGCTCCAATGGAGCCTTGGCTGCGGGAGGGGAAGAGAGAGACAGAGAGGAAGGAGGGGGGCGGTGGAGAAGCAAATGGGCGCTTCTCCTATGTGCCCTGGCTGGGAATCGAACCTGGGTCCCCCGCACACCAGGCCGACGCTCTATCGCTGAGCCAACCGGCCAGGGCTTTTTTTTTTTTTTTTTTTTTTTTTTTTTTTTTTTTTTTTTGACTCTTAAAAATCTTAATCACATTTTTTACCATAGCATAAGGTAATATTTACACATTCCTGGAATTAGGATGTGGATATCTTCTTTTTTTGGGGGGGGCAGCATTCAGTCAATTATAATAATAAAATTAACAATGGTTTCTTAACACCATCTATATTCTTTTTTTTTTTTAACACCATCTATATTCTTATGTCCCCAGTCCACTTCAGATTTCTTCATTTTCTCAAAAATATTTTTTTTACAGTTTGTTTGAATCCAAGCAAGGTCCATTCATTGCATTTATTTTTATTTTTTTTCATTCGGTCTCTTAACTCTCCTATAATCTTAGAACATCTCACTCTGAAATTGTTGAAAAAACAAGGTCATTTATTTGTACATTGGCCCGCATTCTGGATTTATCTGATTGTTTTCTTGTGGTATTATTGTCTGGAAGTTGGAGCCAAAATCTCAATTAGATTCAAATTCAACTTTTAATTTTTTGACAAAAATACACTATCTAAATATTACTGTGTAGTTCAAATTGCATTACCTCAGGTGACAATTTACATTTGTTCACCTTTCAGGATCTAAGATTGATTAAAATATACAGGTGATGGCAGACATCCTTCCAGTGTAAAATTCCATCGGTCCTCTAATGAATCTATGAAGGACTGTTGCCTAAATCAATTATTAAGCATTCTTGCTCTGGTCCAGATTTTCATTAGGTTAGTTTAATCTTTTATTGTTCCCTTTATTTTTGTAGCAGACTGTTTAGAAAAGATCTTTTCATTCTCCATCTCTGTTTAGATTTCCAAATTCATTAGGTAAGGTCCAGGGATATTGGAGACTGAGAGGGAATGGTCTGTCTTGCTTGAGGAGATAAGGAATTAAGGTAGTGTTTCCTAAAGTTCACACTTGAAGCCCATAAAGCAGGTGGTTGTCGTTGAACCTGCTGGATGTGTTGAGGTTAGGGAAAGTTTGCCTGAAGGGAAACAGTGGATCTGGCAATCTCTCCCTTTCTGGGGTCTAATCAGACTTTTACTTGAAAGAACTACTAAGAAAATTCTTTAATGAAGTCCGAGATAGTTGACTTTAGAAGAACGAATTAAGGTACGGCCAAAGAAAAAGTCCATATAGGTCAGGTGGAATCAGAGTGGGGAGTATCCAGGAGGGAGCCTTTCAGAGACTTAATTCATGGACTACATTTTCCAGGATGCCGCTCTTCGGGTCCCACTGCACTGAAGCGACTGCGCGTGCGCTAGGCCGGGGAGGGCCTGCCCTCCCAGGCTCCACAACCCCCGAAATCCCGCGCGCCTGCCTCCCTCCCGCCGCGATCGCCCCCTTCAGGCCCTCGGTTTGTCCACTGGGGGCGCGCGCCGTGCGTGGCAGGCGGTAACTGCGCTGGCGGCTGAGAGCGCGGGTCGCGTGGCGGTGCGTGGTTGCTAGGGGCGCATCAGCCCGCCCGCTTGCCCCGCAGGCCGAGAGAGGAAGCAGCGGGGAGCCGGCGCCGAGCCGGGACGAAGCTGGGTCGGCTAGGTAAGTGTGGCTTAAGAGCCGGGGGTAACCACTCTCCCGCTCCTCCCTCTGCCCGGGTCCTTTCACCCAAGTCCTCAGCCGTCCGTCCGCTTCCGCCCCAGCCCCGCTCCTGCCCGCCACCTCTCCATCCCCTGGGAGGCCAGGGGGCCTCGACCTTCCCCCGGCCGGGACATCGCCCCACTCCGGCACCGTCTCCCCCTCCGCCAGGCGGGTGAACTTTGTCGTCCCCGCCTCTGGTACCCGAGCCCTGCAGCGTACCCTTCCCACAGGCCTCCCTCCGTGCCTTCTGTTTCCCGCCGCTCTGCGATTTAAGTTCTCCCTTGGGTGGGAGCCTAAGCTTCTCTCCGGCTCCATGCCGAATTTAACATGGATCCCCACTTTTTTAGTTTCCCACCTTCAATATCTATAGAAAAATACTTTCCTAAACTGTAGAGATTCAGACAGCATTTGAGAGCCTGTGGAATTTAACTCTTCAATTATTCATCCATCTATCTATCCATCTCTTCATTTAAACTTTCAACAATTTTAAATAAACATTAACAAATATTTCATGAGCCTGGCATCAAGAAAGGCGCTGGGAGGATATAGGGGTGAACAAGACGAGTAGCTGGCTGTCTTGGGGAGATTTTAATCAATTAAATAAGCATTTGCCATAGTGTGTAGTGTGTGCTCTGAGAGAACATTAGATTTTTAGCCCAGGCTCATTCGGGACACCATTGTCACCACTCCCTGGTCTTCACAGTCCTATTCTGGATCTAGGAAATGTTTTAATCCTCCCCTTTTTATGGAGTCATCCCTCAGATATTCCAGATGACATCTTCCTTAATTTCAGCACCTGTTGATTTAGCCAATCAACAAGCTGCCCCTCCTCCTCATAGTTCCTTCTTCATCAACCCCCACCTGGTCACTAAAATCAGAAACTTAGGATCAGTCCAAACTGCTACTTATCTCATTCTCCCTACATCTGTGCCAAAAGGTTTCATCACTGTACCATCTTAAACCTCTCCATTCCCACTGCAACCATTTTAAATCCCTCTTCATCTCTAGCCTGGTCTCTACTTTTCTCATTGGCTCCCTGCCTCCAGGCTAAAATCCTTCCTATTCAACCCATACACTGACACTACAGTAATCTCAAATACAAATCTGATGCTATATTCCTGCTAAGTATCTGTGGTTTTCCTGCAACAGACACTTCAAATGTTTTTATTCATGTATCCCCAAGAAGAATTTTTAAAACCACAGATTTTAAAACCACAAGTGTATTCCTTGCACACCTTTGAGTTGAATTCACTTAGAGTGAATTTCATCACAAGTTTAAACAAGTTTTTTCTTTTAAGAGGAGGAAGAAAATACTAAACTTTTTATAAAAAGAACTAAGTTAAAGATTAACTGTAATTGGAATAAACATTTCATGATTTGTTTTGATAAAATAAGTTTTTTCTTTTTTTTCTTTTTTTTGTATTTTTCTGAAGCTGGAAACGGGGAGAGACAGTCAGATGGACTCTCGCATGCGCCCGACCGGGATCCACCCGGCACGCCACCAGTCTAGCGCCTGAGGCAGAGGCCATGGAGCCATCCGCAGCACCCGGGCCAACTTTGCTCCAATGGAGCCTCTGCTGCGGGAGGGGAAGAGACAGAGAGGAAGGAGAAGGGGAGGGGTGGAGAAGCAGATGGGCGCTTCTCCTGTGTGCCCTGGCCGGGAATCGAACCTGTGACTCCTACACGCCAGGCCGACGCTCTACCACTGAGCCAACCGACCAGGGCCGATAAAATAAGTTTTAACTACCTTAACTAACTTAGCTTTGAGGACAAATATAAAGGAATTACACTTTGGATATGCTGATTTGAAGTCCCTGTAGTACATCCAGATAGAAAGGGCTAGAATGTAATAATTGCAAGTGCCATTTATTGAACACTTACTATGCACCAGGCAAAGTGAGAAAAATGAGCTCAGAAGAATGCTGACATTGAAAGAATGGGCAGAGGAAAAGGGATGGAAGAAGGAAGCAGAGAAGTTATAACCAAATATAAAAATGAGTATGTAAATGAAAAGTCACTTGCTAAAAACTATCTAGGTGAAGCCTTAACTTCAGGGTCTATCTAGTACTCATGGTCTGGAATTGAGTTTAGCTTTCCCATTAGATTCCTTTATGATCTTGGAATTGTCTGATCCTAGGCTCCTGGGTTTTAGCATGGGATCAGATGCTTTGACCTGTCAGTGAAATATAGAGAAAAATTTTCTCTAATATTCTGAAATTTAAGGTGACAGAAAATGATCTGACTCTGGGTGATGGGTATACAATATAATCAGCAGTTCAAATGCTATAGAAATGTTTACCTGAAACCTATGTACTCTTATTGATCAATGTCACCCTGTTAAATTTAATTCTCTCTCTCTAAAAAAAAAATATCCTGAACTTCTCACCCTGTCTTCTGGCAGAACTAGGAAGCCAGACTTGGCATTTTGGAACAAATACAAATATTGAGGGTACTAATTTTTCTTAGGCCCTGAAGTACAGAGGCCATTGTCCTTAGTTGCCCTCATGGCAGTGGTATTTTTGACCAGAGGTGCTCAGATTTTTTATCTCAGAACTTTTTTATGCACTTCAAAAGCTCTTTGGGGTCTTCAATATATAGTTTAGTGTGGGATAGATATATCTATATATATCTTGACATTTACCATATTAGAAATAGAAATATTTATTAATCAGAAATGATAAATCAACTACAAGTTAATATAAACAGCGTTTTTATTTTTATTTTTTTTGGTATTTTTCCGAAGTGAGAAGGGGAGTGCAGACAGACGGACTCCCACATGCGCCCGACCGGGATCCACCCCGCATGCCCACCAGGGGACAATGCTTGACCCATCTAGGGTGTTGCTCCCCTGCAACCGAAGCCATTCTAGCACCTGAGGTGGAGGCCATGGAGCCATCCTCAGCACTCGGGCCAACTTTACTCTCCTGGAGCCTTGGCCAGGAAGAGAGAGACAGAGGGGAAGGAGAGGGGGAAGGGTGGAGAAGCAGATGGGCGCTTCTCCTGTGTGCCCTGGCTGGGAATCGAACCTGGGACTTCCACATGCTGGGCCAATGCTCTACCGCTGAGCCAACTGGCCAGCGCCATAAATAGCATTTTTAAAATGCAAAATATTATTTCAAAAGATTAGTAAGAAGCATGGCATTGTTTTTGCATCTCTCTTATGTCTGTCTTAATGGAAGACAGCTGGACTTTCCTGTTTCTGCAGTCATCTGGTTGTGTGATGTGTTGTTTTCGTTGAATTATGAAGAAAATTCATCACACAGATGTTTCTTTGCAAAAGGGAGGAGTATTTCCATAACTTTTTCAGATAATTGTGAGTATCCTCCTTTGGTATTACACAAAGGTTAAGAAAGGATGGTTTTGTAAAGGTTAGTTTCAATGTGGAATCTGAAATGATAATAAACTCCTCATACTTTGTTACAGTAAAGTCCATTAGTCTGTCTCTTACTTTGAGCAGATCTTTTACCCATGAGTAATTCTGTAACATTGTTTGATAGGTATTTGGAAAAATACTGATTCACTGAGTCATGAAGACCTTCCAGATGTTGTCACATTTTATTATATAATATTAAAAATTATATTCATATTGTCACCACACTCATTAGAAAAATGGTTAAGTACTAGGAAGCTCTCAAGCTTGTAGTGGTAGATACAAGTTTGCCAAAATTCTAATTTTCTTTTGGAAGCTCAAATTTTATTGTTGGCAACAAATACTGTCAAGTCAGTTGTTTTCCTTGAAGTGACAGGCTTTGTTGGGTTTTTTTCCCAGAAAATAAATCTGCCAAATACCAAAGTCTGACTAACCCAACACTTGCGTGTTCTTCATTCTTTCAAGTAACATGGTGTTCCACGGAAGATTTTTACAGTTCAGATAATGCATCTTCTTTACACCACATAAGTGGTTTGATGTACTTATTTTGTCACACAGAATACTAGACATACTTGAGGACTGAGACTTAATAATTTTTACTGTGGCCTCAAGGACATGCTTAGGTAAAGCAGGCATTCATTCATTCCTGTGTGGGGAAGAAGTTATGTGCTGGTGAAGGCTCTAACTTGGTGCACTGTCTCGATTCCTGCCCAGGCGCCAGCTGTTTGACCCACCGTTGCGTTTGCACCATCAGTGGAATGACCACGGTACAAAAAGCAAAGCACGTCTAAGTTTTGTTATGAATATGGTTTCACCTAGCAGGACCCCTGAGAGGGTCCTGGGGTCCCTGCACGTTCGTGTACCCCACTTGGAGGACTGCTGCTCTAGAGGGAGGACTTCTCAGGAGGAGGAAAGAGGGTCCTTTCTGCAGCTGATAAAGGTCAAGGCATCAGGAGAGCTAGTGTCTTAGTTATTAAACCTTCAGCTGTTTTTTGTTTTTCAGTAATTTGTGGATTTGCTTCCTTCAGCTCTAACTGCTGTGAGCTGTAGTTTTCCCTCAGTTTTGCCACCCTTTTTTGCAGTACTGAACTGTGTTCTGCAGAGCTACTTATCTTACCTTGTGGGACTGTCCCTCCTTTCTCATTAGGGCTGGGTTAGTGACCTTCCTTTCTCAGTAGGACTTTAAGAACTTCATTGCTCTTCCAACTTTCTTTGGGGAGACATAGCTTGGGATTTGTTTCATAAGAAGAGAAATAGATTCTGGTTCCTACATTCCTCCCCATTTCATTTGGTTCCGAGTAAGTCAGTACTGTCTTCTAGCACAACTACAGAGCAATCAAAGTAATCTTGTCAAAGATCTTGCGAATTGTCGACTCTGAACCATTTATGATGTCCTGAGTTTCATGTAGACTCTGAACCATTTCTGATGTCCTGAGTTGCCCTGGTGACTGAGGGAAAGACCTAGAAGAAGGAGGAAAAGGAAACGGCAGATCCCAAGAGTCACACACACACTCCTGTAAGAGAGGAGAGTGATTTAATCTGTGGGTAGTGAATAATTGCTTTCTGTAAAAATAGATACCTTTTCTAAGTTGGTCTGGGCCTGGCCCTTGGAGATTTGAAGGTTTGAGACAGCAGCCATGAATTTTCAAGCCTCAGCTGCTCGTCATTCACTCGAGGAAGAAACCTGAGGCAAAATCACCCCACAAAGAGCGGAAGGAAGAAAGAGATGCAGTTTCTGAGTGCCGTGTAAAGGTGACAGAGCAGGCTGTTGAGATTCCTGAGACTGGATGCTTTAGACGGGGAGCGGCTGGGGCCAAGGAAGTCTGTCTGGCTTCTGCTGTGACAGTCCTGCACTTGGTGAAGGGGGTGGGAGATTAGGGGTTGGCCTGAGCCACCATGCAAATAGAAAGGGATGTTTGAGGCCATTTTATCATTAGAGTGGTCTGCAGTTATTTACACTCCTTTTCTTTTCCCTTCAGTCAGTTTTGTGTGTGTGTGTGTGTGTGTGTGTGTGTCAGAGACAGAGAGAGTCAGAGGGACAGATAGGGACAGACAGAAAGAAAGGGAGAGAGATGAAAAGCATCAGTTCTTCATTTCAGCTCCTTAGTTGTTCATTGATTGCTTTCTCATATGTGCCTTGACTGGGGGGCTACAGCAGAGGAAGTGATTTCTTGCTAAAGCCAGTGACCCTGGGCTCAAGCTGGTGAGCTTTGCTCAAACTAGATGAGTCCACACTCAAGCTGGCGACCTCGGGGTCTCGAACCTGGGTCCTCCGCATCCCGGTCTGATGCTCTATCCACTGTGCCACTACCTGGTCAGGCCCTTCAGTCAGTTTTTAAAACAGCTTCGTGGAAGTATAACTGACATGGACAGATCCATCACTCCTGAGTGAATTGTTAATTAACCCTTGTTCTAGGGAGCCTGAGTACCCTTATGAACCTGTGAGAGGAGAGTTGGGCAGCATTGCAGAAGAGGAGGCTAGATTCAGGCAGTCATCTTCCCCTTCTACCAGGTTAGTTCTGCAGTTGTCTGTTATTGATAGATACGCAGGGCTTCCCTGTTAAAACCTTCGTGGAGCTTATGAGGCTTAGCCATGTGAAAAGAGAACTGTCGTAAAAGATGGACTTTGCAAAGTGTCAGTATTCCTGGACAGAGTGGGCTACTTAAAAAAAAAAGGCAAGTAAAATATAAAAATTCAGAAGGAAGAGGTTCAGTGGAGCAAAGGCCTGCAGACAGGGTTGAGAGTGGGCTTAAGCTGGGCCTACTTAAAAAAAAAAAAGGCAAGTAAAATATAAAAATTCAGAAGGAAGGGGTTCAGTGGAGTAAAGATCTGCAGACAGGTTTGAAAGGCTTATTCTGCCCTGACTGGATAGCTCAGTTGATTAGAGTGTTGTCCCAAAGCACAGAGGTTGCTGGTTCGATCCCCAGTCAGGGCACATATAGGAGCAAATCAAGTTCCTGCGTCTCTCTCCCTCTCCCTCTGTGACTCTCTAAAGTCAATAAAATAAACATTAAAAAAAAAAAAGAAAGGCTTATTCCAGGAGTTTAGTGCTAAGGCTAGCATAGAATGGAATTAGAGGGGCAGACCTGCGAGCTGCAGATTTAAATTCAGCCTGGACACTGTTGTAGTAGTCCAGATCTGAGCGGTGGTGAAAATAAGAGAGGAAGCATGCTATGAAGAAAGACTCATAAGTTTTGTGTCTGGCTTGGCTTTGGAGAATAAGGCAAAGGAAGAAGTCAGGAGTGACCTAAGTTTTCCTCATAGGTGACTGAGAGAAAGGAGCTTCCACTGAAAGAAATGGGGAGGTCAAGGGTACAGAGCTAGTTTGACAAACTGGATTGAAGTGGTTGGACTTGCACGTAGAAAAGATGGAGCAGACAGCTGGTGTTGAGGACACGAAGCCTGAGAGAGGGTCACGACTGAAAGTGACTGTCTCTTGCAGATAATAGTTGAAATTGTGGGAGCAAAGGGGTTTAATGTGGGAGAGGATAAAAGAGAGGTGCTGTGGAAAAGTTTGGAGGGGCTTCCGAAGGAGGAAAGGTATTATTGAAGGAGTTGGGTGTGGCGGTGGCAGGGTTTGTGCACTGAGCAGAGTAGCAGCAAGGAGATGGTGGTAGGAGAGAAGCACTCATAGCTCTTGAAGACACACTTGTTTATTCAGCATATATTTAAGGAACCCTGATTGCTTTCCAGGGCTAGACATATGCTGTGTGAATGAGGTCCCAGTTCCCATTGAGATTTCATTGGGAAGAGAAGATAAACAAATAACAAAGGAAAGTTGAAATCAAGTTTTCATTTTCAAATATATCAATAGTAAGGTTTTTCACTAGATGATTTATTTATATAGCTCAGAAATTCAAATGATAGAAAAAAAAGGTATACACAGAGAAGCCTCATACCTCATTGTTAACATGTTTTTAAAAAAATCAGGACCCTGGCTGGTTGGCTCAGTGCTAGAGCCTCAGCTCGGCATATGGATGTCCCGCGTTCGATTCCTCGTCAGGGCACACAGAAGTGACTATCTGCTTTATCCACCCCTCCCCCTCTCCCTTTTCTCTATCTCTCTATTATTTAAGGGAAAAAAAATCAGTTTCCATTTATGATTCCAATGTTTCTTTAGGCACTTATAAAGTAATATATAAAGTAATATTAGTATATAATAATTTTAGATAGTGGGGCGATGAAACAGACTAGAACAAGGTAATGTAATAGGGAATGATTAGGAGTGTTGCAGTATTAGGGTAGACAGGCTCTTTGAGGTGGTGTTAGCCAAGTACTAACTAAGCTAGCCATTGAGCCATCTGAGTGTTTTAGAGGGAACAACGAAGACCCTGGGAACAAGCCTGGCGAGGGGGAAAAGTGAACTGATAAGGTCTGAGGGAGAGACCAGGCGTCACATCACATTGGCCTTGGAGCCCTCCAGTGGCTTTAAAAAGCTCCCTTTTAAAAAGAGCACTGTGGCCACTGTCTGAAGAATAGATTATAAGAGGTGGTAAGAGTAGAAGCAGGGAAACCAGCAGGTGAGAGATAACAGTAATTTAGACTGAGATAATAACTGGAAACGGAGAAGAATAGATGGATTCAAAAAAAAAAAGGCCCTGGCCGGTTGGCTCAGCGGTAGAGCATCGGCCTGGTGTGCGGGGGATCCGGGTTCGATTCCAGGCCAGGGCACATAGGAGAAGCGCCCATTTGCTTCTCCACCCCCCCCCCCCCCCTTCCTCTCTGTCTCTCTCTTCCCTTCCCGCAGCCAAGGCTCCATTGGAGCAAAGATGGCCCCGGGCGCTGGGGTTGGCTCCCTGGCCTCTGCCCCAGGCGCTAGAGTGGCTCTGATCGTGGCAGAGTGACGCCCCGGAGCAGCAGAGCATCGCCCCCTGGTGGGCAGAGCGTCGCCCCTGGTGGGCGTGCCGGGTGGATCCTGGTCGGGCGCATGCGGGAGTCTGTCTGTCTCTCCCCGTTTCCAGCTTCAGAAAAATACAAAAAAAAAAAGAAAACCCTGGGCTTGCCTGGTCAAGACACACATGGGAGTTGATGCTTCCTGCTCCTCCCCCTTCTCTGTTTGTCTCTCTCTCCTCTCTAAAATGAATAAATAAAATCTTTAAAAAAAAAAAAAAAAAAGAATAGATGGATTCAAGGACCTATATTGGAAACTAGAAGGACTTGATGGATTGAATGGGTGGAAGTGAAGCTCTGCCCAGATTAGGGCGAAGACATTCCCACAGGGCATGCTGGGAGTTTCTGTGTTGCATAAAAACCCGTCCCAGGGACATAGTTCCTTTTGCCTGGATGCTTTTTTATTAAAGTCTTCTTTGTGCAATTGCAGCTTATTTCCTGTCTCTGACTCTAAAAGATTAATAGACTTCCAAAGGTTAAGTGAGGAATGTTATTGATCATTCCTGTTTTATTTTATTTTTTTGATCATTTCTGTTTTATTACTCCTCCCACTTCCCTTAGCATGACTTTTTACTGAAATATGACATTCCCATCTAGTTTCAAGGAGATTAAAAGATAACGTGTTCCTTCCTTGAATAACAGTGGTCATAGAGAACTGGGAGCTTCCCACAGTGTCCCTTTGTTTTCTTGAGCTAGCCCTGAAGTCCTTATCTCAGCCTCTGTGTTCCTGTTTCTCAGGTTGGTGCTGACAGCAACTGCTTTCTCAGCTGAAGGCAAGACAGGACTTGTGTTTTGTTGGGTAGTGGAATTTTCACATAGAATCAGGTTTAAACAGCCTTTTTCCCCCAACTAATTGGAGACACCCCCCCCCCCCCACACACACACATTGTGTGTTGATGGGCTCCAGAGAAAGTGCTGTTAAACTTCATCTACCAGGCTGTGGTGTGTGCCTTCTTCCTTAAACTCCCCTTCAGCCGCAGTTCGCAGATTCCTGGCAGGTTAGAGCGGAGTGTGCCAGGTGGCTAGTTCATGTTAAGCTGACCACCACCAGTGGCTACATTGGAAAGACTTGTGTTCTGGTGAGATTCTTCACCAGTCATGTAACCTCAGTTCTTATGCCTTAGGGATGATAGGTGGATCCTCCAATCAAACTGCTTCAGGTAATGGAGCAAGGAATCTTATTACTATATTGGCTTGAATTAACTGGTAAATCCATTCTTGTCACTCTAATTTCAAAGAAGAATTGAGGTTGGTTGTGTGCTGCCTGCTTTCTGGTCTGAAGAAGGCAGCCTTCCCTGTATGTAGAAATGACTTTTCTAACCTTTTTTTTTTTTTTTTTTTGTATTTTTTCTGAAGCTGGAAACAGGGAGAGACAGTCAGACTCCTGCATGCGCTGGACAGGGATCCACCCGGCACGCCCACCAGGGGGCGATGCTCTGCCCCTCCGGGGCGTTGCTCTGCCGCGACCAGAGCCACTCTAGCACCTGGGACAGAGGCCAAGGAGCCATCCCCAGCGCCCGGGCCATCTTTGCTCCAAGGGAGCCTTAGCTGCGGGAGGGGAAGAGAGAGACAGAGAGGAAGGAGGGGGTGGGGGTGGAGAAGCAAATGGGCGCTTCTCCTATGTGCCCTGGCCGGGAATCGAACCCGGGTCCCCCGCACGCCAGGCCGATGCTCTACCGCTGAGCCAACCGGCCAGTCTAACCTCTTTTATTTTGAAATGATATTGGACTTGCAAAACAGTTGTAAAAATAGTACAAAGAATTCCTTTTTTTTTTTTTACCCAGAGTTATCAAATGTTAATATTTTACCACACTTACTTTATTATTCATTCTTATGTGAATTGTGAACTGTTTTTATTTTTTTCTAATTTCTTGGGGTGATGTTGTTTGCAAAACCGTACAGGTTTCAAGTGTACAACTCAAGGAAACATCATCTGCACACTGTGTGGTGGGCCCTCGCCCCAAGCAAAGTCTCTTTCGTCCCGACCTCCCCCACCGCTTTGCCCTCTTCCACCCACTCTCTCCCCTGGCCTCTGGCTAGCACCGCACTCTGTCTGTGTCTTATATGTGTGTGTTTGTGTGCGTAATCCCTTACCTTCTTCATCCAGCCCCCAACTCCCCTCCCCTCTGACAGCTGTCAGTTTGTTCCATGTATTTATTCCTGTTTCTGTTTTGTTCATCAGTTTATTTATTCATTGGATTCCACCTATAAGTGAGATTGTATGGTATTTGTTTTTCTCTGACTGGCTTATTTCACTTAATCTAATAATCCTTAGGTCCATTCATGCGCTAGATCTCAAAAGGTAAGATTTCCTTTTTCTTTTTTATGGCTGAGCAGTACTCCATTGTATAAATGTACCACAGCTTTTTCATCCACTCATCTGCTGATGGGCACTTGGGCTGTTTCCAGATCTTAGCTATTGTAAATAATGCTGCAGTGAACATAGGGGTGCATATATTGTTTTGAATTAGTATTTTTTGTTTCTTAGGCTATATTCCCAGAAGTGGAATTGCTGGGTCGAAAGGCAGTTCATTTTTAACTTTGGGGGAAATTCCACACTGTTCTCCACAGTTCCTGCACCAGTCTGCATTCCCCCCAGCTCTGCACAAGGGTTCCCTTTTCTCCACATCCTCGCCAGTACTTATTTGTGGATTTACTCATGATAGTCATTTTGATAGGTGTGAGGTGATATCTCATTGTGTGTTTTTTTAAAGATTTTGTTTATTGATTTTAGAGAAAGGAAAGTGAGAGAGAAAGATGGGGGGGAGCGGGAAGAATCAGCTAATAGCTGCTTGTCATATGTGCCTTGACCAAGCAAGCCCAGAGTTTTGGACCGAGACCTCAGCATTTCAGCATTCGCTGCACCACCAAAGGTCAGGCTCATTGTGGTTTTAATTTGCATCTCTCTGATGATTAGTGATGTTGAGCTTTTTTTTTTTTTTTTAACTGAGACAGGGAGAAAGGGACAGAGACATGAAGGGAAAGAGATGAGAAACACCAACTATTAGTTGTGGCACCTTAGTTGTTCATCGATTGCTTTCTCTTATGTGTCTTGACCTGGGGGCTCCAGCTGAGCCAGTGACCTTGGGCTTAAGCCAGTAACTTTTGGGCTCAAGCCAGCAACTGTGAGGTCATGTCTCAAACTGGCGACCCCTTGCTCAAGCCGGATGAGCCTACTCTCAAGCCAGCAACCTCAGGGTTTCAAACTTGGTTCCTCAGTATCCCAGGCCAATGCTCTATCCATTGCACCACCACTTGGTCAGGTGTGCATTTTTTCATATATCTGTCGGCCATTTGTATGTCATTTTTTAAATTTTTTTGAGAGAGGGAGAGACAGGAAGGGAGAGAGATGAGAATCATCCACCCATAGTTGTGTCACTTCAGTTTTTCATTGCTTTCTTCTTATAAATGCCTTGATGGGGGGAGGGGCTCAAGCCTTGGCAGTGACCTCTTGCTCAAGCCAGTGACCCCACAGTCAAGCCAGTGACCCTGGGGTTTCGAACCTGGGATGTCAGCATCCCAAGTCAACGCTCTACCACTGGTTAGGTAGTCATTTGTCTGTTATGGTTTTTTTTTCTTCTTCTTCTTTTCCAAGTGAGAGGAAGGGAGATAGAGATGCAGACTTTTGTGTGTGCCCTAGCCAGGATTCACCAGGCAAACCCCATCTGGGGCCAATGCTCGAATCAACCAAGCTATTTTACAGTCTGAGGGTGATGTGCTGCGACCATCTGAGCCATTCTCAGTGCCCAGGGCTGACACTTGGACCAATCAAGTCACTAGCTGGGCAGGAGAAGAGGGAGAGAAGGAGGAAAGGGAAGGGGAGAGGAGCTGATGGTCACTTCTTTTGTGTGTGCCCTGACTGGGAATCAATCCCAGGACTTCCATATGCTGGGCCAACACTCTGTCCACTGACCCACCTGCCAGGGTCTAATATATTTTTATATTGGGTTGGTTTTCATTTCCTTTTTTATTTTATTTTATTTAATTTTATTTTTTATTTATTTATTTTTTTATAGGGACAGAGAGAGGGATAGATGGGGACAGACAGACAGGAACGGAGAGAGATGAGAAGCATCAATCATCAGTTTTTTGTTGCGACACCTTAGTTGTTCATTGATTGCTCTCTCATTCGTGCCTTGACCGCGGGCCTTCAGCAGACCAAGTAACCCCTTGCTCAAGCCAGTGACCTTGGGTCCAAGCTGGTGAGCTTTTTGCTCAAGCCAGATGAGCCCGCGCTCAAGCTGGCGACTTCGGGGTCTTGAACCTGGGTCCTGCGCATCACAGTCCGACGCTCTATCCACTGCACCACCGCCTGGTCAGACTCATTTCCTTTTTGAGTTATAAGAGTTCTTTATATATTTTGAATACAAGTCCTTTATAATTGCAAATATTTTTTCTCAGTTCATGGAATTTTTTCCATTTTCTCAATAGGGTTTAAAAAAATTTTTTTTAAGTGAGAGGAGGGAAGGTAGTGAGACAGATTCCCCCATGTGCCCTGACCAGGATCCACCCAGCAACTCCCCTCTGGGGCTGATGCACGAATCAACCAAGCTATTTTTAGCACCTGAGGCTGACTGGCTGGGACCAACTGAGCTATCCTTAGCACCCAGAGCTGATGCTCAGACCAGTCAAGGCACTGGCTGTAGGAGGGACAAAAGGAAAGAAGAGGGGAGAGTGAGGCAGATGGTTGCTTCTCTTGTGTGTGCCCTGACCAGGAATCGAACCTGGGACATCCATATGCTAGGCCAGTGATCTATCCACTGAGTCAATTGGTCAGATATATATATATATATATATATATATATATATATATTAATTGAGAGGAGGGGAGGCAGAGATAGACTCCTGCGTGTGCCTGTCTGGGATCCACCTGGTAAGCCCCTACGGGCTGATGCTCTGCCCATCTGGGGCATTTGCTTCGTTGGTCAGCAACCAAGCTATTCTTAGTGCCTGAGGCAGGCCACAGAGCCATCCTCAGTGCCCAGGGCCAACTCACTCAAACCAACAGAGTCATGGCTGCAGGAGGGGGAGAGAGAGAGGGAGGGGAAGAGAAGTGATAGGGGGAGGGGTGGAGAAGCAGATGGTCTTTTCTCCTGTGTGTCTGGACCAGGAATTGAACCCGGAGGATCCACACACCAGGCTGACGCTCTACCACTGAGCCAACCGGCCAGGGCCCAGGGCCACATTTTTAATTGTGCTATAGTCCAGCTAAGAACTAGATGGTTATCAAAATATTTTTATTAGTCATACTTTTGATAATATCTAAAAAGTATTTGCCTAGCTCAAAGTCATAAAAATTTTCTTCTGTGTTTTCTGCCAGAAGTTTTATAATTTTAGTACCTACTTAGAGCTCTCTGATCCATTTTGAGTTAATTTATGGTGTAAGGTAACGATCTAAGTTTATTTTTTTTGTACATGAATATCCAGTTGTTCCAACATCATTTATTATAGACTATCCTTTCCTCTTAAATTGCCTAGGCAACTTTATAAACTATTATAGGCATGTCTTGTAGATATTGCAGTTCCAGGCTACTGCAGTAAAGCTAGTTGTAATCTTCTTGTTGATGGAGGGTCTTCCTTTCAAGTTATAAGAAACCAACATCTGTGAAGCCCAGTAAAGCAAAGCACAATAAAATGAGTTGTGCCTGTAGTTAACCATTAATATATGAGTTTTTTTCTAGACTCTATTTGGTTCTGTTGATCTGTATGTTTATTCTTATGCCAATACCATGTTATTTAGATTACTGTAGCTTTATACTAAGTTTTGTAATCAGCTATTATTTTTCAAAATTGTTTTGGCCATTCTAGTCTTTTCCATTTCCATGTAAATTTTAGGATCAGCTTGTTAATTTCTTGTTGTTGTGAGTCGGGAGCGCAGAGAGAGAGATCAGCAGACGAAATCATTGTGGACTAGCAAAGGACCACCGCTCGCTCAGGCAAATGGCCCCGAGTTCACGCTGTGTCCTATTTTTATTCACAAGACTTCAAAAAGCTTGTTTATTGAGAAATTGGCATAACATTAAGCATAACTTTTACTTAAAGATACATGGAGTACACCTGCATGATAGCTTAATAACAATATAATATCAAAAGGCATTAATTGCTATTGCTTCTGTGGTTCCCACAACATTCCCCTCTTGATCTCAAGGGATAACCTTGAAAGGAACAGAAATCTTATGAGAATGTTTTACTGAGAAAAAAGCCCAGCAACTGCCTTCAGTCACATAGACCTGTTTCAGTGACCCACCTTCAAGTCACAAAACAATTCTCTTGGCGAAACATTCTTTTCTTGTTGGCTGTGTTCCTATTCAAGGCCATGCAATGGGTTATTCTACTACAATTTCTCCAGAAAAGCCCGCTGGGATTTTGATAGAAATAGCATTTACTTCATAGATCAATTTAAGAAGAATTGCCATCTTAACAATATTGTGTCTTCCAATTCATGCACATGTTATATCTTTTCATATATTGAGGTCTTTAATTTCTCTCAGCAGTGTTTTGTAGTTTTGTTTTTTTTTTAAAGATTTTATTTATTCACTATAGAGAGGAGAGAGAGAGAGAGAGAAGAGAGAGAGAGAGAGAGAGAGAGAGAAGGGGGGAGGAGCAGGAAGCATCAACTCCCATATGTGCCTTAACCAGGCAAGCCCAGGGTTTTGAACCGGCAACCTCAGCGTTTCCAGGTTGACGCTTTATCCACTGCGCCACCACAGGTCAGGCTGTTTTGTAGTTTTCATTGTACTTCTTTTGTTAAATTTATTTCTAAGTACTTTATTTGTTTTCCTTTTTATTGAATTTATTGGGGTGACACTGGTTAACAAAATTATACAGGTTTCAAGTGCACAGTTCTACAGCACATCATCTGTACACTCTTGTGTGTTCACCACCCCAAGTCAAATCTCCATCCTAAGTATTTTTTTTTGATGCTATTGTGAGTGGAATTTTTATTTTTTTTTATTTTTTTTGCGAGCGAGACAGAGTGAGAGAGAGGGACAGACAGAGACAGACAGACAGGAAGGGGAGAGAGATGAGAAGCATCAATTCTTTGTTGCGGCATCTTAGTTGTTCAATGATTGCTTTCTCATATGGCTCCAGCAGAGCAAGTAAACCCCTTACTCAAGCCAGTGACCTTTGGGCTCAAGCTGGCAACCATGGGTCATGTCTATGATCCCATGCTCAAGCCAGCGACCCTGCGTTCAAGCTGGTGAGCCAGCACTCAAGCTGGATAAGCCCACACTCAAGCCAGCGACCTCGAGGCTTCGAACCTGGGTCCTCCACGTCCCAGGCTGACACTCTACCCACTGCACCATCACCTTGTCAGGCTTGAATTGTTTATTTCATTTCATTTTACTTGTTGTTAGTATATAGAAATAAAAATCTATTTTTGTATATTGATCTTATATTTTATAATCTTACTAAACTTGTTTATTCTAGTAGGTTTTGTGTAGATTTCTTAGGAATTTCTATGTACAAGATCATGTCTCCTACAAATAAATATAGTTTTACTTTTTCCTTTGCAATCTACATGCATTTAATTTCTTTTTCTTGCCTTATTATACTGGTTAGAATTTCTGGTACAGTGTTGACTAGAAATGAGGAGAATTGACAGCCTTACCTTATTCCCAGTCTTAGAGGGAAAACATCTAGTGTTTCATTATTAAGTGTGATGTTCGCTCTTTCTGTGATCTTATAACACGCTCCTATCAAATTTTGAGTATTTCCTTACCTTTGACCGCATATTCCAGGCTCATCGAATGTTCTTCCTGCCCCAGCTGTTTTTTTTTTTTGTTTTTTTTTTTTTTACAGAGGCAGAGATAGACAGGGACAGACAGACAGGAACAGAGAGAGATGAGAAGCATCAATCATCAGTTTCTCGTTGCGCGTTGCGACTTCTTAGTTGTTCATTGATTGCTTTCTCACATGTGCCTTGACCGTGGGCCTTCAGCAGACCGAGTAACCCCTTGCTGGAGCCAGCGACCTTGGGTCCAAGCTGGCGAGCTCTTTGCTCAAGCCAGATGAGCCCGCGCGCGACCTCGGAGTCTCGAACCTGGGTACTTCCGCATCCCAGTCCGACGCTCTATCCACTGCGCCACCGCCTGGTCAGGCGCTGTTTTTTTTTTTAGAAGTTTTATTTTTATTTTTTTAAAGATTTTATTTATTCATTATAGAGAGGGAGGGGGGGAGAGAGAGAGAGAGAGAGAGAGAGAGAGAAGGGGGGAGGAGCAGAAAGCATCAACTCCCATATGTGCCTTGACCAGGCAAGCCCAGGGTTTTGAACCGGCAACCTCAGGGTTTCCAGGTTGACACTTTATCCACTGCGCCACCACAGGTCAGACCCCCAGCTGTTTTTAAAGGAATTCTAGTTCCTTGGTTCCTTTCATAGACAAATGGTATGTGGGAACCAGGGTGCGAACTCTAGGTGACTAACAATCACTTTTTAATTCTTCACTCAGTGTTTTCGGAATACCCAGCCATCTAGTTATAAAAACTATAAAAGACCCAGAAGCTAAGGGTCTTCTCTTGGTATGTTCAAAAGCACTTTTCAGTTGCTTTTTAGTGCCAAGTCACACCTGCAGCTGAAAATTGACATAGTTATTGGTAATGTAGCAAGTATCACAAAAGTTCTCAGATGACAAGACAGTTAGGTCTTTTTTATAAAAAGAATATTACTTGTATTAGCTGAAATTCTGTGATGGAAGAATAATTGCCTACTCCACATGTTTTCTGAGAAGGTCAGATCATTTGGTGCCAGTGATAATGAGTGTGATAACTGCCAGCCCTTGAATGTTCAATGTGGAGCAAATATTGTGCTTTATGTGAATTTTCTAATTTGATCCCACCGCTGCCAGTGGGGGTTATGGTACTTCCTCTCTCATCTTTTCCCATACATTCCAGCTGTGTTGTTTCATCATTGAACGGATTCACTATTCATCAGAGCTCTGCTTAATGTGAGTCACCGAGGGATGGTAGTTGCTGATGCAGCGTGGTTGTGAGTGTGGTAGTGCCCAGGAGCCTCTTGGAAAACTTCATACAATTCATATGTGGTTGGCCGGTTGGTGTTCGTTTTTGAAAGATCAGACAGTACAGATGGCTGGGAAGTAAACTGGAATACTAGCGCATTCCCCTTCACGGCCCAATCCTTTATCCCACGCCTCTCCCCAAGGTTAGTGTGTATATTCTCCTGACCTTGGTTTTGATAATGTATCAAAATGTCCTGAAAGCATTTCA
Organism: Saccopteryx bilineata; assembly: GCF_036850765.1. NCBI lineage: Eukaryota > Metazoa > Chordata > Mammalia > Chiroptera > Emballonuridae > Saccopteryx > Saccopteryx bilineata. Next base: position 18,203,284 of record NC_089494.1, on the reverse strand, counting down.
GAGGGACTTTTCTTACCAAGAACTCATGCCTTAGCTGCTCTAACTTTCGTTTCAGCTGGACATTTTCTTGTTTGGACTTTAACTGAGGAAGTTAGCCAGAAACAGGCCTATTTCTTCTAAACTTGAACTCTTGTGCCCCGTTTGCCTCTTAAGCATGCCTGTTCACCAAGGCTATGTCGGAGCAAGAAGTAGCTCTTTAAAATATGTTAGATTATTCAAAATATTATTTTCCAGATGAGGCCAGTTTATTTGTTCCTGAAGTAAGTTTCTTGTAAGCTGCTGATTGAAGGGTCAACTGATAGTGGATCTTTTGGACTTAGAGAAAGTAAGTATATATGCCTTTGCTTATCTTTAAGTAATGGATATAAATGTGTGTAAATTGAATGAAAATATGGAACTTGTGCCTCCTTTTAAGTTACATAATCATTAATAATTATAAGTTTAGATTTGCTTATATTGGGTGTTTTTGAAATAGGACTTTCATTAGTGGTCTGTGTGAGACGTTCTACATACAGAAATGCCTTTTCTCCCTATTCTCTTTCCTTTCACATTTCCTACCCTATCTCCTGGGAGATGGGCAGCCGGTTTACCGGATTCTAAAGGCGTACACACGCAGCAAGTTTGTATCGCCAAGGTCCACTAAGGTGCACTTAAACATGTGAGGGGAGCTGGGAGAAGGGTCTCAGCCATTGTGTCGGGAGCTCCACCTGCACTACAGGGGACGAGTTTTATGACTTGCGGAAGAACTGCCTTCTGAGTGCAGGCTGTCTGTGGGACCAGGGTGCCAAACATTATTTGCCCATCTGGACTTTGATTTAATGGCAGAAACCACTATTTATAGTGTGTTAGATTTTTAAACTATTTTCTCACTTCTTCTGCTTTTTATATTTTGGGCCTTCTAAAGCTTTTTGAAGTCACTCTGCATTGGCAATGGGGTCATTTCCTGGCCCTTGAGTGGCAATGTTGTTGACGGCAGCATATAACAAAAGGTGACCTGTGGCAGCAGTCAGGGGGCCTGGATGTTCTAGTTACATCTCTGCTTCCCCAGCATGTGGAGTTTGGGTTTCATCAGGAATCTCTGTAAGGGGAAAGAAGAAAGCTGCTTTCAGCAACCATCATCCCCTTGTCTACACCAGACACTGCTTCTGAACCAGAACCAGTGGTGCCAGATTGGAGCATTTATACATGATACTGTTTACTTCATGTTCCTGAAGCTCCTCTTTGCCGAATATGACGTGACAGATTTGTCTTCGCTTGGCAGTTCCTGACACAGACATCTTAGCCAGCGCTGGATATCTCTTGCTAGCTGTGGAGCTATTTTCCAAAGATTTACAGAAACATCATCTCACCTGCTTGGCCCGTTTCCAGATAATGCTTTTCTGGCAAGACAGGTAGCCTTTCCAGGTTGCCATCCTGCACATCATGGGGACTATGAGAGGAAGTGGGAGTGGGGACAGGCCATTGCAGACACATACGAGATCTGGAATCCTGTTAGAAAAGAACCCACTTTACTCTGGCACCTGCCCAGCTGGCCCACATAGCATTCTGCCTGGAAGCAGGCCACCCTCAGCTTCGCCTTTCTCTTCCTCATTTGCATCAAGAATCAAGTCAGCTAGATGCCAGGCCATTTGTGTCCATATTCCTGGTGCTGAGGATTCATAGGGTGCATTCAGGGAGGCAGACTTTGAGCAATGTGTGCAGAAGGAAGGGCTCTCTTCACCCAGCCCTGGGGGGTGGTGTGCAGAGGACACCCAGGGCTACGAGGGAGAGTGGGCTTGGCTGTGGTGCTGATGTGAGTGCGGCCGTGCTCCTGGGTGCTTTCCCCGCACAGGGGCTCAGTGTCAACAGTGAACATTGTTTCTAAGCTGGCTCGTATCTTCCGTAAGCTTAGGGGTGATAGAGGGGATAGTGACTGTGTATTTCATTCCTGTTTAAGAGGCAGTGTGGAGTCAGACAGACTCAAATTAAAAAAATTATTTTTAAATTTAATTTACAATACTACTCATTAGTGGTTATTTAATTATAGAAGAGGTCATTAGCTTTTCTGAGTCTCAGATTCTTCATCAGTAAATTGAATATGAGGTTTTTGTGAGGATTAAATGAGCTAATACAGGCAAAATGCCTAGCACGGTAGCTGGAATTTATTAGGTGCCCAAACTAGCATTCATCAGTACTAGTGTGCTTCCCCTCATTTATAGTAGTTTTTCAGTTTATTCACTCAGCAATATTGATCCCTTATTGTGTGTCAGACCCTGGACTGGGGACATTAGTTGGAGGATGTCCCCTAGTTAGATGAGCAGTCCATAGTTGAAGCTCAGTGAAACAGAAACAATGATGGTGGCGTGCACAGAGATGAGACATTCTCTTTGAACCAGAGAATCCAGGAAGACTACCTGGAGAAGGTGTTACTCGAACTGATCATTCTTAAGTCTGGTGAAAGAGAAGGAAAGGGCTCCAAGGAGCAGCATTTGTAAGGACAGGAAGGTCTGAGATAACAGGATGCACACGAGGAACCGCAGGAGGGTGTTTTTCAGGGAGTTCCGGCCTGAATTTCATTTCCTTAGCCTTTTCCTCCCATCACTTTGGTATGTCTGTTGTGTTATATTGGTGGGGAAAGAAGTGAATTCCTGAAAGAGGGCTGTGTGAGCTGGGACTGGGAGTCTGTCGAGTGTACACAACACACACTCGTGTCGTCTTGTAAAGCCACTGGCTGAATTTGACTTTCCTTTGCATGCACTTCTCTACTATACGTGTCAGAATGTACCGGTAATTGTTCTCTGCATAGTATTTCCAGAGTTTGGACTTCGTGGAAATCCTTTTTCTGTCACCTTAATTTGAGGTTACTGGCATCAAAATCTAGGTGTGACATTTATGCTTTATTATTATTATTATTTTAGCCCAGATCATTTTGGGCATCAGCAGTGATGAGTTATGAACTTTGTACTCTACTTGAGAAAGAATCCACAAAAGTCAGCTTTGCAGGAAAAGAGGGTGGCTTCTGTGGGCTTTTGGTTGCTAGTCAATTTCCAGCAGTTCCTGTAGCTGTAAACTGGAATCCTGGAGCTTCCTTTGCCATTATTCTCTTACCAAAATATGGGTTCCTCTTCTTGTTGAAGTTTGTATTTTAAATGTAACTTGAACAAAAAAATTCTCCGCTATTTTCTTCCCTCTCGCCACTCTGAAAACATATGATGAGGAGGTCAGGATTCCAGTTATCCCAGGTGAATGACTTCTTATAGAGGGGTCTTGATCTCCCCCACCCCCTGCCACACACAGATACCTTCATGAAAGCAGGCCCACCTTTCCTGCAGTTGTGAAAACTGGAGAATATTCTTTGCATTTGATTTAGAAGTAAGTGACCGTTCTGAATAGACTGTTTGGGAGCCAGAACTACAGGCTGGCTCGGAGATTCCACATTAGAAGAAGCACCGAATGAGGAAACGTATGTGACAGGCTCTCCATCCCTCGGATCCGCCCAAATGGAAGCCTGGGATTGGTACTAAAGAAAGCTTGTCCTCTTCTTCTTGCCTCTATATTCTACTCTGAACACCCTGACCCACTGTGGCTGCTGAAAATAAGCCATTTTAAGTAGAAATAATGTTAGTATCTATTTCCATTTTGTTTCTTCTATTTTCCACCAACATATGGGATGGAATTTAAGTCTATATAGTTGATAAGACTCTTGAAGACATGGATTACTGCCTCAGCTCCAGAATGAACATCAGAGGCCAGCAGGGGAATCCTCTGCTTATACCTGAACTTGTCACCCATGAAAAACAGACTACACCAGGACCTGCTCCGAGTTGGCCAAGGAGCAGTCAATGTAAAATATGTTTCTTTTTCATTTTTCCGAAGCTGGAAACGGGGAGGCAGACAGACTCCTGCATGCGCCCGACCGGGATCTACCCGGCATGCCCACCAGGGGGCGATGTTCTGCCCCTCTGGGGCGTCGCTCTGTTGCATCCAGAGCCATTCTAGCGCCTGAGGCAGAGGCCACAGAGCCATCCTCAGCGCCTGGGCCATCTTTGCTCCAATGGAGCCTCGGCTGCGGGAGGGGAAGAGAGAGACAGAGAGGAAGGAGAGGGGGAGGGGTGGAAAAGCAGATGGGCGCTTCTCCTGTGTGCCCTGGCTGGGAATCGAACCTGGGACTCCTGCACGCCAGGCCGACGCTCTACCACTGAGCCAACTAGCCAGGGCTAAAATATGTTTCTTAAATGACCTTTCAGAATAGGTTGATGAGGAGGAAAATACTGGCTGATTTCTCCGCCACTGTAGACTAACCTTATTCCTATCCACACCGGTGTTAGGTGAGGGAAAGAAGCCACTCATGTAAAGTTGTGAATGGTGAGACAGAAATATATTTTTTTAAGATTTTATTTATTGATTCTTTTGGGGTGGGATGGGGGATGAGAAGTAGTTGCTTCACTCTAGCTGTTCATTGGTTGCTTGTCTTATGTGCCTTGAACCAGGCAAGCCCAGGGTTTCGAACTGGTGAACTCAGTATTTCAGGTCGTTGCTCTATCCACTGCATCACTCACAATGGCAAACCTGAAAGTCCCCGTTCTTGGAACGGGGGACCTGTGACCAGGTGTGAACTCAAGAAGGCAGCCTGACCAGGCGGTGGTGCAGTGGATAGAGCGTTGGACTGGGATGCGGAGGACCCAGATTCGAGACCCCAAGGTCGCCAGTTTGAGCGTGGGCTCATCTGGCTTGAGCAAAAAAAAGCTCGCCAGCTTGGACCCAAGGTCACTGGCTCGAACAAGGGGTTACTCGGTCTGCTGAAGGCCCGCGGTCAAGGCACATATGAGAAAGCAATCAATGAACAACTAAGGTGTCGCAACGAAAAACTGATGATTGATGCTTCTCATCTCGCCGTTCCTGTTTGTCTGTCCCTGTCTATCCCTCTCTCTGACTCTATCTCTGTCCCTGTTAAAAAAAAAAAAAAAAAAAAAAAAAAAAAAAGAAGGCAGCGGGAAGACCACTGCAAACACCCGAGGAATCTTACGTTCTCTCAAATGACACCCAACACTGGTTACCCAAGAAATACCGAAGTGGGACTCTTGTTTACCCAGGGCCACTGTAGCCTTGTCTTTGTCCTCCTGGGACTGTAACATACCTAGTTGTTTCTCTCCCCTGCAGGCTGACAGACTTCGAGCATGCAGCGGTTGCTGCTGGAGACGTGTGGCACCTCACCTGCGCCCGGCCCGGGGGCTGTGTGGCCGTGATGTGGTCCCCTCATGGCCTCCACAGGGACAGAGCACCGCAGAGTTGGTCTCCAGCAGGGAAACAGCTTTAGGCAGAGTGGTCCCTCGGGCACAGTGCCTTCCCCTCCACCTAAGAACCCCTCTGAGGGCAAAGTCTGGGCCCAGGATCATCAGCAGGTGAAGCCAGTCTGGAAGCTGGAGAAGAGGCACGTGGAGACTCTGTCAGCAGGGTTGGGCCCACGCCTCCTGGGCGTCCCCCAGCTGCCGACATATTTCTTTTGCCCCCTCACTGCTCATAGCTCCGGGCCCACAGCTGCCCTTGCAGGCCACAGCAGCTCCTGTTACCCACCTTCTTTCCCGGGCGTGTTCAAAACTACCCTGCTGTACCGCCGCTCCAACTATAGGCACAAAACAGACCAGCATCTGGAATCTGTCTGCTTGCATTCAAGCCCATCAGAAAAAAGACCTTTTGGTCTTCCTCAGAAGCGCCTCCCTGTCACACTCACTGCCAGTAAGGCCAGTTCTCTCACAGTCTCTCCCATGGCCCAGCCCGTGGCATCCTCCTCCACAGATCCATACTGCTCGCTGAGGGCAGCTGGGGAGAATCTGTCAGGGAAGAGGCTGGCCTCTGCCATCTCAGGGAAGATCCCGTCTCCACTCTCCTCTCCCTCCTCCTCCTCCTACAAGCCCATGCTAAATAACAATTCCTTCATGCGGCCAAACAGTGCTCAAGTGCCTTTATCACAGGCCACAGAGGGCCTGAAGCCAGTATTCACACCCAAGATCCACTTTGTCCCCTGGCATCACTCAGGGGGCACTGGAGACTGTGCACTCCAGCCTGTTGAACACAAGGTACCCAAGAGCAATGGCATTGTCCTACATGGTGCCCTTGCCCATAGCAGCCTGTCTACCTGTAGCTCCTTAGACACTTCCACCACCAGTGTTGCCTCCCCCCAGTACAAGCAGAGTGACTTAGCCATGAAGATAAAGCCACCTCCCTGTGGCCTGGATGGCGACTCCGTTTCCCAGGCTCTGACAAAGGAGGTTCAGTTCACTGAGGCCGTGAGGAAGCTGACCGCAAGAGGCTTTGAGAAGCCGGGGCCAGGCTACCAGTTTGAACAGTCTTGTTTCATGAACCGCAGCTTGCAGTGGGATCTCCTCAGCAGGAGTGGGCGGTGGAAGCCTATGGCAGGCCAGCAGCTCCCTCAGGAGGGCGCTGCAGTGGGCGCTAGGACCCTCCCTGGAGCCTCGGACACACTGGGTTTGGACAGTACAGTTTTCTGTACCAAACGCATTAGCATTCACCTCCTTGCCTCACACACCAGTGGGCTCGGCCACAGCCCGGCCTGTGGGTCTGCTGTTGACTTGCCACCACTTGGAGAAGAAAAATCTCCAGTTCTGCCTTCTCCCCCTCAGCCCTTGGGCTTAGCCGATGTGGCCACCCGTCTCTCTTCCGTCCATCTGGGCCAGCTTGAGAAGGAGGGGCATAAAGAAGCCAGCGAGGTGGACTCACCTGCTAAGGATATTGGGTGAGTTGGAGAACGTTTTTGATTCAGAGCAGTAGAATGTATATACCAAAACTTGCTGACACTGACTCTGTGTCTCTGAAGGTTGATTTTATTTTTTTCAGCTGCCCTAGAATTACGGTTTTCACTTTAGGGCAGAGTCAGCAAACTATAGTTTACAGGCCGAATCCCACGCACTGCCTGCTTTTGTCCAGTTTTATCGCAGTGCAGCCTTGCTCCTTCCTTTGCTGCTGTCTGTGCTGTCTTCCTGTGGCAGTGGTGGGTTGAGTAGTTGGGGCAGACTGAATGGCCTACAGAACAGAAAATACTTGCCGTCTGGGCCCTTAGAGGAAGAGTGTGCTGACCCCTGCTTTAGTTTATAATCAGGGAGAAATAAAAACTCCGAACATCGTGAGTTGAGGCCTGTGACTTTTCTATTTAATTCCAAACCAAATCAGGTTCTCAGTCATTCTTGGTATGACAGTTGTTTTTGAGATAGGACGTATATGTGCTTGGTTTCTTCTCTTGGCTCCTTGTTACTAACTTGGTTCACCAAGGCCTTTCTTGTTCTGAGCTCCCAGAGAGTGGTGTAGGGACTTTGAAGTCAATAATCAGACATTCATTGATGCTATTTTCAATGCAGAATTTTAGACTTATATGCTCTGAAGGATTCCAGAGAAGATGGAAGACATAGTGCCTCTCTGCAAAATAGGGGATGTAGGGATGAGGAAATATGGCTAGACCTAAGTTCTGAGGGCACGGAAAATACATTATGAGATTCGGGCAAGCGACAGCGACTGGTGACTGGGGAAGAGATGAACATTGGGAGATGATGAAGGAATGCGAATCTAACTGTAACCTCTGTTATAGAATTGGCTGGGGGCATGATTCTTTCTTACAGATCAGCTACTGACCTCCAGCTAGATCAGGCTGAGGCTGAAGATCTAGAAGAAGAGCTGGTAGATGGTTTGGAAGACTGCTGCAGCCATGATGAGAATGAAGACGAGGAGGGTGAGTAGGAGGCCGTCTCATCTCCAACTGGAAATTGATTGCCACCTGCTAGGGAAGGAGGCTAACCATTGTGAGCCAGGTCCTTGAGTCACTGTATCACCAACATTATTCATTCACCTTGGGGGGGGGTGTCGAAGGGTAGTTAGCGGGTAGTGACTTTTTTTTTTTTTTTTTTGTATTTCTCTGAAGCTGGAAATGGGGAGAGACGGTCAGACAGACTCCCGCATGCGCCCGACCGGGATCCACCCGGCACGCCCACCAGGGGCGACGCTCTGCCCACCAGGGGGCGATGTTTGCCCCTCCGGGGCATTGCTCTGCTGCGACCAGAGCCACTCTAGCGCCTGGGGCAGAGGCCAAGGAGCCATCCCCAGCACCCGGGCCATCCTTGCTCCAATGGAGCCTTGGCTGCGGGAGGGGAAGAGAGAGACAGAGAGGAAGGATGGGGTGGGGGTGGAGAAGCAAATGGGCACTTCTCCCATGTGCCCTGGCCGGGAATCGAACCCGGGTCCCCCGCACGCCAGGCTGACGCTCTACCGCTGAGCCAACCAGCCAGGGCCGGGTAGTGACTTTTGAAGGACTTTGTTCTCTAGTCATCCTGTCCCACCCCTCTTGCCTTCTCCCTGCGGCTGTTGAGCTCAAGGAAGGCAGTAACAGGGTAGTGATTGTGGCTCAGGAAGAAGGCTGAGCCAGGGTGTCCAAGGAAGGGCTGCCTAGGCTCGTGAGTTTGTGCAGTAGCCTCTCCCATTCAGAACTTCTCTGCTTCCCCCTCCCCAGGAGACTCGGAGTGCTCCTCATTCAGTGCTGTGTCTTCCAGTGAGTCGGTAGCAGTGATCTCTCGGTGAGTGCTGGTTGTGTAGATCATTGGTAGATGCTCATTTTCTAAGATTATAAAGAGATTAATCACCTAAGTCTTCACTCTTTTTTTTTTTTGTATTTTTCTGAAGTTGGAAACGGGTAGGCAGTCAGACAGACTCCCGCATCGCCCGACTGGGATCCACCTGGCATGCCCACCAGGGGGCGATGCTCTGCCCATCTGGGGCATCACTCTGTTGCAACCAGAGCCATTCTAGCGTCTGAGGCAGAGGCCACGGAGCCATCCTCAGCACCAGGGCCAACTTTGCTCCAATGGAGCCTTGGCTGCGGGAGGGGAAGAGAGAGACAGAGAGGAAGGAGAGGAAGAGGGGTGGAGAAGCAGATGGGCGCTTTTTCTGTGTGCCCTGGCTGGGAATTGAACCCGGGACTCCTGCACACCAGGCCGATGCTCTACCACTGAGCCAACTGTCCAGGGCCGACCTTCACTCATTTTTACCACATTTTTACATTTGGGACTTTAGTATTTAAACAAGTAGTGATGGAAGGGACCAGAAACATATCTTGTCAATTAGATTTTTTTTAAAAGAACCATATTTCTGAGGCTATAATTTAGTCTTTAGGCTCCAGGAAATTGTTTAAGTGAAAAGCAAAAAATTTCAAGAAGTGGTTAGAAAATTAATAATAGTTAACAAAGAGATAAATTATTAAATTATTAGGCCACCCACTTGAGGGTAATTGCCACCTTGCATTATAAGCATGTCACACTGTCAGAAACAGTTCTGAGATATACCATTAATTAGAGATTTTTGAAATGCTCTTTTGCTGACCTGTGGTGGCACAGTGGATAGAGTGTCAACCTGGAACACTGAGGTCGCTGGTTTGAATCCCTGGGCTTGCCTGGTCAAGGCACATACAGGAAGCAACTACTACGAGTTGATGCTTCCCACTTTTCACCTGTTTCTCTCTCTCTTTCTCAAAATCAATAAATAAAATCTTTAAAAAAATGCTCTTTTGCTGCCTTCTGAGGTTAATTTTATATTGGGAAATAAGATTGGCATTATCCTTTGTAATAAGAATTTGAATTAAAAGTTTATAGCTTTAATCTAGATTATTTTATTGACTGCCTTTGGGGGAGTCTGAGTGACATCAACCTATCTCTAGCTAGGGCCCCAAAAAGTTGATCTCCTGCTGTAGGCCCTTCACTTGTGAAACAGGTAGAGCTGTAGGGTGTTGCATAGCGGAGATATGGAGAGTTGGGGGAGAGAAGGAATGCAGGACTGCGAGGAAATTACTATAAATGAGGACATGTCATTGTGCTAGAGACTTTTGGAACTTGCTAAAGGATCATATACACTACCTTTTGGGTAGAAAGTCAACATTCTTCAGCATCATCTTGTTCTTCCCACCACTTCCAACCTTTTCAATAAGAGGCTTTGCTATCAATTGTATTGTTTTATTAAATATTGAAAAGACCCCCCCTAAAGTGCTAAAGATTAAAGTTTTTCTTTTTAAAAATAATCTACTGAAACAAAAATAATCTACTGAAATGTAAAAGAAACTAGATAGATGGAGAGATAGATGGATGGATGGATGGATGGATGGTTAATTGGTGAGTTTTGTTTTTCTATTTTAATTAAAAATTTCTGTTCTAATTTTAATAAAATTCAGTCCTGTGTGTGCAGGCTTGCCTAATAATATGTGGAGCACTAGACTCAGGCTGCTTTTCTTTGTGTCACGTGTGCCTCAGATGAAGCTAAGAGGAAGAGGAGCTTTTCATGCCTAGGTTAGCATGGACAGAGCAAGCTGCCTCTCTGTGACTGTGATGGTGGCAGGAGCTGTACCAGTTCTAGACCCCAGACCAGCAGGGTGGAGAGCTTTTGGAAAGTGGAGAGACAGAATTGGGACTTCCTGTGAAGGTTAATAGAAATCCTGTCATAGTACCCTGAGTCTGGTGCATAAATTCTGTTACTTTAAGCCTAACCCCTTCTCCTTTAAGGAAAGCAAAGCTGCTTCTGGTTGTATATATTGGATGTTCACTAAGCACCGGCGCTCTCCCTAGAGAAAGATATTTAACTTGTAAGTGACTTGGAGTTCCACCTTTTTCAACCTTAAGGGTGATTTGGGTCTTAACATTCACTAAAGGAGTTTGTTCATTTGTTTATATATTAACTTCTACAAAATACACAGACCTTCTTATTTATTTGAGGCTTAAAATGTTATTTTCAAGCTTTTCTGAGGCTTTTTAAGCGTGTGGAGGTTGAGGAATTCCAACCATTTTAAGGATTACTAAAATCAGAAATTGGATTGCTAAAATCTTATTTTTCTCAATTATGAATGATTTATATATTTATTTTAGGAAATTTGGCAATGAAAGATCGGTGAAAACATTGCTCCTTTTTCTTTTTTCTTTTTTTTTTTTTTTTTACAGAGGCAGAGATAGACAGGGACAGACAGACAGGAACAGAGAGAGATGAGAAGCATCAATCATCAGTTTCTCGTTGCGCATTGCGACTTCTTAGTTGTTCATTGATTGCTTTCTCACATGTGCCTTGACCGTGGGCCTTCAGCAGACCGAGTAACCCCTTGCTGGAGCCAGCGACCTTGGGTCCAAGCTGGTGAGCTCTTTGCTCAAGCCAGATGAGCCCGCGCGCGACCTCGGAGTCTCGAACCTGGGTACTTCCGCATCCCAGTCCTACGCTCTATCCACTGCGCCACCGCCTGGTCAGGCATGCTCCTTTTTCTCTACTGAGTAATATTTTATTGCATTTTCAGTTCCATATTCATTTTGTAAGAATCGTGTAATTTTAGAGATGGAGGTCATCATGTCCAGACTCTTTTTTCAGATGTAATAATTGAGGACCAGAGAAGTTAAGTAGCTCTTATAAGGTCATGGTTTTCAGCATTGCTAGACAAGAGGCCAAGCCTCTTCAGGATAAGTCCAGTTCTCTTGAGAGGCAGCTAATAAAGATTTTCTGTCTTTTATTTTTTTTAAATGCTTATTTTATTGATTATAGAGAGAGAAGAAGAAGAGAGAGAGAGAGAGAGAGACAGGAACATTGATCTGCTCCTGTATGTGCCTTAACTGGCAACCTCTGAGCTTCCAGGTGATGCTCTAAAGAACTGAGCTATCTGGCCATGGCTGTCTTTTTATTATTAAACTTTTTTTTAAACTTTTGATTTTGAGACAATTGTAGATTCACATGCAGTTTTAAGAAATAATGCATAGAGATTCTCAGAATTCTTTACTCAGTTTCCCCCTATGGTAACATCTTGCAAAACTCTGGTATATTATAGTACAACCAAGATCCTAACTTTAGTCGAGGTACATTTCCATCACTGCAAGAATCCCTGCTGATTCCCTCCCCTTTTAACCCTTGCCAGCCACTGATTTGTTCTATCATTTTGTCATTTCAGTGATGTTTTACAAATGGAATGACAGCCATATGTAACCTTTTGGGATTGGAATTTTTAATCAGCAAAATTCTCTGCAGGTTCACCCAGGTTGTTGCACATACCGATAGTTCATTTCTTTTTATTGCTGACTAGTAATCCACAGTATGGATGTACCAGTTTGTTTAATTATTAGCCTATTGAAGGATATTTGGATTGTTTCCAGTTTGGGGCTATTACAAATAAACCACCATGTACATATTTTTGCATGAACATAAGTCTTCATCTCTCTGAGATAAATGCCCAGGAGTGCCATTGTTGGGTTGTCTGGTAATTGCCTGTTTAGTTTTCTAAGAAACTGCTAAAACTTTTCCAGAGTGTATGTACTGTCTTACATTCCTATCTTGTCTTTGCTTTTCTATAAATTTTATTTTTCAGTTGCATTTGACATACAATATTATCAGAGTTTTCAATTCTTTGTTTTTAAATTAACTCATTCTTCATGATTTTCAACAGTCTTAAATTCTAATACTTAGTAAATGAAAAGCCTTTGAACTAAAATATTTTGGAAATTAGGAATAGAATTGAATTAATTGGAATTATTTAATTGGGAATTAGTATTTAACTTGGCCCACTAAAATTCATTAATAATCTCTAAGGTTTAAAAGACTAATGTTTTATATACAGTGCCTGTTTCTGTTGTGCTACAAAATAATAGGTAGATTGGCTTTTTATAAATTAAAAGTTAATATTGTGTAGTAATATTTATAGATGATACAAGCTCAGTAGAGAGAATAATATTCTTCTCTCCATTTTCAGTGCCATTTAAAGAAATGATCTGGGTCTCTCAGCTTGTACCTGATAGATAGTTGAGATATTCACTGTTCTGAGACTTCTTGAGGTAGCCTTGGCCGAGCCAGTGTTGAAACAACCTCAGGGACCCCACGGCCCATTGCCCCAGATTCCCAGACCTGGATTACCATACTGTTACATAAAAACCTGGTTTCAAATTATTTCCCAAATGGAGACAAGCGTTAATCAACCAGGTTTATCTTCAGAGAAACCTAAATATAAAATGAATTAGAACCTGACCTAACGGTGGCTCAGTTGATAAAGCATAGGCCTAGGACACAGAGGACCCAGGTTCAAAACCCTGAGGTTGCCAGCTTGAGTGCGGGCTCATCTGGCTTGAGCGCTGGGCTCACCAGCTTAAGCATGGGGTCACAGGCTTGAGCATGGGATCATAGACATGACCCCATGGTCGCTGGCTTGAGCCCAAGGTTGCTGGCTTGAAGCCCAAGGTCACTCGCTTGAGCAAGGGGTCACCTGTTCTGCTGTAGCCCCCAGTCAAGGCACATGTGAGAGAGCAATCAGTGAACAACTAAGGTGCCACAATGAAGATTTTTTTTTTTTTTTTTTAATACCAGGGACAGAGATAGAGTCAGAGAGAGGGATAGATACGGACAGGCAGATAGGAACCGAGAGAGATGAGAAGCTTCAGTCGTCAGTTTTTTGTTTTGACGTCTTAATTGTTCATTGATTGCTTTCTCATATGTGCCTTTACCGCGGGCCTTCAGCAGACCGAGTAACCCCTTGCTTGAGCCAGCAACCTTGGGTCCAAGCTGGTGAGCTTTTGCTCAAGCCAGATGAGCCCACGCTCAAGCTGGCGACCTCGGGGTCTGGAACCTGGGTCCTCCACATCCCAGTCCGACGCTCTATCCACTGCGCCACCGCCTGGTTAGGCACCACAATGGAGAATTGATGCTTCTCATCTCTCTTCCCTTCCTGTCCTGTCCCTCTCTCTGTCTCTCTTGCAAAAAAAAAAAAAAAAAAAAAAAGAGAGAGAGAAGTATCACTATTTCTCACTATTTCTTTCTATTGCTTTTTCTCTTTTTCTTTTTAAAAATCTCTGTACCTCATCTTAGGTCTTTTCTGCTTCCCCCCCCCCCCTTTAATTCTTTTTTTTCTCCATTATTTATTTTTCTTTGTCTTAGTGTACCATATTCCTCTACTGATATCCACCCAAGCTTGTTACCTGCTTCCAGAACCACTGTTTTCCGGGATTTTCCCAGCCTGTGGCTTGTCACAGGAAACTTTGGAGCTGTATCACAGAATGAAGTACAGTATTGGACACCTTATCTTTAAATGATATTTAATGGTGTGGCTGTGTATAGGTTAACCCTAGCACCTTAGTGATTAATATTTGCTCAATAATTATTGACCACTTGTCTTTGTAGAAGTACAAGTTAAAAGACAGCACCTCCAAAAACATGTAAAAATAACAGTACTTCAGGGCTGTGGCTTTCCCTTTGTTTCACAGGTCTGTTTCTTTTCTTAGGGGATGCTTGGAGGGTCTGAAGAAACCTGTTTCCAATGAGAGAGTTGTTCGACCAGCCCTCATCTACAGTCTCTTTCCCAATGTGCCTCCTACCATTTATTTTGGCACTCAGGGTGAGAAAGGTAAACCTGGCCAAGTGGATCAGCCCAGAAGAGCCCCCAGGAGAAGAAAGCGAGTGGAGTTGGGAGGAGGTAGCAAAGGAATGGGTGGGTGGAGCTTTTCAGAATGGCTGTGAGGCGCAGTTCCCCACCTGGTCCACCAGTCTGGTAGGGAAACCTTTTTCTTGTTCCTCCTTGAGCTGATCCTTGTCAGCCCAATAATCTCGTGCGTATTTCTTGCCCTCTAACCTGTTTCTTTCCCCTTCCAACCCCCCTCCTTCCTGTGTCTCTATTCCCTGTGCAGTAGCCTTTCTTCCCCAAAGTGTTGCACTCCTTTAAAACTCTGACTGGGAACAATACTTCATGACTTGCCTACCTAGGGAAGGTTGAGCACTAGTGCCATCTTTTTTTATCTTCTAACCATGACTCTCCTGCTCTTCTCCACCCTCACCCCACTCTCCCCCAGTGGAGAAGCTTCCCTGGGAGCAGAGGAAGCTACTCCGGTGGAAGATGAGCACAGTGACCCCCAACATTGTCAAGCAGACCATTGGACGGTCCCACTTCAAAGTTAGCAAGAGTGAGTCACTTGCCTTACTTTGAGCCTGTCCTTAGCCCCAGCAGACCGGCTTTTAGCAGGAAAAGAGCCCTAGGTACCTCCTGCTTGTGGGGATCTTGTCTCGAACTTGCCAGCCTCTGTGGGAGGACAAAGCCCTGAACTCCCTCAGGCTGGAACGTGTTCCTCAGGATGGGAAGACAAAGGGCCATTGTTTTATCCCTGACTACAGGGCCTCATGTAGGACAGCGCCATGGTAACTCTTAGAAAATAGGGTCTGGGAGCTCTGCCCAGGCCCAGTGCTATTTCTGGGGCCACTGGGCTTCCCCTCCGTGTCCCAGGGGCTGACGCCCTGATGTGCCTTCTATAGGAAATGATGACTGGCTGGGCTGCTGGGGTCACCACATGAAGTCTCCTAGTTTCCGATCTATTCAGGAGCACCAGAAGGTAAGGGCACTTTCTGAAGCGCTCTTCTTCGGGGGTTTGGACTAGGCAGGAGGAGACTGGTCCTGGGGGGCGAGGGCGGTGACAGAGAAGTCAGGAAGATTGTGGAGAAGTGGAGAGGGTACAGGAGAGGGTACAGTGTGAGACCCTAGCTGGTCATGTACATTTCGCAGTTTAGCTGCAGTGATTTGGGCAGTCACCGCCTCTCAAAGACACTTTCTTCTCTAGTGTGTCTTGAGATGTAGTGTTTTTAGTTTAGTATATTCCCCTGTAACCACTGTGGTTTGCCTCCCTTTCTCCAAGCTGAATATGGGTAGAGTGCTCTGGTCTCACAATGGAACAAATGAGTCCCTTACCCTCAGCTTTACTGAAGGCCAGGTGCTTTTCTATAGGCTGTTGTGGAAAAAAACAATAGTTTTTTCTTTGCACTAAGGTGAATATCTTGTCTCCCTTAATCACTGTCATATGTTGTGAACTATCAGTTCCTAGAAGGCTTAAAATTTTGTTGTTTTGTCTTTTAATCATTATAATTTTTTCCCCATTGATTTGGTTGGGGAGAGAGGGGAAGGGAGGGAGAAGGGGAGAGGGGAAGAGAGGGAGAGAGAGAAGCATCAACCTGTTGTTCCACTTAGTGGTGTACTCGTTGGTTGCTTCTCATACGTACCCTGACTGGGATGGAACCTGCCACCTCTGCACTGGGACAGTGCTCTTTCCACTGAGCCACCTGGCCAGGGCCTTACTCACCCTTTGGTGAGTGCTCAGCAGCTGAACACTTGAGGACAGGAGACAGTGATAAGATGGACAAGACCTTAGAAAGTTGCTGAGGAAGGTGGAACAGGATGGATGGTCTTACCTGGGCCTCTCCCTGCTCTCACTCTGTCCCTGCTCCAGCTGAACCACTTCCCAGGTTCATTCCAAATCGGGCGAAAGGACCGGCTGTGGCGGAACCTGTCCCGCATGCAGAGCCGCTTTGGCAAGAAGGAGTTCAGCTTCTTCCCCCAGTCCTTCATCCTGCCCCAGGATGCCAAGCTCCTGCGCAAAGCCTGGGAGAGCAACAGCCGCCAAAAGTGGATTGTTAAACCGGTGAGTGGGTCACAGGGGGTAGTAGGCCATGGTCTGAAAATGGGAATGCTGGTGTATTGGCCTTGAACGATCTCATCTCCCTCTGCACTTGACTTCCAGCCAGCATCAGCTCGAGGCATTGGCATCCAGGTCATTCACAAGTGGAGCCAGCTCCCCAAGCGAAGGCCCCTTCTGGTACAGAGGTGAGTCTGCCTCCAGCTCAGATCCGCTCGCTTCCTGTTTTCTCAATTCCTCAGCCTGGGGATTCCCTTATTTCTGTGTTCTAATGTCCTTTGTCCTCCCAGCCAAAGACCATCCTCGCCAACTGTGTTAAGTTGGGAACTGTTGGCTGGCTTTTGCCAGGGCTCTACTCACTGGGTCCCATGCCCTGTGTCACGTGTCTGACACTGGCCTTTCCCTACGTAGGTATCTACACAAACCCTACCTCATCAGTGGCAGCAAGTTTGATCTGCGAATCTATGTTTATGTCACGTCTTATGATCCTCTGCGGATTTATCTCTTTTCGGATGGACTCGTCCGCTTTGCCAGTTGCAAGTATGTGGTAGTGGTGAGGTGTCCCTCTGACAGCTTTGGGGGTTTGCCTTCCTAAGAGGAAGGGAAACCCAACAGAAAAATAACAAATGTTTTGGTAGTTTTCATTAACGAAGGAGGAGGTGGAGTATGTTGGGGATAACCTAGTCTTCCTCCGCCAGTGTGTTTCCTGTGACACAGAACACTTTGCTCCTGATACTCCTGGCTGCCACATATCTGGGAGTTTTCTCCTACACCAGGCACATCTCTGCAGTACCAGCTGGGTGTCCCACAGTGTAACTCATTCTGACAC
Source organism: Saccopteryx bilineata (assembly GCF_036850765.1). Lineage (NCBI taxonomy): Eukaryota > Metazoa > Chordata > Mammalia > Chiroptera > Emballonuridae > Saccopteryx > Saccopteryx bilineata. The sequence continues at coordinate 18,186,022 of NC_089494.1, read as the reverse complement.
TCGTCTCCCTGGAGAGCGCATCCGATCCCACAGGTTACAGGCTCAGCCTCACAAGGCTCCCCACTGCCCGCTTCAGGTGCTGATCACAAGTCCGCATGGCCACATGTGCTTCTGACCCTCAGCTGTAAACCAGAGGTTCCCATGACCCCTCCTAGGGTTCTGATAATTTGGTAGAGTGGCTCACAAAACTCAGGAAGCAGTTTACTTATGTTTACTGGTTTATTATAAAATATATGATAAAGGACACAGATGAACGTCCAGACGGAAGAGATGTATAGAGCCAGGTCCGTGGAAAGGGGGGAGGAGCTGTCGTGGGTCCTCGGGGTGCACCATCCTCCCAGCACCTCCACGTGTTCACCTACCCGGAAGCTCTCCGATCTCCATACTTTTGGGATTTTATGGAGGATATATCATGTAGGCATGATGGACCATTACCTCCTCAAGAGAATGGGGCCCTGCTGAAAATGTCAAGATTTAATCATCACTTGGTCTTTCTGGTGACCAGCCCTTATCTTGGAATCCACCCAAAAATCTTCTCATTAGAATAAAACTCGTTCTTATTGCTTAGGACAGTGGTCGACAAATTCATTAGTCAACAGAGCCAAATATCAACAGTACAACAATTGAAATTTCTTTTGAAAGCCAAATTTTTTAAACTCAAACTCAAATACATTCCTTATTGAGGTAGCGCCCACACATGGTGTTTTGTGAAGAGCTGCACTCAAGGGGCCAAAGAGCCGCAGTTTGCCCACCAGGGGCCTAGGACATTACCACAGTTTCAGGAGGAACCTGGGCCAAGGGCCAAATATTAAAACAAAAGATGCTCTTAGTGGTTTTTTGGGGTTTTTTTTTTTGCATTTTTCCAAATCTGGAAACAGGGAGGCAGTTAGACAGACTCCCGCATGCGCCCGACCGGGATCCACCCTGCATGCCCACCAGGGGGCGATGTTCTGCCCCTCTGGGGCGTCGCTCTGTTGCATCCAGAGCCACTCTAGTGCCTGAGGCAGAGGCCACAGAGCCATCCCCAGCGCCCGGGCCATCTTTGCTCCAATGGAGCCTTGGCTGCGGGAGGGGAAGAGAGAGACAGAGAGGAAGGAGAAGGGGAGGGGTGGAGAAGCAGATGGGCGCTTCTTCTGTGTGCCCTGGCCAAGAATCGAACCCGGGACTCCTGCACGCCAGGCCAATGCTCTACCACTGAGCCAACCGGCCAGGGCGCTCTAAGTGTTTTTATCACCTAGGATTTTATAAGAGTTTTAGGAACTCTGTATCAGCAGTTGGGAACAAAACCCGATTTCTTATTATAAATCACAGTATCACATGAGGAATGGGAAATAAGGAGGTTCTGTTCTTCACTGACTCCGGGGAGGGTGTTCCTGCAGGACTGAGGTGGGATGAAGGAGAGAGTTCAGTTATGGTGTTCTAGAAACCTTCCCAGCAGATTTACCTCTGAGGCTCTTGGGCGTCTGAGAAAGTCTGTCCTTTTGTCCTTGACCTCCTCAGGGTCGGGGGAATGTTTGAACCGTCGTCTGCTCTCACCTCTTATCTCACCTCTGCCTTTCTCCTCACTTCCAGGTATTCCCCTTCCATGAAGAGCCTTGGCAACAAGTTCATGCACCTGACCAACTATAGTGTCAATAAAAAGAATGCTGAGTACCAGGCCAATGCAGATGAAACGGCCTGCCAGGGTCACAAATGGTACCTAGGCAGGGTCCCCCCCAGTTGGAGACCCAGAGGAGCACAGGGTTCTGGGGTTTGGGGAGGTTCAGGGAGATGGTGAATGGAAGATTAATGAGACCCAAAGATTATATACACTTGGCAATTCAGAATTGATCTATTTGCATCCAAGCTCATCTCTGTCTTAATTCAAAACATCGAAAGAAGAGATATGAAGAAATTACCTTTGTGCTTCTTATTCCTTTTTCTTTCTCTTCATCACTCAATTCATAGACTACAACCCCCAATACTCCCATCCCTCCCCCACATTGCAGGGCACTGAAAGCTTTATGGAACTATCTGAGCCAGAAGGGAGTCAATAGTGATGCCATCTGGGAGAAGATCAAGGATGTTGTTGTCAAAACCATCATCTCGTGAGTCACACTGCCACCCTGGTTGTGGGGCCGCCACTGCACCCCCTCTTTTGTCATGGGGTCCACACTGCTGTGCTCCAGGCTGAGCGTGCTGTGTTTCAGTTTCTGAGAGCAGGGAGTAGGAAGGAGTGGGTAGAGGGAAATTGTGCTGTTCTACTGAAATTCATCCCCGGAATCTGGCCGCAGATCAGAGGCGTCTCTTGAGAGCTGCTTTTTCTGGGCTGTTTCTGATCTCCCATCTCTGGGCTACCCCACTGGCAGGCAGCCCTGGGTAAGGCCTTCTTCTGCCCTTTGACCAGGTCAGAGCCCTATGTGACCAGCCTGCTGAAGCTGTACGTGCGGCGGCCCTACAGCTGCCACGAGCTCTTTGGCTTCGACATCATGCTGGATGAGAACCTTAAGCCCTGGGTCCTGGAAGTCAACATTTCCCCGAGGTAGGTGGTGGGCTCAGGGCCCTCACAGGAGACTCTCTATCCTCATGATCCTAGTTTCACTTCAGTCTTGCTGACTTTGGGAAGACCTTCCTTTCATTAGCGTTTGTGTTTTCGGCATCTGTTTATTTGCTCATTTACTCATTGTTTGCCATTATCTCAGTGTTCTTTGAGGATAGAGAGAGGTTGTTAAAAATTGTTCTTTTGATCTTGCGCCCACCACTTGCTTTCCCCTGGCAAATAAAGGTTATGGGTAAGAACCACCCTGAGTATGATTATTGATGTGGGGTAAGAAGACCCCCGTGATGGTGCTGATGGGTTGAAAGTCAGAGCCTTTGTCCTAGGGAAGCCGGGGAGTGACTGGGACACACTGGCTGGGACGTGCTCAGAAACACATGCGTTTGTTTTTACCACTCTGTGTCCTTTCCTCAAAGCCTCCACTCCAACTCTCCACTGGACATCAGCATCAAAGGCCAGATGATCCGGGACCTTCTGAACCTGGCAGGCTTTGTGCTGCCCAACACAGAGGACGTTTCCAGCTCCAGCAGTGCCACCAGCTCCAGCAGCACCGCCAGTGCCACCGCCAGGTCAGCTCCTTGATTCTCTGGGGCTCGGCTGGCAGCTCAGACAGCCCCATTGGGAACCTGAGAAGGAGGGATGTCGGGCACATCGCCTGCTTGGGCTCCTCCGTGGCGTGGTCTGCCCCTGCAGCTGCCCACACCCCTCTGCCACGTCTGTGCCCCTTACAGCACATTTGGTTGTACCGTACCGGTTCCCTGCTCACAAATCTCCATAGGGCCTGGGGACTCAGCTTCAACCCCTTGAGTGGATATTCAGGGCACCCTCCCTGTACTCCTCCTTGGTTTCTGTGCTCTGACAAGCCGATCGCTCGAAGAACCTCAGGGGTGGAAGGATCCCAACAGACCAGTTAACTAAGCCCCCTCTCTGAAACAGCTGTTAACCTCTCACTGTTTCCCCATCCTGTCTCCTCCTTTGCTCATTGGCTTTCTTCCTCTTGAAACTCCCCCAGCCAGCCCCCCTGTTTTGACGTCCCCCATCCATCCACCTAAGCCTGACTGAAGACAGCACCTTCCCGAAGCCTGCTCGGTGCGGGCTCTCTCCTCCACACCCCCACACCACTTGGAACCACTCTTGATGGAAGGGAGCCAGTGTCTAGCCAGTATCTGCTATGTGTAAGGAAAAACCTGTAACTTAGCCCCACAGTAGCCCCACGAAGCTGGTACTGGTGTGCTCAGCTTACAGAAGAGGAAGCTGAAAATCACTGGGATTAAGCAACCCGTCTAAGGTTATTCGTGTACAAATGGGTAGAGCTGGAATTCATTTTCTAAGTGGCCAGTAACAAAACTTACTTCCCCCACCATACCTGAGAGCCTTGTGTTTGACTGTGTGCTCTAGTTATTTGTCATTTGACATCTGCCATCCAGTGAGCTCCGTGGAGACCTTCTTTGTGTCTGTCAGTAAGAATTATAGTAATGTGGATGATGAAACTGAGGGCCAGGGAGTTCAAGGATTTGTCCAGGATCCCGTAGCCAGTAGGGTTGATCTGCGTGTTTAGTAAGTGTTCACTAAATGAAACTAAACTGAAATATACAGCAGTTATTCCAGGATCTTTTTTTTTTTTAATAACTGTTGAAATAGAACCCAGAGAGGGCACTTTGTCCTCTGAGTCTTTCCGTGATACTGGCTCCTTGACTGTCAGCTGCTTGAATGGAGTGTGTTGCAGTCTGACCTACTGAAGTAACATTTTCACACTTTTGTCTTCTCTTGAGAAGGGTGTCTTCCTGTGCTGGACCGGCTTTCCACATGTCCTCAGCATGTGAAGCTGCTGACCTTACCCTCTCTCCCTTTCTGCCCCCTGCCTTAGCCTGCCCAGCTCCCCTAAGGAAAAATGCCGAATGGCCCCAGAGCAATTCACTGCACAGAAGTTGAAGAAAGCCTATTACCTGACCCAGAAAATTCCCGATCAGGTAGGAGATTACCTCCCCCAGTGACTGCAGAAAGCTTCCCTGCTTAACTATTTGAACCTTGAAGCACCCAGTTTCTCTTCTGTCTAGGGCAGGGTTTCCTAACCCAGGTCCACAGTCCCCTGGGCGTGCAGAGGTCTGTTGGCATGTACATCATTCCAGTAGAGTTGATGGCTTTTATTACGCGTTCAGGAACCATTGCTCTTGGCATACTCTACTAGCCAGCCTTGTCCTCAGAGCTGTAGACCCTTTGGGTTTCCTTCCCTGAGGTTCCATGGGCCCCTGGAAGGTGTGGCTTTCTGAGAGCCAGCGAGGGAGCCAGCTGGCAGCGTGGCAGACACAAGGCTATTGCCAGATCCAAATTGCTGGATTGTGACATTGACCTCATCCAACGAATCACTTAACGTCTGCGCCCCAGTGGTTCCCCTTACCCTGACCAAGAGGATCTTCATACCCCAGCTAAGCTCAGTGGACTTGGGGTCCGATGAGGTCCAGAGCTGGCTCACCAGGCTGCCTTGGGAGTCCCCTGAGAATCCTGGGGCCCTAAGACCCCACAGTTGGGCTCTCTGTCCCTTGCTTCTTGATTCTCTGCCTCTGGCTTATATTTTCTGTTAAACCCTCTTCCTCCCTTTTCCTTGGGCCATAGGACTTCTATGCATCTGTGCTGGATGTCCTGACACCAGATGATGTTCGAGTACTGGTCGAGATGGAAGATGAGTTTTCTCGCCGGGGTCAATTTGAGCGAATTTTTCCTTCTCGAATCTCTTCTCGCTATCTCCGCTTTTTTGAGCAGCCACGATATTTCAACATTCTCACCACCCAGTGGGAACAGAAGTACCATGGCAACAAGGTCAAAGGTGATGTGTTCTCCATGCCCATAGGAGGCCATGTTTAGTGAGACATTAAATCCTTATAGACCAAGAAATGGGCCTCCCTCGCAAGAAGAATTGGCCCATTGATTCGACCCTCTTAAGTCCCACCCCTGCTAATCTTATCCTAGGAGTAGATCTGCTTCGGAGCTGGTGCTACAAGGGGTTCCACACAGGAGCCACGTCTGATTCCGCTCCACTGGTGAGTGATGCCCTTAGGAGGGCGGGGTCAGCTCCATCTCAGACTCCTCCCTCCTCTGCCTAAAGAGTGCACCATGGGTTGGCTGTAGGTCTAGACCAGGGGTAGTCAACCTTTTTATACCTACCGCCCACTTTTGTATCTCTGTCAGTAGTAAAATTTTCTAACCACCCACCGGTTCCACAGTAATGGTGATTTATAAAGTAGGGAAGTAACTTTACTTTATAAAATTGATAAAACAGAGTTACAGCAAGTTAAAGCATACAATAATAATTACTTACCAAGTACTTTATGTTGGATTTTCGCTAAGTTTGGCAGAATAAATCTTTATAAAGTAACTTACTGTAGTTAAATCTATCTTTTTATTTATACTTTGGTTGCTCCGCTACCGCCCACCATGAAAGCTGGAACGCCCACTAGGGGGCGGTAGGGACCAGGTTGACCAGCACTGCTCTAGACCATCTCACTTCTCCCCTGGGCCCTGCCTTTGTGTCTCATGGCCCTCCCTTTTCAAAGGAATAATTGCCTCTAGGATTCCCTGGGTGCCTTTCTTTCAAGGATCAAAAGTGCATTGTAGCCTCAACTTTTTGTCTAGAGAGAGAGAAAACCAAGATTTTTTCCTGTCCGGGCTATACCTGAAGGGAAGGAAAGGGGAGACCCCGTGACCATCACTCAGGCAGAGCTGGGGCAAAGTGCAGGACCCTCCCTGATTGTTTTCTGTACTCTTAGTGGTCTCTCCCGACATCACTTCTGACTGTCCCAAAGGGTGACGTGATGCTCAGTGCTTTCTCCACATTGGAGCCTGGCAGGCTGGGGTGAGTGCCGCCTGGGCAAGGGGAGGTGCTGGGTGTGAGTTTAGAGATCTTTAAAAAAGGGTTTTAGTTTATTGTTCTTATAGAGAGAGGAGGGGGGTGGGGCTCGAGAAGCATCAACTTGTAGTTGCTTCACTTTAGTTTTTCATTGATTGCTTATCGAATGTGCCTTGACCAGGCAAGCCCAGGGTTTCGAACCAACGACCTCAGTGTTCCAGGTCGACTCTGGATCCACAGTGCCACCACAGGCCAGGCTAGAAACCTTTTTTAAAAAAAACTTTTTTTCAGCCCTGGCCAGCTATCTCAGTGGTACAGCGTCGGCCTGGCATGTGGAAGTCCCGGGTTTCATTCCTGGTCAGGGCACACAGGAGAAGCGCCCATCTGCTTCTCCATCCCTCCCCCTCTCCTTCCTCTCTGTCTCTCTTCCCCTCCCGCAGCCAAGGCTACACTGGAGCAAAGTTGGCCCAGGCGCTGAGGACGGTTCCATGGCCTCTGCCTCAGGCACTAGAATGGCTCTGGTTGCAGCAAAGCAATGCTCCTGGTGGGCATGCCGGGTGAATCCCAGTCGGGCACATGCAGGAGTCTATCTCTCTGCCTCCCCACTTTTCACTTCAGAAAAATACAAAAACAAACAAAACCCACTTTTTTTCAATTATAGTTGACATACAATATTATATTAATGATGTGAATTCAGGGAGTTTTGTTCCTTTCTTAAATTATGATGGGAGCTGAATATTCTGAATAGATACAGATATTCAAAATGCTCATCTCCCACCAACCAGTTGAGAAAATGCTGATCTCATCAAGATCTGGGAAGAGATTCCTCTTCCTGGGGACTCTTGGTTTGCCCAGGGGGCTGAGCTGAGCAGGGTCATCTGCAGAAGTGGCCCCGTCGGCTGTCCTCGGCGGCTGTAGGAAGTCATTAGTCCTGCTGCCCTCACACCCATTCATCCTTGCACTTAAGCTCTCAAGCCTTCAGATAAGTAAAACATATTTTATGATTCTCTATACCTCCATATAATTATGGTCTGTAACAGCATAGTGTTGCGAATGCCTGGTCCAGACTCTGCAGGCAGATCATAAGTTGAAGTCTCAGCCATGTCTTTGTCCGTCCCCTTTAGAAAACACAGCTCCTCTGGGGAGTCATATCACTCTCTGAAGATGGGACTACTCCCAAGCCCCAGAAGACCCATGCTGGCCTTTCTTCCTCTTTCCCTAGGAGACCCGTTTCCTCAAAAGACAGTGAGGACACCAGCAAGGAGCCCAGCCTCTCTATGCAGATGTTACCTGTGAACACGTACTCTGGGCAGACTTCGAGACTCTCTGCTTCCCTCATCTCCCCATCACCTGTTGACTCCCTCCTGGCTGCTGTGGTCCCGTGACTGGCCACTTGCACTAGCCCTGCCCAGGAGTACCAGCATTAGCTACCTCACGGGAGCTGCCCGGCCAACCAACCTGAGCCCCTGCCCCCTCCGGCTTGCTCCTCTTCAGAGTATTTTTTTGAAGTGGTTGAATTACAGAGACGGGCATCTGGGGGGCTGGCGGGGTGGTGGGGCCAGGGAGAGGTGAGGAAGGCTCCCTGGCTGGTACCTCATCTCTCAGCAGAGAAGCCAATGATGGCCACCGAGCCTTATAAAGCAGGGTTTGCTTTCTACCTGCAGAGAGCCATGTGTGGTTTGTTTTAGGCCTTGGTGCAGTGATTGCATTCGAGTTCAAGAGGAGAGAGCGGAATATGTTTGGGCCTGGAGTCCTTTGTAATTGAGGGGGCGGCTCCGCAGGTTCTCATTTCCTCCGGTCTCCTCCTCCCTCCTCCCCCTATGTGCTCAGGAGCCGCCTCCAGAAACCTTCCAGCTTCCTCACTGATAGACGGGGAGAGGCCATGACATGATGAACCCGTTTCCTGTCATGCTGGCGCTCCACCAGCTGCAGACCATTTGTCCTTTGATACCTCCACCAGCCAGTAGCCCTGGGTCTTCCTATTTTGACCTCATGTCACTACTTGGTCCGCCTTCTAGACTTCTCTGCCATAAATGTTACCTCTTCAGCTCTTGGCTTTCTGAGGGTGAGAGGTTCTGTGAACTTCCTGTGGCCCTGGTGAAGAAGCCCAGGCGATCCCAGCTGCTGTTGTCTGTGTCCATATTTCAGGGGCACAAACCTGGGGCAGAGGGGAAGGAGCTGTGGTTTCCCACCACTCGAAGGCAGGCTCACGTTCCATTTACCCCCTGGCTGTCTCTGACAGTGGGTTCTGGCTCACAGGTCACCAGGGCAGAGCCTGGTAGCATGGCAGATGGGTTTCAGGAGCAGTCACCGCTGGAGGCTGGGCTTCCAGCCAGACCACTGGCTCAACTCTTGTATTCTGAATTGAATCTACCTCCCTTCCCAAGACTCAGTGACTGGTCAGTAAACGTTTGACTGAGCGAACTGTACAGATGGAGATTTCCAAGGACACCAGCATCTGAACCAGGTCTACTTCTCTCTCCCCTGGGGCAGAGTGGAGCCCAGGGGAGCCCAAGGTGGGAGATCAGAAAGGTTGTTTTCACTTGGACTGTGCTCCTCCTTAACCTGGCACTTCCTGGTTGCTGCTCGCCCCTCCCCAGCCCTGGAATACCTTCACTTCCTTTTTCTCGCAGCAAGGCCCAACAAGAGGCCATCTGGCCCCTGTCTGTGATACCCAGATTTTCCCCATTGCACGTCGGGCAGGGAGCTCCGCTCATAGTCCCACCCTGGGCTCTCGTCATTCTGTGGGCTTCGGAAAGGTGGAGACCACCCTGTTTCATGGCTCCTGGAGTTCTGTGGCAAGCTGGCACGGAGCCATGGAAAGATCACTAAGAGGTCCGACTCGGTTTAAGGCCATACAAGTAGGTGGCTTTGCTGGCCAGTATAAAGATCATGGTGACAGATGGGAAGAAATCAGGTCCAGCAGAAGCAGTCCTTGAAGCCAACTCCCTCTTGTCTTACCTGGATGCAAAAATGTCACAACGAACTTTGTGGCAAGGACAGCAAGCAGCCTTCTAAAGAAAACTAGCCACCTGCTTAAGCAGTTTTGCCATAGCTGGTCCTCGGGTCAAGGGCCTGCTGAGCTGGTTTGCTTGGAAACCACCTTCTGTTCTTTGGCCTGAGAATCCCCAGACAGCACCACAGCCAGTCCACTTCCATCTCTGTGACTGGAGAGGGGACCAGCATTGCGGCATGGTGGAGATGGCGGGGAGGCAGGGAGGGACTGAGGAAATAAATGACTGATGAAAATGGAGTGTCCTTAGTAGTTGAAAACATGTTCATCCATGCATTGTTTTTAATTTGCTTCTCATGTGAGTATCTGATGGGTGTTCTGCTGGACAGGAGAAGGAATGGCTTATGTATCATACTCCCTTTCACCCTGGGGAGAAAACAAATTCTTGCTTATTAAGCATTCAGCATACATACTTAGCAACAAATACCCACAGTATAAGTTATTCAGCTAAATAAGGAATTTTGGGGAAGTAAGAAGATTTCTTTGAAAGTTGAAGTTTGGAGATAGAGTAGAACAAACGTCAGAACATGGTGGTGGTTTTCCTAAGTTGGTGACTGCGGAGCCCATTCGGAGAAGGGGAGTGCAGGGCAGTGTTTCTGGAGCACTGCAGTGAGGATTGGGGCAGAGGGCAAGCAGGGTGCTCGCTACTGGTGTCACTTCAGATTCACTCAGGATGGTAAAAAAAGCAAAAAACCCAAGTGACTAGAGCGACTACTGATGAGGTGGTGGTATGGTAGGAAAAGAGCCTGGGCCTAGGCTGACCTTGGGTTCAAGTCTTAGTTCTGCAGTGTGACCTCAGGTGCTGTTTAACTTTTTATTTACTTATTTATTTTAGCAAGCAAGAGAGAGACAGACAGACACAGTAAGGGAGAGAGATGAGAAGCATCAGTTCTTCCTTGCGGCACCTTAGTTGCTCATTGATTGCTTCCTCCCATGTGCCTTGACCGGGGCTCTAGCAGAGTGAGTGATCCCTTGCTCAAGCCAGTGACCTTGGGCTTTAAGTTAGTGGCCTTTGGGCTCAAGTCAGCAACTATGAGGTCATGTCTATGATTCCATACTCAAGCTGCTGAGCCCATGCTCAAGCCAGTGATCGTGGGGTTTTCATTCTGGGTCCTCAGCAGCCCAGGCTGATGCTCTAACCACTGCACCACCACTTGGTCAGGCTACTTTTATTTTTTAAGTGAGAGGAGGGGAGATAAAGATGCCCGCATACGTGCTGACCAGGGTCCACCTCGCAGTCCCTGTCTAGGGCCAGTGCCTGAATCAACCAAGCTATATGTAGCACCTGAGGCTGATGTTTGGCTCAACTGAGTCACTGGCTGCAGGAGGGGAGGAGGGAGAGAAGCAGATGGTCGTTTCCTCTGTGTGCCCTGACCTGGGATCCAACCCAGACGTCTGCGCAGTGGGCCAACGCTCTATCCACTGAGCCCACCGGGCAGGGCCTCCATTTTTAAAATCTGTTAAAAAAAATTTTTTTTTTATAATACAAATATAAAACCTATACTGCATGGTTGTGAAAATTAAGTAAAACAGTGCACTTAAGACATAGAGTGTACTTAATTTATGGTTACTCCTCCCTCCATTTGCTATTCAAATTGTTCTGGGTAGGGAAAGGCAGGCTAGAAATGTTAAAACCCCTTCCACAAGGAAGTGAAACAGCTAAGAAGCCATTTTCGAGGTGAAGGCCAGAACGGGGTTTAGGTGCCTCATCACCCCACCTCCACCCCATTACGCTCAGAAACCCTATCATCATTCACTCTATTTCACTCTTTGTTGGGATTTATCTAAGTATTTCACAGAATGGGAATTCCCTGGGTAAGGAAGCACATTAAACATTAGAAGTACGTGAATTGAAGAAAACAATTGTCTTACCCCAAGAGAAGCTTTGATAAAGAGAGCACGGGAGCAGTGGGTCCCTGGTGACTGGAAAGGGGAGGAGCATGGTAAAGAAAATAGAGACCTTGAACTGGAGCTTGGGCCAAAGAACAGACGCACCGACCCAACAGTTCTGCCAAGGGACAGTTGTCGGGTCCATTCTTAGGGATTCAAGCTATTTAGTTACCCTGGCCAAAGGACACACCTGATTGTCCCCTGGAGCCATTCAACACTGGGCCAGCGAAGGTTGATAGTTTGGGTACATAGTTCATTCCAAAGGCAACCAGGAGACCTTCCCTCTTGTCCTCCTCTGGATTTGTCCTTCAAGGCACTTTAAGGCACTGTTCCAACACCCCAACTGCTTTGAAACTTAGAAACGTTGATGGTTTTCAGATACCTGGCTAAAGATGCTCCAGCCCTTGAGTAACCCTTGGCCTTTTAGGTCCCTCTCCCCACAGAGATTGCACCCTCATTGATATCAAGGATCATTGGACTTGACCTTTCATCAGCTTTGGAGCAATAGTGGTCTTAATGATGTTCTTGGCAGATCTCTCATGGGTGAAAGAATGCAAGAAGGATCAGTGGTAGCAGGGTAGTTGTTTTTTAAAACCCATTTGTTCCTTTATTATATGATAGACTGAGACACATGAAATGCTAGAGACTTATGGCAAAAGCCAACACTTTTGAATAGAATTTAAGTTTCAATGGGTAAAGTGGGGAGAGCAAAGCCTATTTCATAGGATAGGAGGGTTAAATGGGGGGGGGACCATGTAAAGCACCCAGGAAAGTGCCTAATAATAGTGCAGATTTAAAATAGATTCTGAAACAGATGAAATAACACCATTGCAAACATTTCAGTCCTGGCCTGTTGCTCAGTGGATAGAGCATCGGCCCAGCCTGCGAACATCCTGGGTTCAATCCCCGGCCAGGCACACATGAGGAGCCATCTACCTGTCTACCCCTTCTCTCTCCCTCTCGCAACCATCAGCTTGATTGGTTCGAGTGTCAGCCCCAGGCGCTAAGGATAGTTCGGTTGATTTGAGCATTGGCCCCAGATAGAGGTCTGGGACACGTGGGAATCTGTCTCTCTGTCTCCCCTCCTCTCACTTAAAAAAGAAAAAGAAACATTTCTTCATAAAGTAATTGTAACAGCATGTTGCTATTATAAAACTATGATAAAGTATACTTTGATTCTATCCATTGGATACTAAACTTGAGGATTTAATCAAGATAATTAGCTTTAAAGGTTGGAACCCTAACATTAGCTGGCAAGGAAATACAATTAAAACTATAATGACACAGGTTCAGACTTTTTGTGTATATGCTTGGCTATGGAGCCAAAGGGGTAAAACTACCATCTGTAGGATTATATAATTGAAACTCTTAAGTCAGAATACACCAAGGTAGAATGATGGGGCAGTGTGGCTTGCCGGGGTCCAGCCCCGGGGGGAATCCAGGGGTCCCACAGGAAGAGACGGCGTTGGTGCGAATCAAGTGAGAGAGCCGAATTCTTTTTTTCTCTAGCATTAACTGCCAGGCATCTCTGCCAAATGCTGGTCTAGCTTTATTTTTATACACACACACTAAGTTACAATCACATGGTATTCAGAATACATTGATTAATAATTTTTTGTTTCACTATGGTTACATATTTCTAGGTAACAGTTAATTCATTTCTATAAGCTATAAATCAGGTGGTAAGTCATTCAAAGTACAGTTATACAATAACTTGAACAGCAATAACAATATTGGTACAAACTTCTAAAAGGTCAGTACTGATTAATAACTCTACCTTACCTAAGGTCCTATTGTCTAGTCAAATTTATTTATCTACTATATTCATACACTAGTTAAGTTCTAACTTTATTCTTCTCAGAGTGTTCCACCACCTGCAGGTCAGGTATGCAAGAAGAAAGGAAAATTTCTCTACCACATGAAAAGGCTAGGGAGGGAAAGTAATGAATTAAGTGAAGGCTGAAAGGTGCTTCTGTGTATAGTTACTGTTTCCTACCTATTCATAAGTCACAATCTATTTTTTCTAACATGATTAATAAGAAGAAATTCTCCTACAAACTTAACCCTTTTCGAGGGATATTATAGCCAGCCTCTTATTTCTATGAGCCCAAGCAAAGGGGCTTACAGGCTTTTCTGTGGAACTCACACCCTCTGTCTCATGTCCAAAGAAATTACTACGAATCTACATGGAAAGCACGGTACTATTATCCCTGTGCCATAAATGATAGCACACACACCCAGAAAAGGGGGGATATAAGGCCAAATTAATTCAAAAGGTCAAAGGGGGAAGTATCGTTGTGCCTTTTCTCTGCTGTGACTTTGTCAACCAGCAGCCATTGATCTTCACTGCGGTGACTTTGTCAACCAGTAGCCATTGGTCTTCTCTGCTGTGACCTTGTCAGCCAGCAGTTGTGGATCTTCTTCTGCTGTGACCTTGTCAGCCAGCAGCCGTTGATAGGCTTCCGACAGTGGCTGAGCTTTGGTTTGCTGGTACCGCACTGTTCCTGGAGGCAGGTGGCCAAATGCTCCCCAGGGGGCTCAGGGGCTTGCTGGACTGACTCCTGAGCAGCAAGCCTCTCCAGAGAAACAGCCTAGCTGGAAAAGAGGTCTGCCCCCTCACATGTCATACAATGCACGTCCTTGCGGAACCAGGTGCTAAGCCATGGAAGACCTGCTTGAGTCAGGGTTGCTATGTAGCAGAGCTGCTCCCTCACTGTGATCGATTGAAAGCCAGCCCTCAACGCAAGGTTTGAAGGGGCTAAAAAAAGCAAACAAAATTAAAAAGAAAACTCTGAGACACCACTTACACAATAGAATTGCTCAAATAAGATTGAAAACAACCAGGGTCGTAATACTGAGTATATATTGCTGGTGGGGATACAAAATGGTACATTGGATAACAGCTTAGGAGTTTTTTGTTGTTGTTGTTTTTTGACAGAGAGAAGGACAGATAGGGACAGACAGGAAGGGAGAGATGAGAAGTGTCAATTCTTTGTTGCAGCACCTTAGTTGTTCATTGATTGATTTCTCATATGTGCCTTGACCAGGGGCTACAGCAAGTGACCCCTTGCTCAAGCCAGTGACCTTGGGCTTCAAGCCAGTGACCTTTGGGCTCAAGCCAGTGACCAGGGAGTCATGTCTATGATCCCACACTCAAGCCAGTGACCCCTTGCTCAAGCTGGTGAGCCCGTGCTCACGCCGGCGACCTTGGGGTTTGAACCTAGTCAGATGCTCTATCCACTGCGCCACCACCTGGTCAGGCTAGGAGTTTCTTATAAAATGGAACATGCTCTTAAATATGACTTAGCAATTTGCTCCTACATGCAAATGTTCACAGAAGCTTTAGTCATAACAGTAAAAACTTGGGGAGGCCCTGGCCGGTTGGCTCAGTGGTAAAGCGTCGGCCTGGCGTGCAGGAATCCGGGTGTGATACCTGGCCAGGGCACACAGGAGAAGCACCCATCTGCTTCTCCGCCCCTCCCCCTCTCCTTCTTCTCTATCTCTCTCTTCCCCTCCTGCAGCCAAGGCTCCATTGGAGCAAAGTTGGCCCGGGCACTGAGGATGGCTCTATGGCCTCTGCTTCAGGCTCTAGAATGGCTCTGGTTGCGGCAGAGCAACGCCCCAGATAGGCAGAGCATCACCCCCTAGTGGGCATGCCGGGTGGATCCCGGTCGTCGCATGCGGGAGTCTTTCTGGCTGCCTCCCCTTTTCCAACTTCAGAAAAATACAGAGAAGAAAAAAAAAATGGGAAAAAAATGAAACAAAACTTTCCAATAGCCAGTGAATGAATAAACAAATTGATATATCTGTTCAATACCACTTAAGTATAAAAAAGGGATAAAATGATACATGCAACAACATGAATGAATCTCGAGCATTATGCTAAGTGAAAAAAGCCAAAACAAGATTACTTATTTTATAATTCAATTTATATAACATTTTAGAAAAGGCAAGCTGTAGTGACAAAAAGCATATCAGTGGTTGCAGCGATTACAGATGAGGGAGGGGGTTGATTATAAAAGGGCATGTTGGAAGTATTCTATATCCTGACCGAAAGTTTGTCTGAACTCATCAAATTACACACTTAAGATGGGTGTTTTATTGAATGCAAGTAAATAGATTTGAATTTTAAAAAAGGATAAAGTATCATTTCATGATGCACAGAAATTAAAACCACAGCGAGATAACATTAGAAGTATTAAAAGACAGCCAAGACCAAATGGAGGTGCCTCAACTGAGATTTTCACATGTGACTAGTGGTTGAGTGAAATGTTGCAATTACTATGGAACACCAGAAGTTTCTGATAAGTTAACATATGTTTATGTATGACTCAGCAATTACACCCCTAGGTATCCTACCCCCATTCCCTCACAAATTTTTTTATTCATAATAAAAAAATTGGAAACAACTCAAATGCTTCTGAACAGATAAACTGGTTTGGAATACTAAGCAATAAAAAGAAACGACAGCCTGACCAGGCAGTGGCGCAGTGGATAGAGCGTCAGACTGGGATGCGGAGGACCCAGGTTCGAGACCCCGAGGTCGCCAGCTTGAGCGTGGGCTCCTCTGGTTTGAGCAAAGCTCACCAGCTTGGACCCAAGAATGCTGGCTTGAGCAAGGGGTTTCTTGATCTGCTGTAGCCCCACGGTCAAGGCACATATGAGAAAGCAATTAATGAACAACTAAGGTGTTGCAACGAAAAACTGATGATAGATGCTTCTCATCTCTCTCCGTTCCTGTCTGTTTGTGCCTATTTATCCCTCTCTCTGACTCTCTCTCTGTCTCTGTTAAAAAAAAAAAGAAAAGAAAGAAACGACAGCCTTACAAAAAATGTTAAAGGGACTTTAAGCTGAAAAGAAATGGCACTAATGGCCCTGGCCGGTTGGCTCAGTGGTAGAGCGTTGGCCTGGCATGTGGAAGTCCCAGGTTTGATTCCCAGCCAGGGCACATAGGAGAAGCACCCATCTGCTTCTCCACCCTTCCCCCTCTCCTTTCTCTCTTCCCCTCCCACAGCCAAGGCTCCATTGAAGCAAAATTGGCCCGGGCACTGAGGACGGCTCCATGGCCTCTGCCCCAGGCACTGGAATGGTTCTGGTTGCAACAGAGCAATGCCCCAGATGGGTGGAGCATTGTCCCCTAGTGGGCATGCTGGGTGGGTCCCGGTGGGGCACATGAGGGAGTCTGTCTCTCTGCCTCCCCGCTTCTCACTTCTGAAAAATACAGAATAAAAAAAATGAAAGAGGAGAAATGGCACTAATTGATAACATACAAGAAAATATGCAAGAGTAAATATTTTACTGTATAAATTACATAGTAAAGGTAGTGAAATAATCACATAAAGCTAATATGAAGGTTCAGAAGATGAAAATAAAATTAATACTAAAGAACAAAATATATAAAATTGAAAATTAAAAACAAAAGGGGGAAGTAAAAATACAGAGTTTTAGAATGTGTTCACATTTAAGTGGCTTTTAACTTAAAATAGACTGTAGACAGTTATAAAGATAGAATGTCATACGTGAATTTCATAGCAACTACAAAGTAGGAAACTTAAAAGAAAATGAAAAAGGAAGCTAAATGTTAACATTAAATAAAATCATTCAACCTCAAGGGAAGAGAAGAAAGGAACAGAGAGGAACTAAAAGCAGCCAGAAAACAATTAAAATAACAATATATACGTACCTAGCAACAATTATTTTAGATGTATATGGATAAAATTCTCAAATCAAAAGAGATAGAATGGCTAATCAGACTAGAAAAAAACAAAACATTTATTTGCTGCCGAACAAGAGACTTACTTGAGAATTAAGGACACACATAGATTGAAAGTTAAAGGGTGGAGAAAGACATTCCATGCAAGTGGAAATGAAAAGGAAGCTGATGTAGTTATATTAGACAGATAGGGACAGACAGACGGGAAGGGAGATAGATGAGAAGCATCAATTCTTTGTTGCAGCACCTTAGTTGTTTATTGATTGCTTTCTTATATGTGCCTAGGCCCGGGTGAGGGGGAGGAGGCTACAGCAGAGCGAGTGACCCCTTGCTCAAGTCAGCAACTTTGGGCTTCAGGCCAACAACCATGGAGTCATGTCTAGGATCCCACACTCAAGCCGGCAACCCTGTGCTCAAACTGGTGAGCCCACACTCAAGCTGGCGACCTCGGGATTTCAAACCTGAGTCCTCTGTGTCCTAGTCTGACACTCTATCCACTGCACCACTGTCTGATCAGGCCAGACAAAATCAACTTTGAAAGTAAGACTGTAATAAAAGACAAAGAGAGAGCATTACATACTGGCAAAGGTGTGAACCCTGAGGGACAATAAAGAAACCTACTAAGAAGGGTTTCTGGTGGCTAACTGGGCTCAAATTTTAAAATGCAGAGAATAGTAACTATCTGTACAGGGATGCTCACTCAAACTGCACTTCACAGAGAAGCTGGTGCTGAACTGCCTGCGTGCACTGTGTTTCTGTCACCTGAGCCAGCCCTTATAAAAAACTTCCTGGAATTCTGTTTCAACCAGTAAGACTGAGGCTTTCTCCATCCAGTTGGATACCTTTTGGACCAATCAAACTGGGAGGATTTGTAGCCCTCATTTGCATAGGGATGGACCAAGTAGGGACCAGGGGCAGAGATTCCTATACATATATGTCAGCTTTCTGCCTCAGAGCACACTTTCCCTTTCTGTGGGAGACTATATCTTCCTGGCTTAGCTGAAACACTGAAGATATCTGGCAAGAGGGACCTGGCCCCAGAACCTCATGCTGTTTTCACAGCTGTGCTGCATCACAATTGAGCTGTACCTCAGACATGCTGTTTCGCAATTGAGCTGTTTTGCATGAAATAAAATTTCTTTCTTCACCACACCCCAAACTGGGGATTCCTGTTGGCATTGAATTGACACCAACAACCATTGGTTGACAAAGGGATCAATCCAGCAAGAAGATATAAGATTTATAAATATATATGCACCCAACATAGGCGCACCAAAAAAAAATATATATATAGCTACTAATATTGACAGACCAAAGGAAGAAATTGACCGTAATATAATAATATCCCACTTAGATCAATGGATATATCATTCAGATAGAAAATCAATAAGGAAACATTAAAATGACACATTAAGGAGTCATAAGGCCTTAGACACATTAGACCAGATGGAATTATATGATATATATATATATATATATATATATATATATATATATATAGAGAGAGAGAGAGAGAGAGAGAGAGAACATATAGAACATTGTACCCAGAAGCAGCACAATACACGTTTTTCTCAAGTACACAGGGAACACTCTCCAGGGTAGATGACATGTTAGGCCACAAAACCACAAAACAAGTCTCAATAAATTCAAAAAAAATTGAAATAGTATAAAAAATATTTTCCAACCAAAAGGTATAAAACTAGAAATCAATTACAAGAAGAAAACTGGGAAAACCACAAAAACATGGAAATTAAACAGTATGCTACTAAACAACCAATAGGTCGCCCTAAAAGGAAATCTAAGGAGACATTAAATATATCTAGAGACAAATAAAAACAGAAATACAACACACCAGCATTTAAGGGATGCAGGAAAAGTAGTTCTAAGAAGATCATTGCAATACAGGCCTACCTCAGGAAATGAGAAAAAACCCAAGTAATCTAATTTTACACCTAAAAGAACTAGAAAAAGAAGAAGAAATGGAGCCCAAAGTTAGTAGAAAGAAGGAAATAATAATCAGAGTGAACATAAATAAAATAAAAACCAAAAAGACAATAGTAAAAAGATTGATGAAACTGAGTTGGTTCTTCAAAGATACACAAAATTAGCAAACTTTTAGCTAGACTCACCAAAAATAAAAAATAATAAAAATAATAGAGCGCCTGACCAGGCGGTGGTGCAGTGGATAGAGCAGTGGACTGGGATGCAGAGGACCCAGGTTCAAGACCCTGAGGTCGCCAGCTTGAGTATGGGCTCAGCTGGCTTGAGCAAAATAAAAAATGCTCACCAGCTTAGACCCAAGGTCGCTGACTCAAGCAAGGGATTACTCGGTCTGCTGAAGGCCCGCGGTCAAGGCACATATGAGAAAGCAATCAGTGAACAACTAAGGTGTTGCAATGAAAAACTGATGATTGATGTTTCTCATCTCTCTCCGTTCCTGTCTGTCTGTCCCTGTCTATCCCTCTCTCTCTCTCTCTCTCTCTGTCCCTGTAAAGAAAAAAAAATAATAGAGCAAGAGTTCAAATAAAATTAGAAATGAAAGAGAAGTTGCAACTGATGCCGCAGAAACACCAGGGATCATAAGAGGCTACTATAAACAATTATATGCCAATAGATTAGACAACCTAGAAGAAATGGCTGAATTCCTGGAAGCATACAGTCTTTTTTTTCTTTTTCTTTTTTCCAAGTGAAAGGAGGGGAGATAGAGAGACAGACTCCTGCACATGCCCTGACCGGGATCTACCCAGCAACCCCGTCTGGGCTGTTGCTCTGCCCATCTGGGGCCATGCTCACAATGGAATTATTTTTATTTTTTATTTTTATTTTTTACAGAGACAGAGAGTGAGTCAGAGAGAGGAATAGACAGGAACGGAGAGAGGTGAGAAGCATCAATCATTAGTTTTTCATTGCGCGTTGCGACACCTTAGTTGTTCATTGATTGCTTTCTCATATGTGCCTTGACCGCGAGCCTTCAGCAGACCGAGTAACCCCTTGCTGGAGCCAGCGACCTTGGGTTTAAGCTGGTGAGCTTTTGCTCAAACCAGATGAGCCCACACTCAAGCTGGCGACCTCGAGGTCTTGAACCTGGGTCCTCTGCATCCCAGTCCGACGCTCTATCCACTGCGCCACTGCCTGGTCAGGCACAATGGAATTATTTTTAGTGCTTGAGGTGGAGGCTCCATGGAGCCATACTCAGTACCTGGGCTGATGCACTAGAACCAATATAACCATGGTTGTAGAATGGGAAGAGAGAGAAAATGAGAGAGAAAGAGAGAAAGAAAGAGAAGGGGGAGAAGCAAGGGGTGGAGAAGTAGATGGTTGCTTCTCTTGTGTGCCCTGACCAGGAATCGAATCCACACACCAGGCCAACACTCTACCACTGTTAGCAAAGGTCTTGAGTTTCTTTTTCTTTTCTTTTCTTTTAAGATTTTATTTATTGATTTGAGAGAGAGGAGAAAGAGAGAGAGAAGGAGGAGAGGAGCAGGAAGAATCAATTCCTAGTAGTTGCTTCTCATATGTGCCTTGACCAGGCAAGCCTGGGGTTTCAAACCAGCAACCTCAGCATTCCAAGCATTTACTCACTCGCCACCTAGGCCAGGAATTTATTGAGTTTCTATTATGACTCAGGCATTGCTCTCAGTGTAAACACATGTGCACGTGTGTGCACTTGCACACACACACACACACACTTATTTATTTATTTATTTTTTTCTGAAGCTTGAAATGGGGAGAGACAGTCAGACAGACTCCCGCATGCGCCCGACCGGGATCCACCCGGCACGCCCACCAGGGGTGAAGCTCTGCCCACCAGGGGGCGACGCTCTGCCCACCAGGGGGCGAT
The DNA here is from genome assembly GCF_036850765.1 of Saccopteryx bilineata. Classification (NCBI taxonomy): domain Eukaryota; kingdom Metazoa; phylum Chordata; class Mammalia; order Chiroptera; family Emballonuridae; genus Saccopteryx; species Saccopteryx bilineata. The sequence goes on along the minus strand of NC_089494.1, from coordinate 18,165,185 downwards.
GCTCTGCCCCTCCGGGGCGTCGCTCTGCCTCGACCAGAGCCACTCTAGCGCCTGGGGCAGAGGCCAAGGAGCCATCCCCAGTGCCCGGGCCATCTTTGCTCCAGTGGAGCCTTGGCTGCGGGAGGGGAAGAGAGAGACAGAGAGGAAGGAGGGGTGGGGGTGGAGAAGCAGATGGGCGCTTCTCCTATGTGCCCTGGCTGAGAATCGAACCCGGGCCCGGCCCCCCCCCCCCCACACGCCAGGCCGACGCTCTACCGCTGAGCCAACCGGCCAGGGCCTTTTTTAATCTTTATTGGTATCAATTCTGTTTTTCAGTTAAGAAAAGCTAGGTTCAAAGTAGTTAGATGAATTGTCTAAAGTTATTGGTTGAATTCATGAATGCAGGTACCACGTTGTTTCTAGTACAGTGAAGCAGTTGCTGATTTCAGAAATCCACAGGAAGACCTGGGCTGAAGGAAGGATGAAATATGAAGCCAAAAAAAGAGGCAAAAAAAAAAAAAAGATATTGACAAATGTAACAGTGAATTAATCATGTGATCAAGGGCACTCTAACAGTTACTAAAGTAATAATTAAATAATTTATAAATTATATTTTAGTGTTTTTTTCCCCAAATACTGTGTTTCTTACACATTTCTTTCATTGAAAACGATGAAACAGACATGGTTAAATAAAAACCTCTGCCAGTGTCGCATGTGATTTCCAACCTCATTATCCAAATATTATATATGACACATCCCCAAATTGTGGGATTGGAAATGGAGGTGGGTTCTTTAGTTTTATTCTTGACCTCTCATTTGCTCTAGTGAGTGCCCTTCATCATGGGTCCAAGCCAACACTGTACTGTGTAACAAACTTCTAGAGTGAGGAATCTTTGGGGTACAAATTAGTGCATAGGTAGGAGCATAGACATAGAATCCAGCTTGGCTTAATGGAATGCCATGCCTAATTTCCCATCTAATTCTTACTTCCTTCAGCCCTGGGCTGGTCTTTGTCTCCTTCTCTCCTTCTTCCTCCTTTCTTTCCTTTTATCTCTTCCTTCCTTTCCTCCCTCCCTCCCTCCCTCCCTCCCTCCCTCCCTCCCTCCCTCCCTCCCTCTCTTCCTTCCTCCCTTCCTTCCTTCCTTCTCTCTTTTCTCTTTCGCTATAATTTTTATGCTCATAAAATATATATAATAAAATTTGTTATTTTAACCATTTAAATGTACAATTTAGTAGTATTAATTATATTTACAATGTTACACAACCATATCACTACCTACTTTCAACTATTTCATCACCTGGAACAGAAACTCTGTACCCATTAAGCAATAACTCTCCATCCCCCAATTCTTATCCCCTAGTAACCTCTAATCTTTCTCCATGGATTTGCTTACTCTAGGTAGTTTATATAGGTAGAATCATACAATATCTGTCCTTGTATGTCTGTCTATTTCACTTAGCATAATGTTTTCAATATTCTTGTTGTAGTATGTGTTAGAAATCCATTTCTTTATATGGCTGAATAATATTCTGTTGTATGTATATACCATCTTTTGTTTATCCATTTTTCTGTTGACAGTCACTTGAGTAGTTTCCAGGCTCATTTACATAAAGTTTAAAAACAGATGAAAGTGGTGTATGGTACTAGAAGTTAAGATCATGGGTCCTGCCTGACCAGGCAGTGGCACAGTGGATAGAGTGTTGGACTGGGACATGGAGGACTCAGGTTCAAAACCCGAAGGTCGCCAGCTTGAGCATGGGCTCATCTGGCTTGAGCATGGGCTCATCCAGCTTGAGCGTGGGCTCACCAGCTTGAGTGCAGGGTCGCTGGCTTGAACGTGGGATCATAGACCCCCATGGTCGATGGCTTGAGCCCAAAGGTCACTGGCTTGATCCCAAGGTGACTGGCTTGAGCAAGGTGTCATTTGCTTTGCTGTGGCCCCCTGGTCAAAGCACATATGAAAAAGCAATCAATGAACAACTAAGGAGCTGCAATGAAGAGTTGATGCTTCTCATCTCTCTCCCTTCCTGTCTGTCTGTCCCTATCTGTCCCTATCTCTGTTTCTGTTGCAAAAAAACAAAAACAAACTTTATATAAATGCAGTATGTTGTCTTTTGCATCTGGTTTCTTTCAGTCAACATTATGCTAATGAGATTCAGTCATATGTAGTGCAGTTCATTTATTCTCATCCTTGTATGTAATTCCAATGTATGGGTGTATTACAATTCACTATTTATTCTACTGTCAGGAGTACTTGAGTGATTTTTTTTTTTTTTTAGTTAGGAACTATCACAAATAATACTATTCAGAACATTCTTAGAGACATTTGATAAGCATATTTACACATTCCTGTTGGATTTGTATCTAAGAGTAGGATTACAGTGTCATTGGATGGACATAGTCCAGCTTTCATAAATATGGTTAGATTTCCACAGTAATCATAGCAGTTGACACATTACCAGCAGTGTATGAAGGTTCCAGATGAAGTGGAACAACACTTGAGTATTTGTAATTTTATTCATTCTAGTGGAAGCATAGGGTTATCTCATGTGGTCTTACACTGCATTTCCCTGGTGGCTAAGTGGGAGACTGTTTTCCAAAGGTAGTTGCAACAATTTCTTTGTTTTTTTTAAATTGATTTTAGAGGGAGAAGTGACAGGTAGAGGAGGAGCGGTAAGCATCAACTTGCAGTAGTTGCTTCTTGTTTGTGCTGTGACCAGGTAAGCCCGGGGGGCTCAAACTGGTTTCCTCAGCATTCCAGGCCGATGCTTTATCTACTGCGCCACCACAGGTCAGGCAACAATTTCTTTCAACACACATGCAGTTCTATGACTGATCTTGCCACTCTTCCATTAGGAAATGAAGTCTAACTTCCCTCCCCTTGAATTTGGGAGAGCATCTGACTAAAAATCACAGCAGAAGTGCCCCAGGCGGGTGGCTCATTTAGTTGGAGCATCGTTCGGATACATCAAGGTTGTGGGTTCAATCACTGGTTGGGGCACATGCAAGAATCAACCAATGAATGCGTAAATAAGTGGAACAACAAATCAATGCTTCTTGCTTTCTCTGCCCCCCCCATCTCAAAATCAATCAATATTTTTTTAAAAAAGTATAACACAGTGATGCTGAATCACTTTTGAAGTTGGGTCATGAAAGATCATGCAACTTCTGCCTTATTCTTTGGAACATTTATGCTTGAAGTACTGACTGAGCCGCTGTGTAGTAAGCCCTACCACTTCAAGGCTGCCATGCTATGGGGAAGCCAGGTCACAAGGAGAGGTCACGTGGAAACACGCAGGACAGCAATCCTGGTCTCTGAGTCATCAGGTGCTTGCAGAGTCTTTCTTCAGCCTTAGTACAAAGGCCTTTTTTTAAAAAAAATTATTTATTTATTTTATTATTATTATTAAATTTAATGCAGTGACATTGATAAATCAGGGTATACATGTTGAGAGAAAACATCTCCAGATTATTTTGACATTTGATTATGCTGTATTACCCCTCCCCCAAAGTCAAATTGTCTTCTGTCACCTTCTATCTGGTTTTCTTTGTGCCCCTCCCCTCCCCCACCCCCTTTCTCCTTCCTCGCCTCCTCCCCCCTCCCCCCAGAAACAAGTCATCCCACTGTGCCCATTTCAAACCCTTGCCTCACAGATTTGTACTCATAATAAAATGACTATTGCTTTAAGTTGCTAAGTATTTGGGAAATTTGTTGTGAAGAAATAGCAAAAGTCTAATACAAATTATTAGTTTTAGTACATATATGACTCGGGCAATTATTCTTATTTAATAGTTGAGAACTGAGGCTTACTCAAGAGGTTATATAACTTGCCTAATTTCTCACAGCTGGTAAGGAACAAAGCCAGGACTGGCACATATGTCAGTATGACTGTAAGGCCATATAGCTTATGCTCTCTACTGTTGTGAACATTTGAGAAGGGAGGGGATAGGGGAAAGAGAAAGATCAACTGAATGGTGACAACAATTCCAGTGCCATACGAACTTTTCCTGTGGGGAACTTTCCTGGACTCCTGCTCCCTGTGACAGCTCCTAACAGACTGAACTGTGGTTGGGTTGCATTTTTCAGGGATTTGGCATGGTGAGGGGGCCAACTTGGACTTGGGGAACATGTTAAGGACACTACTCATTTATGGATTCTTGCTGTATTGGCCAAGAGTTTGCTTAAAGGCTTTCAATCACTGTAAAAAAAATAGAGGACTGGATGAAGAAGATGGGGCACATATACACCATGGTATATTATTCAGCTAGGAGAAATGGTGACATTGGATCACTTATAGCGGAATGGTGGAGTCTTGGTAGCATTGTGCGGAGCGAAATGAGCGAATCAGAAAAAAACAGGAACTGCAGGATTCCATACATTAGTGGGACATAAAAGCGAGACTGAGAGGCATGAACAGGAGTGTGGTGGCTAAGGGGGGTGAGGGGAGGGAAGGAGGGAGAGGGGGAGGGGAGGGGGAGGGGTACAGAGAGAACTGGATGGAGGGTGGCAGAGGACGATCTCTCTTTGGGTGATGGGTATGCAACATAACTAAATGACAAGATAACCTGGAAATGTTTTCTTTGAATGTATGTACCCTGATTTGTTGATGTCACCCCATTAAAAAAATAAAAAAATAAAAAAAAATAAAAAAAAGAAAGATCAACTGTTGAAATGGTTTTGCGACTTGTTTTTTTTTCTTCTTAATGCAACATTGTGAGCATTTTAATAAAAGTCATGCTCTTTTCACTATATAATGCTGCATCTTGTTTCAATAAATTCTTTTGTTGCAAGATAGAGAGTGTCAGTGTAACAACACCCCCAAATGCCCCCTTTTAATTAAGTGGCCTTCCCTCATTAAGATAGTAGTGCTTTGACCTGACTGGTGGTGGTACAGTGGATAGAGGTCCCAGGTTCAAAGCCCCAAGGTCACCAGCCTGAGCACAGGCTTATCCAGCTTGAGTGTGGACTCACCCAGCTTGAGTGTGGTTTCACCAGCTTGAGCATAGGGTCACCGGCTTGAGGGTAGGATTGTCAACATGATCCCAAGGTCGCTGGCTTGAACAAGGGGTCACTGGCTTGGCTGAAGCCCCCCAGTAAAGGCACATATGAGAAGCAATCAATGAACAACTAAAGTGATGCAAACCAAGTTGATGCTTCTCATCTCTCTCCCTTCTTTTCTCTCTCTCTCTCTCTCTCTCTCTCTCTCTCTCTCTCTCTCAAAAAGTAGTGGTTTGGAGGATTTCATCTAACTCCTTTTAGGGAGATACTGACATAGCAGAGGACAAAGGAAGGAGTTATTTACTTGGATTTTATATTATTACTCTCTGTTTTTAAGCATTTGTTTGACATATCTTTTTATTCATTCCTCTATTTTCAATCATTGTAAGTTATTTTGATTTAAAAGTATCTCTCATAAATAACATGTAGTTGGATGTTTTTCTTACCCAACAAGAGAGCTACCGCTCCCAGAGATGCTCAAATCACTAGGGCTGGGAGAACTGTTTGGTCTGGGCAGATGTCATATGCAGGGCCAGGCAAGATGTTCCGCCTAACATCACACAGCCTCTGGTTATCAGGGTAAAAGTAAACTCCTCTTAACTTCCTGTTTCTGTAATAGATGTGGTCGTATGACCTAGTCCTTTCCTTCTCATTTCAAATCTAGTGGAAAGAGCATTAAACTCAGTACCTGAAAGCCTGGGCTCAAAGTCTGGCTCTGCCACTCACTGTGCTTACCTCTCTGAACTTCATCTTTTCATCTGGAGAAGAATAATGATTCCTTCCTTCCTTCCTTCCTTCCTTCCTTCCTTCCTTCCTTCCTCCCTCCCTCCCTTCCTCCCTCCCTCCCTCCCTTCCTTCTCTTTCTTTCCTTTCTTTCTTTCTTTTTTTTTTCTTCTTTTTTCCAAAATTAGAAGCGGGGAGGCAGACAGACTCCCGCATGTTCCTGACTGGGATCCACCTGGTATGCCCACCAGAGGGTGATGCTCTGCCCATCTAGGGTGTTGCTCCTTTGCTGCCAGAGCCATTTTAGCGCCTGAGTAGGAGGCCATGGAGCTATCCTCAGTGCCCTGCCCTACTTTGCTCCGATGGAGCCTTGGCTATAGGAAGGGAAGAGAGAGATAGAGAGAAAGGAGAGGGGGAAGAATGGAGAAGCAGATGGGAGCTTCTCTTGTGTGCCCTTACTGGGAATTGAACCCAGGACTTCTACATGCTCTACTGCTGAGCCAACCAGCCAGGGCCAAGAATAATGATTTCTAACTGTCTGAGGGGCTGTTGTATTCAATGAATTGCTATGAGTTGGAAGTCTTTTTATAGAGAAGCATTTGTTTGCTAGGACTGCTGTAACAAAGCACTGCAGGCGGGGTGGCTTAACAGAAATTAATTTTCTCACAGTTCTGAAGGCTGGAAGTTTGAGATCAGGGTGTCAGCAGGGTTGATTTCTTCTGAGAGCTCTGTCCTTGGCTTTAAGATGGCTATTCTTTTAGGTGTCTTCACTTGGTCTTCCCCATATGTGTGCTTTTGTCCAAATCTCTGCTTTAAGGATGCCTGTCGATTTTGCTTAGAGCCCACTTGACTTTGTTTTACCTTAGTTACCCCTTGAAAGGGCATATCTCCAAATGCAGTCACATTCTGAGGCACTGGGGTTAGGACTTCAACATATGAATTTTGAGGGCACACAGTCCAGCCTGTAAAAGAACAGCATTTCAAATAGCCTTGCCCTGGCATAGGAACAGAGAAAACATTGGAACACAATAAAGCAGAGGCCGAAAACTAGCACACACAAATTTTGTTTGGCCTGGTTAAGTTTTCAAAGATTTTCAGTTGTTTTCTCATAAAAAGTCTGGGTTTTGGCTTTTCTTCAACAATCCCAAGCTCTAGCAACATCAACAGTTGGCCGGAGTTGGGTGGTCGCTTGCCCTGGACTGTCTCCTTCAATCCACTCCAGTCCTGACTACTCCCCGATTCTGGGCTCTAGCCTGGTCTGTTTCATTTCAAGTTATTTTGATTTTTTTGACCTCTGGGATGGAAAGCACAGAAATAGATTCAAAAACATACTAGAGTGGAAGAAAAGATGGTTACGGTATTTCAAACCTCTTGGGAAGAAGCATTGTGTGGAAGAGTTGGCCACACTACCTCCTCCCCAATCAGAGGCTAATTGCTGACTTGAAAGAGTGTAATCAAGGCAGGTGACCTTTCCCTGAGTGTCACAGAATGTAATCAGTAAGAGCTAGGGTAGACCTTCTGTGATGCAGCAGTCTTCCTGCACACCCAAGAAAAGCAGAAGAGAAAGCAACTGCTTTGTTATTTTAGGAAAGTAATTGATATTCACTGATTCTATTAACATTTAGAGGAAATATTCTCACTTCAGTATGGGTTTAAACTATACAATTTAAAGGGAAGAAAAGTAATTTATCTAAGGTGAGATGCTTACTTTTTCTTTTTTTTAGAACTTTTTTAAAAAAAATTTATTTATTTATTTTTTACAGAGACAGAGAGTGAATCAGGGAGAGGGATAGACAGGGACGGACAGACAGACAGGAACGGAGAGAGATGAGAAGCATCAATCATTAGTTTTTCTTTGCAACACCTTAGTTGCTCATTGATTGCTATCTCATATGTGCCTTGACCGTGGGGCTACAGCAGACCGAGTAACCCCTTGCTCAAGCCAGCGACCTTGGGTCCAAGCTGGTGAGCTTTTGCTCAAACCAGATGAGCCTGCGATCAAGCTGGTGACCTCGGAGTCTCGAACCTGGGTCCTCCGCATCCCAGTCCAACGCTCTATCCACTGCACCACCGCCTGGTCAGGCCAATCATTAGTTTTTCATTGCGTGTTGCAACACCTTAGTTGTTCATTGATTGCTTTCTCATATATGCCTTGACGGCGGGCCTTCAGCAGACTGAGTAACCCCTTGCTGGAGCCAGCGACCTTGGGCTCAAGCTGGTGGGCTTTTCCTCAAACCAGATGAGCCCGCACTCAAGCTGGCGACCTCGGGGTCTCGAACCCAGGTCCTCTGCATCCCAGTCCGACGCTCTATCCACTGCGCCACTGCCTGGTCAGGCGGTGAGATGCTTACTTTTATAGGTCAACCACTAGAAGAACCAAACCAGCCTTGCCACTGTGCTCATGGGTGCAAATATTGTTAAAACAGGAACCGGAGGCTCTTCTTTCACTGTCTCCAGGGACTGGGTACCCACCCCCTCTGCACCTGTGGGACCATTGGCTGAAACTCAAGGTTAGATGAGGTCTCCGAACTAGGACTCGAAATCTTATTTGAAGAAAAGAATCCAGGGTCCTTGGGGAAAGAAGTGGGTTTTCCTGAGGAAGGGAAAATGGAATTTTGCTACTTTGAGACTTGAAGAAGAGAATGCAAGAGCAACAATAAACAAATGACAGTGCCGAAGAGCCCAGTTGGAAAGCTGTCGGTGAAGCCCCGGAAGTAAGGGTCATGAAGGGCTAGGCTACAGGCTGCCTACCCTGTGCAACTTGAGCTGGAAGTCAGATTCAGCAGGTTTGGTTCTCCTATGGGGTGATTCCCCTCTGAAACCGTCCTAACCTCTTGGTAGAGGAACATGTCCTTTCTGGTACGTTGGTCTTGTGAACACAAAAGAGCCAGAGTGGCACGCCTTGGAAGAGCCTGTTCTGCCCCTCTCTTCCTGGCCTCCAGTGCGCATGGAGGGTCATCCTAAGGGAGAGTGTGACTCTGAGCTCCGGGCGGCCCCTGTAGTATGGGAGGGTGATCCAGAGCTAGCTTCTGAAAGTACACGGCACCAAGGGACTGTCCTGGGGTGAAATGGCAGTTCAGATCCTCAGGAAATCCTATAATTTAAAGAATGCTGTTCCCAGATGGGGGATGGGGACGCCCAGAAATCTCCCGAGCTATTATTTAATAAATAATTTTGGAATAATTAGAATATATATTAAGATTCTAGGTCACATCAAGACCAAAAATTTAGTCCAGATAGACTGAATTGTTAACTGTGAAAAAACTATAGCATGTAAAATAAAACTATTAAATGTAAGGTAAGATATTTAGGTTTTTCCTCTGTAATAATCTTGGGCCAGTCCAAAGCAAGATATGAAACTCAGAAGTTATAAAAGGCAAAAATACCAAATTGTACCACACAGAAACTAAGAAAAGATACACTTAATACAGTCAAGGTACAACACACATTACCAGGAAAAATACCTGTAATACATCTATAACGAAGGTTAATCTCTCTAAATAAAAAAAAAAAAAGAACACCAACTGAACAATAAGAAATGACAATCAAATAGAAAAAAAATCAAAGAATATCACTAAAGACTTCATAGAAGAAAGAGAAATGGTCAATAAGCATATTAAAAACAAACCCTAAGCCTTTATAATATATAAAGAAATTCACATTAAAGAATCAACATGTGTTCTTCACCTATAGGTAAACAAATGATTTATATAAATACAGAACATGGTCTGGAAGAAAGAATAACTGGTGAAGCAGAGTGAGGGTCTTTCATTTTGTCACTTTATATAAAATTTTCAAGTACTGGATAATGGATGATTCTTACTCTGGGGATGTTTTTCTCTATAGTTAAGTGCTTCTGAAAGCAAGGAAAAAAAATTTTACTTTCAGGGGGTTTGGAAATTTTTTATTTTAATTTTCAAAATCACAAAATGTATGAGATAAATAAAATAATCAGATCAGTTTTATGTACTCTCTCATTTCAAACCAGTTTTTATGCACACTATTTGTCCTTTTACTTAATTAAGGTCTAAGTCATGTTAGAACCAAAAGTTAAGTCCAGATGGATTGAATTGCTAACTGTGAAAAAAATATATAGCATGTTAAAATAAAACTATTAAATGAAAGGTAAGATATAGTAGGTTTATATCTTAAATTAACATGTTTTTTTACAGCATATTTTTTTCTGGAGAATTTCAAAGAAAGGAAAGAAAGAAAAATGTAAGATTCTTATATGTATGTAAGGATTTAATTATTTTAATATATTACTATTGCTTTCACTAAAGTTCTTGGCTTTAATGACCAAGGTAATGGTCAGATATCACTTTGGGAAACAAATATTCAGAAAGTTCAAAAGAAAATATCTTTCCCATGTGACTTTCAGATAAGCCAGTTGAGAAAATTTGGTATTACATATATATATTTATATATTACATAATTCATAGAGTCCAAAGAGCATTCTGTGGAGTTCTTTGTGTCCCTGCCACCTGTTATGTTTCTTGTGTATCCTTCTAGAGATACTTTATGCATGTGCATAGCATAATTATATGGCAGCCTACCTACCCTAAATTATGCTCTTTTTATTTAAAATATATACCTTAAAAATTATTATAAATCAATACATATAGGGTTGTATCATAATTTTTTAAGGCTGCAAATGATTCCAATGCATGAATTAACCATAATTTATCTCATTAGTCCCCCTCCTGATGGGTATTCATGTTATTTCCAATATTTTATCTTTGCAAACAATGCTGCAATAAATATCTTTATGTATTTGTGATTTTGCAAATATGCCAGTATATTTGTAGAATATATCCCTAGAACTAAGTACACCTTAAAATTTAGAAGGTCAGTAGCAGTTTGAACTCCCTTGAAACATGATTGAGAGTTTGTTTCCCTACATCCTCAACAATGTAGTGTATCAAACTTTTGATCTTTGCTATATAAGGAAAAAATGGTTTCTTATGTAGTTTTGATTTGCCTTTCTTTTAAGTTGAACAATTTATAAGTTGAGCCATTTATAATTCCTCTTTTATGAATTATGTTTTTATTTCAGTTCATTTAATTACTTTTAAACTTTCATTCAAATTATAAAAATAATATTTGCTATTTAGAGATTTTCTCAGTGGATAAGAAAAAATCTAGTTACATGTTATTTATAAGAGATACTTCAAAATCAAAATTACTTATAATGATTGAAAATACAGGAATGAATGAATACCAAACAAATGCTTAAAAACAAAGTAAGAACAACAATATAAAAATCAAACTAAATTGAACCAATTTAATGTTTCAAATTTGTAAATGGTGTTATCCATCAAGAATACATAATAGTCAGAAACCATAATGAACTTAACAACAGATCTTCAAAATATAACACAAAAACTGTTAGAAATATAAAAAAATTTGATAAATCTATAATTTTGGGATACCTGAATATACCTCTCTCAGACATTACCAAATCAAGTAAACAAATATAAGTAAGGCTATTGAGGATTTAAATAACAAAATTAATAAGTTGATAAATAGAATAGTATATTTTTCAAAAATATACATAGAACATTGAGAAAAATAAGCATGCACTAGATCATGAAAAATATTTCAATAACTCTAAAAAGCTGAACATATACACTCTCATCATAATGTAATAATACGCTTTTTAAAATCAATAAATAAAATAACCCCCCCAAAAGAACGGTATCTTTCAAAACAAAGCAAAAAACAAAATCCCAAGTATTTATAAGTAAATAACACTTCTCTATGTGACTCTCAGATTAAAAAAGAAATCAAAATGGAAATTATATACAAACTCTTTGGAAATAGGTGTTAATGAGAGAAACTATTTATTGAATCTTGTTGGATGTGGTCAAAACAGTACCACATGAACAGGTATAGCTTTACATGCATTTATTAGGAAATAGGAAAACTTCATTAAGCAATTTTTTAAAGGTTAAAATAATTTAAAACTCAAGAAAATAAACCCAGAGGGAAAAAAGGAATTAATAATAAAAGCATAAACTGAATTTCCACTTCTGTTACTATTGGACTCAATTCTCTAAGAATAATCTGAAAAGCTAAAAAGAAATATGACAAGCATTTACTTGAAGGCATCAGCATCAGAGAACAAACAAGAGAATAAACAATGGCCAAGTAAAATGAGAGAAAACAGAAATTCAGAATTGTTAGGCATATAGGTACCACTTTCCTGTTGGCGGTCTTTCTCATTGTCAGAAAAAGCTGAGAAGTGAGTGGTTTAGCCTCCCAGGCCTGGGAGGAAAAAGCTGGAGTCCAGGATCTCTTTTATCAAGCTTTGAGTTGGGACCCCATGGGATTAAAGACTGGCGGGGTGGGGGTGGGGTGGGGGGTGGGTAGGACGGTTTCTAAAGGACTGCAGCGCAGCCTCAGATCATCTCACTGCGGAAAGTGATCCTGGATTGCGTGTGCCTTCAGGCAATTGTGAGAAACAAAAGTAAGTCTTCCCTGAGGAAAATGAAATCATCCTACACCTCAAATTACTTTTACAAGAAACTTAGAGAACACACTTTTTTGGCACACAATAAAAAGTAACCAGGCCCAAGAAGAAATATGGCAACTTGAACCAAACCACTGGAAATAATAGACAGTAGAATTGGCCCCACATAGGTTCCAGATATTGGAGTTATTGGTGATTATCCTTAAAACAACTATGCTTTAAAAAAACCCCAACAAATATGCTTACAAAATTAAAGGAGATAATAAAAGATAAAATTAAGAATTTGGCATAAAATTTGAAATATAATAAAAGATGTAGATTTGAAAAAAATCAGAATTGAAAACTGGAAAATACAGTAATGGAAATTAAGAATTCAGTGACCCGCCTGACCTGTGGTGGCGCAGTGGATAAAGCGTCGACCTGGAAATGCTGAGGTCGCCGGTTCGAAACCCTGGGCTTGCCTGGTCAAGGCACATATGGGAGTTGATGCTTCCTGCTCCTCCCCCCTTCTCTCTCTCTCTCTCCTCTCTCTCTCTCTCTATCTCTCTCTCTCCTTTCTAAAATGAATAATAAAAAAAAAGAATTCAGTGACCCAACTGAATAGATAATTAATAAATTAAATGACACAGGAAGATAGAAAAGTTCAGAAGAGAAGAGAGGGTAAAAGTCAGGAAGGATACAGTCAAAAGGTCTAACATATGGATCGTTTGTAGTCCTACAAGGGGAGGAGAAATAGAAACGAGATAGAAGCAGTGTTTCAACAAATAATGCCTGAAAAACACCCCAAACTGATGAAAGACTTTCAGTCATAGATTCAGGAAACTCGATCACCCCTGAGGGATAGGTAATAAGAAATCCACACCCAGCCATATCAGCTGTCAATCTAATTGCTGTCCCTTTGAACTTAATATGCCCTTTTCCTCCACCCTCTGGTTGCCTATAAATAACCAATTCTTCAAATGCTCTTAAAACAAGCTTTACTATTTTACTGGCTCTTTTACTAAAGGGTTGAATAATCTTTGACTCCGTGTTTATTTTATAATTACATGTCATGCTTTTAACTTTTTGGAAAAGTATACTTTGAATATATATGAAACAAGGAATTCATGAAAGACTATTTTTTCTTCTTGCAATATTTTTGTACTATTTTATTATTATTATTTTTTCCCCATCTCACTGAACAATAATTCTGGTCACACTCACTAATCCGGTCTCAAACTGCAGTTTGTAAAACCCTGTTTTGGGAGACTCCGGGCTGGGTGGAGGGTGGAGAAGAAGACGGGCAGCGGGTAGAATTGCATTTTAAAAACTTATTTAAATTTGTTTGTTGGTCTGTTTGTTTGGCTTCTCCCACTCCAGCAATCAGATGACCTCGGACACTGGGCCTTTTTGTTCTGTTTTGTTTTGTTTTCCCTCTTCTCTCAGCGGCCACACTCCAGGATCAATGCGGGGAAGTGGGGCGGGGGAGGGGGAGCCGGAGATGCATTAAGAAAAACCAGTGGTCAGTTTAACCTCGGCAGCGGGTTCCTAGGGTGGCGATCCTGCAGGTCCAGCGAGGGCCGGTCGCTCTGGGTGGGGCCTCCGGGACCTGGAAAGGCTGCGGGATCCCGGAACTTTTTGGACTTCTGGGAGTTCGCAGCAAGCGAACTTCAGGTTCTCCTCGAGAGTTCTCGGAAGTGCGAAGTGGGGAGGCGCGGAAGGGGCGGCTATCGTCGGAACTCTCCACTGGGTTCCCTAAGTTCCCTTGTGCATCTTCTGCCTTTGTGTCGGCTCGTCCCTTCCCGGGGCGGGGAGGCAGGCAGCTGGAGAGGGTGGCTTCGGCGTGCTCTTCAGGTCCTGTTTGGAGGGACTGAGGGCCGTGAGATAAAGTGAACAGTAAAGGGCCTGGCCGGCCTTTGCCCGTCCCACCCCGGGATACCCGTGCCCTTGAACCCGCCCCTCCCGATCTCTCTCTGGGCGGGTTCCAGGCGCTCCGCACTCGCCACCCAAAGGCGCAGCGACGTGAGCTATGGATCGCTTTGCCGCGCTGGGTTGCGCGAGGCTGCGGTGGGCGCTGCTAGGGACGCGGATGACCCGTCTTGCTCTCGGCCCACAGGGGGCCAGAGCCAAGGCCTCGATCCCCAACGCCCTCCCGGTGGCTGAGGCAGCCGAGGCTCCCGGAACCGGGCCTGGCGACCGGAGGCTGCGGAGCCCGGATGAACTTTCAGGACCTGGGCAC